>NW_011494610.1:3560892-3572881 GCF_000754665.1 Bison bison bison
TAAATATCTACAATAAAATATATCCACTATTATTCTTGGCAATTAAGGAATGTTAACATCAACTGACCCTTAATTAAACACATCCTCTGGGAACATAAAAATCACTCAAAATTCTGAAAAGCTTTTACTAAAATGAAGCCATGCTCCCTTGTTGAAGATTTAAAAGTAACAGAGCTATGGTGTTCAGATTATTCATCACTGTATCCCCAGACCTAGCACACAGTAAGAAGTTAACACAGAGATTAAGTTAGCTTTAAGAAAACAGCCAAATCAAACAAACGCAAAGTCAAGTCTGTAAATTTTTTCTTTTATTACAGGCTCCAAAACACAAAAATTTCCCAAGGACCCACCTGTTTTAAGTCACTATCATTATCACTCACATTTGGATAAGTACACTGGAGACTCAGCTGATACCAGAGGGAAAAAAAAATTCAAAGTGCCAAATTTTACTATGTCACTGCTGCAGAAGTCCAGCGGGTTCTACATGTTAGACTCTTCTATTTCCTCATTCTTAAACATTCTCTTCGTTTTCTGATAATATTATAAAGGAAACAGGAAAGAAAGAAATCACGTGTTCCTATCACACACCTCCTAGTCAGCCAGGCCACCCTCCTGGCAGGTCGCTCGTCATCACTGCCTGCCATCCTGTGCCTGTGCCGAGGACTGGGAAAACAGTGCTCTCCTGAATAAAGAACCCCTGGTATTCAAACAATCAGAAGGGAAAAAAAAAAAAATCACACTTACCATCAAACTCAAAGCCATGCATCCAGGTCTACGCTCTAAGCATCACCACATGTTAAACAGCAAAGCATGAAAAGTGCTGATTAATCCAGATCTGAGGCCAACAAAATGCCAAGTGATATTTAGTTTACTTTTCACTTTCGTCAAAATCAACATACACTTTCATTTCTGTATGGAAGAAAGAGTGAGCCCAGTGTTTCATGGACTATGCTTATCAATCTATAATACTTTCTAAATTTCTCTTCTAACTCTTATGTTTAACCACTAAAGTGTACTGTCCCCAACACCAAAATTTGGTGTTCTAACAGCTGGCCCTGTCTTACATGCATTTTCAGAGAACTGCGATTAGAAACAGAAAATACTTAAATGTAAATGACATTTTGGTCTTACTGAGCAAAATAATCAACAAACTTCAGAAAGATTTACATTCCCCCCCTTTATCAGAAGAGTCATAGGACTCTTCAAATACTTGAAATATCAAATGGAATCTGCAGAGCGTGTCAACTTGGGCAAAGAGAGTAATCATTTTGAAGACCAAGAATCAGAAATCAAGAAACAAAGATCAAACTTAAACGAGGGGGTGGGGGGGAAAGTAAGAGAATGATAAACCAAAAAACCTTGCCTCCTGCTTTCTCAAAAATCAGCTCAGTTGCTCGTGAAAGACTTCCATAAGTTACTGACAGGCTGCCTATGGAAACCTTTCTCAAGCAAAAAATAAATAAAAGAAATGGGTACAATGTAGGGAGCAAAAGTTAAGTCATAAAACTTACCAAGTAGTATATTTTTTAAAGTAAAAAGGGAAAATATAAATAAATTTATATTTATTATATAAATCTGAATCTCATTAAAGTTAAAAGCTTTTGCATATCAGATGACACCTACCAGTAGAGTGCAAAGACAACACGCAGGATGGGAGAAAATCCCTGCAAATCCTGTATCTGTAATGGTTTAATATTTTAACAATATAAAGCGCTCTTAACAATAGACAATCCAATGTAAGGTGGGTAAAAGGAAAAAAATAAATAAATAAATAAACAAAAAGGGTAAGGGAAGCTGAACAGACCTTTCACTAAACAAGATATACAAATAGCCAATAAACACACGCAAAGATGTTCAACCTCATTCCTCACTAAGGAAATGCAAACCACAACTACATGGAGCTACCATTTCACACCTAAGGGATGCCCTACACTTAAAAAATGCACACTCAGAAAATGAGTGTTGGCTGCAAGACTGGAGAACTTAGAAGCCTCACACATTGCTGGTGGGAGTACAAGACGGCGCCGTGGAAAGTCTGGCAGTCCTCAGAGAACTAAACAGGATCGCTGTTGCTGTGCGGTTACTGTTTAGTCGCTCTGTCATGTCCAACTCTTTTGCGACCATGGAATGTAACCCGCCAGGCTCCTCTGTCCATGGAATTTTCCGGGCAAGAATACTGGAGTGAGTTGCCATTTATAACTCCAGGGGATCTTCCTGACCCAGGGATTGAACCCACGTCTTTTGCTTGGCAGGCAGATTCTTTACCACTGAGCCACCTGGGAAGCCCTAGAATTACCACAGGACCCAACCCTTCCACTCCCAGGTAAAGACTCCAAGAATCGAAAGCAGGGACTCAAACAGATACGTGTGTGCCCACATTTGCAGCAGTGCTGTTCACAACAGCCAAAAGGTGGAAGCAACTCGTGTTTGTCAACAGATGAGAAAACAAAATGGGGTATACACGGGCTGCAATATTATTCACACATAAAAAGAATACAGTTCTGACCCGTGCTATGCTAGGAGTGAACCATGCAGACATTCTGCCAAGGGAACAGGAAGACACCAAGCAACAAATATCCTAAGATTCCACTTACACGAGGTGCCTGGAGCAGCCACACTCACAGCGGATTAGCAACTGGGGGGTGGGCCCGTGGATGAGGAGTTATTGCTTAATGGGAAGCGAATTTCTGTTTGGGGCAACAGAAATTTTTGGAAATAGTGGTTCTGGTTACTTAACATTGTGAATGCAATTAATGCCAATGAATTGCACATCTAAATTACCAAAATACCCGGCAAATTTCATGTCAGAAATATTTTACCACAGAGAAATAGCAAGGGGAAAAAAAGAGCAGAGTTGTTTCGGGCAAGGTGAATATAAAAATCACAAAATCACTGAATAATTTAAATTGGTGTCTCTTCTCAAACTCCCTCCCCTCAACCCCGTTAAAACTCAAAATAAGGATTAACTGAAGATGCGACTCTTTCCCCAGGTCAAACGCAATACAACAACAAAGAGGCCAGTTTGACCACGCCACAGTTTCTCCATTCATTTCAATTAATATTTCAGTGCATCTGGTGTGCTGAGCACAAGGACAAGACAGTCCAGAGAACCTCCCCATCAAGACTCCATAGATTATGAAGACAGGGATAAAACGAGTTTCTCTTTCAAAGTTAAATGATCAAATGGGTTTAAACACAAAGATTTACAGTAAGCACATCCAGAAGCCTGAGGTCAGTCTGCTGTCGCCTCAGGCCCACCTGGTTTAACTTTCCTAAATTGGCAATTTTTTTTTCATTTTTCTGCAAGAGAATAAAGAATTATTTTTTTTTAAACTAAACAAACAAGACCACAACACAACATTTAAGAAACTACTATTTTCTGACCTTTAAAAGCCAATAGTCTACCAATCAGAAAATACTAATAATCATCACAATCGTGAGTATAATTTAAGCTTAGTGCTTAAAAAGCACACCTCCTCACAATGGGGCAACTAGCAGTTCCATGAGCAGTAAAAAAAAAAAAAAAAAAACCTGTTTTTCCATCTTTCCAAGTATACAGTTGTTCAACACTGAAAATTAAGCAAAAAGTTTAAGTGTCTATTAATCATACTTTTAGGACCACTTGGGGTGAAAAAAAATTCCTTCTCCATGGATATTTAAATGTTTTACAGCTCTTTAATAAAAATAATAAACTGCTGTGCTCACTAGCACAACTCTAGGTTAAGTTTTAAAACACGACACTGAACTTTCCTACAATCTACACGTCCCTGTACGTGACACTCCACAACATTTTTCATCATTATAATTACTAATTGCCTCAGAGAACTGCTCATAATTGATGATGGTAACTAAGGTACTTCAGAACAATGACCAGCTTTCCTTCCAGTCGTGGCAAAGTACCTGGGTATCTCTGTCACCTGGGAAGGAGGCGGAACACTACTTATAGTCTAATAATTACTGACTCAAACTAACAAAAGGGGTGGGAAGGGGTGGAATCTGAGAAGAGACACCACTTTAAATTATTCAGTGTGATTCCCAGGCTTGGGAAAACACTGGATTCATGGGATCAGCAGGAGGTATGAATGCTCTTCGCTATAAGCCACAATATTAAAAAGAATCACTGGGTCAAAATGTAATATTCATTTTTCATTTAACATCCAATTACCTAGAGGACTGAAGATGGAGCAGAAGCTAATGAGTCCAGGGCTCCGTTTCATGCTTAAAAGCTAAAGTGTGAAGCCAGAGGGGAAAAAACTGATTTAGCAGATTAAAACTTAAAGGATTACCCAGGGGACAAAAAGGGGGAAAAGAAAGAAAGAAGGAAAAAAAAAAAGCTGTAACATCCCAAAGATATTTCCATAGAGTTCTTTAGGGTTTTTTCCCTTTGACCATTCTTTGTCACAATGATTTCAAAGACAGACTTTGGTGCAGACGTTTCTAAGTCTTATTTTCAGGGCAGATTGTTCTCATGATGGTTACACACTTACAACTATGTCTGATGTTACACGGACACTTCACGGAACCCACCGCTCAGTGTTTCACTAACGGTGGGAACTAAGTGAATGAGAGGTCTGAATTTTTTAATTAATAAACGGGGTATCTTTACTTGACAGAACTCATTACTCCTTCCCCTAAAAGGTTCAACTCACACTTGCTCAGAACGGTGGAACTTCGGGTCCGAGAGCGACCCTGGAATCTGTACTTGAGTTCACTGCCTCAGTTTATAGATGGGAAAACTAAAACTGAAATACAGGCTTCCATCTAGGTATTGGTCAAGCTGGACTGGCACCCAGTCCTCCTCTGAGTTTAGCACTAGCATTAGGCCAAGAGGACATCTCCTATGGCTATAACCATTTACACAATTGTTACACGACATCTCCTACGGTTGTAACAAAATGTAACAATTCTGGGCCTATCCAGTCTTGTGCCCAGCTCTGTGCCAAGCCCCCTTCCATGCACATTCCACTCAATTCTCACAGCAACCCTGAGGAAGATGGTATCCTCCATTGGGCAGATGAGAAAACTGAAAATAGTTTGCCGACTCAGTCAGAGTTGACTCAAATCCAGGTCTGACTGATGTCTAACAGTTAACTCCAGTGTTAGTGGAGGCCGACTCTTTGTGACCTCATGGGCTGTAGCCCACCAGGCTCCTGTCCACGGAATTCTCCAGGCCAGAATACTGGGGTCGGCAGCCATGCCCTTCTCCAGGAGATCTTCCCAACCCAGGGGTCAAACCCAGGTCTCCTTCCTCGGAGGCAGATTCTTTGCTGTCTGAGCCTCTAATTCACCTTCATCCTAGGCCCTTGCCCCGGCCTACAGGCTCCTATTCGGCCTGACCCCTCTGTCTTTCTAAGCTCACTTCCTACCACTTACCGTCACTTATAAAAATCCAGCCAACCTTCACTAGGGGTTCTGCCTCAGGGCCTTCACATACGCTTGACACCCCCATCACCACCCTAATCTCCAGACCTCAGAGTGACCAGTTCTACCCTTTAAGTCAAATATTACCTCTTTAATGAGGCTTTCCCTAAGCACTCAGTCTAAAATAGACCCTCAGTTACTCCTACCACTATCCAAAAATACCTTGCATATTGGCTGTCCCCCCACCAGAATAAAAGCACCACAGAGGGGAAAAACCTCCCACCAGAATGAAAGCACCAGGATGGCAGAAATGTTCCGCCTTACTCATCTCTAGACTGCCCAATACCCAGAAGAGTATCTGACAAGAGGGGCGGCAATCAAAACACACTACCTATTCAGTCAGTGAATGAATGCCTGTATTGGAACCTCCACCTCATTAACAGCTAGCATCACAGAATATAGAAATTGATTAGCTGGTTGTGGTGGTTTACTCGCTCGGTCATGTCCGATTCTTGCAACCCCATGGACTGTAGCCGGCCAGGCTCCTCTCTCCATGAGATTCTCCAGGCAAGAATACTGGAGTGGGTTGCTACTTCCTTCTCCAGGGGATCTTCCTAATCAAGGAATCAAACCTGGCTCTCTGCCTTGTAGGCAGTTTCTTTACTGACTGAGCTACAAGGGAAGCATCAATTGATTACATACTACCTTCAATTTTTCTCTAGGTGTTTCTCATGATGAACCTTATCTTTTCAATCATGTGGTATGTGCCTCAGGGATACTTTGTAATTCTCAACTTTGGACAAATTAATGACTCAATCTGGGCTTATAAAGCAGTCAAAAATCTAGAAACTAAAGAATAACTCAAACCAGTCCATCCTAAAGGAAATCAGCCTTGAATATTCATTGGAAGAACTGATGTTGAAGCTGAAACTCCAATACTTTGGCCGTCTGATGTGAAGAACTGACTCATTTGAAAAGACCCTGATGCTGGGAAAGACTGCAGGTGGGAGAAGAAGGGGACGACAGAGGATGAGATGGTTGGATGGCATCACTGACTCAATGGACATGAGTATAAGTAAACTCCGGGAGTTGGTGATGGACCGGGAGGCCTGGTGTGCTGCAGTCCATGGGGTCACAAAAAGTCGGACACGACTGAGCGACTGAACAGAACTGAGAGAATAACTGTTCTTCACTAACAGTGTACACAGGCCTGCCTCTTCTTATCTCCTTGAACTTCTTTGAAGCCAACACCCAATCTGTTTGCTTCTGTTTAGCCTTCTGCTTCTGATTAACCTTCAACTCCGGGAGGTGGTGATGGACAGGGAGGCCTGGCGTGCTGCAGTCCGTGGGGGTCGCAAAGGGCCAGACGTGACTGAGTGACTGAACTGAACCGAGCCTTCATCTTGACCAGTGCTAACCACTAGCTCTCTCTCATCTCTGGCAGGCCTCTGCAGCATCACAGTGTCCACTTCTCGCCTGCTGAAGTTCTGTTTGGTTTGTGCAGCTGGACGTGCACAACGTATATTCCATGATCTAAAAAGCTGCTGGGACTTCCGTGGTGGTCCAGTGGTTAAGACTTTGCCTTCCAGTGCCGGGGATGCGGGTTCGACCGCTGGCCAGGTATGTGGGTTTGACCGCTGGTTGGGGAGCTAAGATGATCCCACATGCCTCATGGCCAAACAACCAAAAGGTAAAACAGAAGCAAGGTTGTAACAAATTCAATAAAGACTTTAAGAATGGTCCACACCAGAAAAATCTTTAAAAAAATAAAAGCTGCAAAATTAGTGTTAAGTCGCTCAGTCGTGTCCAACTCTTTTGCAACCCCATAGACTGTAGCCTGCCAGGCTCCTCTGTCCATGGGATTCTCCAGGCAATAATACTGGAGTGGGTAGCCATTCCCTTTCTCCAAGGGAACCTTCTCCACCCAAGGATCAAACCCAGGTCTCCTGCATTGCAGGCAGATTCTTAAGGAAGCAAGTAAATCAGCAGCACTTGAGCTTCTATGGCTTTGGTGTTCCACAGTCTTCAGTTCAGTTCAGTTCAGTCGCTCAGTCGTGTCCGACTCTTTGAGACCCCATGAACCGCAGCATGCCAGGCCTCCCTGTCCAACTCCCAGAGTTCACTCAAATTCATGTCCATCGAGTCGGTGATGCCATCCAGCCATCTCATCCTTTGTCGTCCCCTTTTTCTCCTGCCCTCAATCCCTCCCAGCATCAGTCTTTTCCAATGAGTCAACTCTTTGCATGAGGTGGCCAAAGTACTGGAGTT
The DNA here is from genome assembly GCF_000754665.1 of Bison bison bison. Lineage (NCBI taxonomy): Eukaryota > Metazoa > Chordata > Mammalia > Artiodactyla > Bovidae > Bison > Bison bison. The sequence continues at coordinate 3,568,522 of NW_011494610.1, forward strand.
TCAGCTTTAGCATCATTCCTTCCAAAGAACACCCAGGGCTGATCTCCAGCTCTAAAGAGTCCTGGCCACACAAGAAGACCCTCCTTCCTGCCATATTATAGGCAGCTCCCACGGGCCTGTCAAGCTCACTGGGGGAAATGTCAGGGTCGGAGGAGAATTAGCTACTGGTTGGAGTATTGAGGCCCTGGAATGGCAACTGATACTGTCTGAACACTGCTTCCCAAGTCTGTCTGGAACCAGCACATTTTCACTGTTCAAGAGACTTCAACTTCAAACCTAAGACTTTGTTTCCAACATAGCAAACTTCTGCAGAAAGACATAAAACATCACCAAAATCCTGGTCAAATGTGCCGCTGTTCAGTTTTATAACCTCAATCTGCTCTCCAAATGTGCTTTCCTTCTAAGACTGATACAATGTAATACTCAGAGGAAATATCTGAGTGAGCCAGCCAGTGGGGAGAAGCAGGTCCTTTAACAGGGTGATGCCTTTTTTCTCTAAATAACCCACATTCACAGTGCGTATTTCACTCCAGAAAAGCTCAGGAACTAAGTGCACCAAAGCATTTTGAGGCCACTTGCATGTGAGGATCAACAATTTTCATACTACACTTAGGAGGGGATCTGAAATTTTCCTGGGGTTACTAGAAAAGGTTGCATTTGATTATATAAAACATGTATCTTACCTAGAATCTTAGTTCCAAATCTCATATAGAATGTGCATGAATTATCAACTTTCTATACAAAAAAACTTCTCACTAGAAGTTTGGCTAAGGCAGTTCTAGTTTTTCAAACAGCTTTGTTTTGTGGCCAAGGATAAGATCAGAGAATCAAGGGAACTTGCTCAAGGTCGTCTGGTCAAATCAGGTGGGACTGAAATGACTGATTTCTGCCTTCCAAAAGTCAGCCATACATCAAACTTGTCTTGGAACTAAGCAGGCCCAAAGGGAAAAATCACTCCTCCTTTCCTTCCCTCAACAAAAGCAAAATTAAACAGAGGAACTTTAATAAAATGTCCTCAGTATATAGACTACGGCTCTAACAATGCACGGGCATGTCTCAAAATCAGTAACTGAAACGATTTGCAAACGTGAGTAACTGCTGTAACAACCTTCCCGTGTGACAGCACCATAAACTTCATAAGAGTTTAAAAATCAGCCCTTCAAAGGTACATCCATAAATACTTCACTTATCTTCCAAAAGACCCGGTCAGACTGGAACAGAGGGACTCTGAGCTCTTGGATTTTTCCTAAGTTAAAAGATCATAAACATGTCCAAAGTTCTCTTCAGAATTCTGAAAGGAACAGGGATATTTCAAAAGTGCAGGTGAGACAGGTGATGAAATCAACAGTAACCACTGAGGCTGGAGAGGGCAGGGGGCTGTAGAGAAAGAGGCACGTACGCACTTTCATGACCACATTCCTTTCCTCTTCCTTTTTCAAAACCCCCACCTCCCTGACACTTCTGCCCCATCCTTTTCATTTCTACTTTTAAGCTGCTAATGTTAAAACACTACTTTTGATTTAATAACAAAAACATAATGGCCAACGAAGCTGTCTTTTTAAATTACTTAAACCGGATCAGCATGGGGATATCAAAGTAGCTAAGAGCACTCTGTATTTGTTACAAACACATTATAGCCCTATTTAGTGATCCTCCTCACATCCAATTTTCTAAGTCAAATGGTACCAGGACCCCCATTTCAGATGGCCCTCAAGCCCAGGAAAATTTCCCTTCGCTCTCAGACTATACGGGTCATTGATATTGAGAGCCAGCGTTAGATCTCAAAAATATTAACAATAGTTACGCTGGAACTGTAGCTGGGCTATATTACATGTGAGCAACTTTAAAATATTTATAACTAACGTGATTTTTCTCACATCTCAGATTCAAGTCTGCCTATTTCTGAGTACAGCTGTAACACACTCTTGGATTAAGGACTTCACTTTAGCCCTTGAGCACAACGTGGCCACAGGGTATACAATGCAAACCAAAAGCAGGACTGGAAAAAATTAAACCTGGAAGGAAACACAAGTCTGATACTTCCCGTTATGCCAGAACACAGAATTGTCATTCGTTGAAAATGTATTAGGTTGAGCTACATCAAACTGCTGACATACAACTGGTTTTGACCTGCAAAAATGGAAATTTCACATGAATATCATCTAATATTATTTTCTAAGCTCATTTTAATAATTGTCTCAAATAAGGTCTTCACAGCCCAAGGCATATAAAAAGCTTCTCTTTCTCTAGTTTGCCTTAACCTTTTGAAAAGATTTGCCACCTTCTGTCCAAAGCTGATTTTAAAAAATTAAGTCAGTTAACAGGAAAGCCAAGATAAAACTACCAAACTCCTCAATGTGAGAACCCGAAAATCACTCCACATCCTTTCAACCACTCCCCTTTTCCGACTAACAGAATTTGAATCCTAAATTGATCTGCCCTTTAGAAGACTTACACTTAAGGAGAAATTAGTGACTATTTCAGTGATTTCCATCTTTTTCAGTTACCAGTGAGGAAGGAACTGAAGTGTGGTAGAGCCTACTGCTTTACACTGGGGTTCCAATGACCTGAAAATCTACCTCTGAAGAATTTTAATTAAGTTGATAAGTTCCATTTTGTTTCAGAATCCTGCTTCTAATCTCTCTAATCAACAGGGTGATTACCAACCCAGTGGGATATATTTTTCCATTTAGACATAGTTGATATATGCAACCACACCAGGAAAAAACCTGTTTCTTTCACAAAAGGGCTTATGGCTCCAAGATTGCCTCTGGGTTCAAATCCATCATTTTACACTCATTTTTATTACAGTCTAATATCCAATATGCTAATGAACTCTTTTCTCAATTAATTCCCCTAATTACTCACCTATTCTTATTCTGCCCAAATTCCTACCTCCTCACGCGGCCACCCAGTTCCTTCCCAGAGGGACACGCTTCTTCTAGAACACTGTCACAGCACCCTGATGTTAACTGTTCTAGCTTCGAGATCAAGTTTGCAGTTCAAGTCATCACTATTAGCCAAATGAAATATGCTCTTCAAAAAAAAAAAATCAGGAAAGAATCTTTTGCTGTATCTGGAAATTTCTCTATTCAGCTAGTTCAGTGTTGACAGGTCAACAGAAAGGCACTAATCATTACTACAATCCTAAAGGGTTTTTCTCTAGAGTTAAACCATCAACCCTTTCCCAACATCCAAATAATCCAGACTTTTTAGAGCAAAACTGCCCCACTTCCAACAGCATCTTCTGATCATTTTTCACCTTAAACTGAGGTTTTCTTATGGCCCCATGGTCATGCCAAGTCAGGCAAATACATACATATATACCTTAAACTTTCCATCTACTCTCTTCTTTCTCAAAAGCTACATACAATAGTTGTTTATTTTAAAACTCTCTAAGCATCAAGTACAATGGTAAGCGCCTTAAAAGGGTATTTATCTACTTCTAGCTTTAAAACCCTATGAGGTTTTTTCATTGTAATGCACACCCCCATTTTACAGAGGAGAAAAGCTGAGGCTAAGTAACTCGCTCAAGGTCATACTGGGAAGGGACCAGAATCCAAGTCTGACCTCCAAGTTCCCTGACCTTAATCCTCACCCTGCTTCTTCCTTCTGGTATCTTTCTTCTCCTCCCTGATGTCTGCTCTGTGGTCTTAGACAGCCTCTACTTGGGCAGGGCTCAGTTTCTCCAGAGCCGCCTTTCCTTTAAAGGCTAAGCCTTTGAGAGAAGAATCAGTAACCATTCCATCTTTTCTCCACGCTCCTCCTTCCCACCTGCACCATTTCCCCAAGGCTCTCCTCACAGCTTCTCCTCTAGGGCCGTCCACCCCCGCCCCGGCGCCAGAACAGGTCCCCTTCTACCCTTAACGCCAGCAGAGGCCAGAAGTGAAAGAAGGGAAGAAAGGAAGAGGCGACACAGCACCCCTTCCCCCAAGACTTCAGTGGAGAAGAAACTGGCTGAGGACCAGAGAGGGGTGGTGAGGGCTGGAGAAAGATAGGCAGAAGGGCAGGGAGTGGGAATGACAAGGGTGTGCCCTTGGGGGTAGGCGGGGCAGGGGAGGGGATGGAGTGGCGGCGTGGGACGCTCCGGGGCTTGCAGATTGAATGGGGGGTGGAATTCCGGGGGGAGCGGGGGGATGGCACCCGGCGAGGAAAGGGATCTGGCCGTTCGGAGGAGGATGTGTGCGTTGGGGCGGAGGACTAGGAGGACGTAACGAGGGAAAGTGGAGGGAAGAAAGGGCAGGGAGGGGGAGCGAGCAGGAAACGGTAGAGTCGCCGGCGAGAGGAGAGGAGAAGGATGGATGGGAACCGGGATGGTGGTACGCCGGAGACCCCAGCACCGGGGCTCCGCGGGGAGGGG
>NW_011494610.1:3572981-3573414 GCF_000754665.1 Bison bison bison
GGGCGGGAGTTCCCGAGGCGAGCAGCGGGAAGTGGGGGTTCTGGGGAGGCCAGAGCCAGAACAGGGGGCGTCCCAGCAGGACGAGGGTGTGTGTGTGTGTGTCGGTGTGTGCGCGCGCGGAAGGCACCGTAGGGTTAGCGCGGGGATACGAGACTGAAGGAGGGCAGAGGGTGGGCGGGAGGCTGAGAGTGGGGTGGAGGCTCCGGAGCCCGTCGGGGTTCAGAGGGCGGGAAGGTCCTGGTCCCCCGAGGGCCCGGCGTGTGGCGGGGAGAGGGGGGGGTCTCCCGAGGATCGGGCCGGAGTCCCCGTAGTCTTCCAAGCGCCAGGCTCCAAGTCGCCTCCCAGCCGGGTGTCCTCCGAAAGCCGGGGTCCCCCGGGGCGGGGCGGTGGGTTCCCGGAGTCCCCCCCCCGCGGAGATCAGAGCGGTACCCCC
>NW_011494610.1:3573836-3578277 GCF_000754665.1 Bison bison bison
CACCGCGCGCTTGCCCCGCCGCGGGGAACGTCGCCAAATGGCGACAGCCCCTCTCACCGGAACGGCCGCCGCCCTGGCTTTTGGGGAGCGTCGCTGAAGTGCCCGTCGGACGCCCCCAGTCTGAGAGCCCAGGGACAGTCTGCAATGTCTGACGCGGCTCGTCACCCACTGCGACAGGAGAGCGCGGACTGTAGGCAAGGGGGCTCAGTACACACTTTAATTCAATTCGGTTTACCGTTTATTGCAAGTCAGACGGGTGCGTGAGCATGTCTTGGCGCTCGGGATGCTACATAGGACAAAACAGGCAAAATCTCTGTCTTCTTGAACCTAACACTCAAATGGAAGGAGAAAAAGAAAGATCAGTGCATAATGTCAGGTACTGATAAATGATGTGAACACAATAAAACAGGAGAATATGTTTGAGGGGGACTAACGTCAGGGAAGCCCTCCCTAAGGAGTCACATCAAAGGGTGAACAGCAGTTGCCAAAGCCCTGAGGTTAAAAAAGCTTGATCTGACCCCAGGTTGACTCAAGACCAGCATGGATAAAATTCAAGGACAGGTTGTAGCTCTGGGCAGATTCCACATCCCAAAGACTCCTAAGGAGCTTAATGATAACAGTCATCAAAGGGAAGACTTGCCCTTAAGAGACTCTGGCCTTTACTTACCTTATTAAATCACCCCCAACAACCTTGAGATGTGTGCTCTTATTATTCCTATTGTACAAATGAAGAGTGAGGCTCCTGGATGGAGAAGCAATCCACCCAAGCCTTGTAGTAAGGGATTAAATAAAAAATGACTGGTCTCAGACTTCCCTGATGGGACTGTGGTTGAGAATCCACCTACCAATGCAGGGGACATAGGTTTGATCCCTGGTTTGGGAAGGTTCCGCATGCTGTGGGGTAATTACGCCCGTGCATGACAACTGCTGAGCCCGCACCCTAAAACCACAGCAGTAAGAAGCCCGTGCACCACAATTTAGGACTTCCCTGGTGGCTCAGATGGTAAAGCGTCTGTCTACAATGCGGGAGACCTGGGTTTGATCCCTGGGTCGGGAAGATCGCCTGGAGAAGAAAATGGCAATCCACTCCAGTACTATTGCCTGGAAAAATCCCACGGACAGAGGAGCTTGGTAGGCTACAGTCCAAGATGTTGCAAAGAGTCCGACACGACTGAGCGACTTCACTTTCACTTTCAAGAAGCCGGTGCACCAGCTGGGGAGTAGCCCCCTCCCACCGAAACTAGAGAAAGCCCGCATAAGCCAAAAATGAATCAATTAATAAAAAAAGTTTTAGGTGATCCATCTCTCAAGGTACCCTTGACCAGTAGATTGTAGATTTTAAGTGCCTCAGCATTCCATCTGGACCCTAATTCCTATCCTGAAGACAAATTGATATCCTCCTGTGTAGAATAGTATGTGGCCATATCCAAACAACGCTTTACAATCAGTCTCAGGCTGGAAGGCCTCTGAGGCAGTGGGCACAGTAGAACCTGCCTCAGCCTCAGTGGGCTGCCTGCTGAACTGGGGAGCCAAGTATCCCCTTGGAATGCCAGAGCAGTCAGAGGAAGAAAGGACTTTGCAGGGATTCTGTGAAAACCAACAGTTATCCTGCTTTGTATTCCTAAAGTGGTTTATACTTTTCACAGTGTTTCTTTGGCTCTTTAAATGAGGGCTCTAGAGTCAGATTGTCCTGGTTCATCGACTCCTGTCTCCCGCATTCTCAGCTGAACACGACCTTAGGCAAGTTACTTAACCTCTCTGCCTCTCTGTAAAATGGTGGATATTATCAGTAAGGACTGCATCAGATTGTTGTGAGAATTTGAGTAATACATGCACACTAGTTCTCAGCTGAGCAGTACCCCTGAGAAATGGGATGAGAAAGAAGAGGCTTGAACAACAAAAGAGAGAAGCAAATATTTTGACTCGGACAGACATGAATACAAATCTTAACTTGGTCTCAACTGGCTGTATGACCTTGAGCAAGTCACTTCACCCCTTGAGCCTCTATTCCCTACCTGTGAAACGGGCCCAGTGGTGCCCAGCCTATAGGGATGCACTGCAGGGTAAGTGAGGTACAGAGGTGAGGCCTTAGACCAGAACTCTCAGACTAACTGGAATACTCTGACCTGCCATTTCTTTTGCTTGGACCATGCAACGCTGCCTCCCTCCCAACTCTGTCTTTAATGAATGTTTACAAACACACAGAAAAGTTCAAAGACTAGTACAAGGAACAACTGTACACTCTCCACCTGGACTGTTCTTTTTCCAGATTTAAAAACAAATTTATTTGTATACAATTTTTAAATGTTACTTTCCATTTACAGTTATTACAAAATATTGGCTTTGTTCCCCATCTTGTACAATACACCTGTGAGTCTATCTTACATCCAATAGTTTATTCGTCCCACTCCCTCATCCCTACATTGCCCCTCCCCCTGTTTTTTCAGATTTATCTATATTCACATGTAGGTTTTTTTCTGAATTATTTAAGTTAGTCGCTGCCTTATTGGTACTTCATGCTTCAATACTTCCACAGGAAATCCTAAGAAAAAGTACATTTTCCTACATAACGACAAAAATATTATTACACCTAAGAAAATGAACAGTTATACTACAGTGAACTCTAATATCCAATCCATTCCCAAATTTGGACAGGGAAGCCTGGTGTGCTGCAGTCCATGGGGCTGCAAAGATCTAGACATGACTTAGCGACTGGACAACAACAGTAATTCCCAAATTTCCCCCTGGGTTTAAAAAATCTCTTTGGGACTTCCCTCGTGATTCAGTGGTTAAGACTCCACACTTCCACTGCAGGGGCCATGGGTTCATTCTGAGTACTAAGATCCCACCTGCCCCATGGTGCAGCCAAAGAGAAAGAAAGAAGGAAAAAGCTAGAAGACATGCAAATGGCCAATAAGCCCATGAAAAGATGCTTGCATTTATTTGTCATCTGAAAAATACAAATTAAAACCACACCTTGATACAACATTGGCTGCTGGTTCAGAGGAAAAAAGGGAGCGTCTAGGGCCAAGCCTGGAGGAAGTCTACCTTGAATGGCAGAGCAGGAAATTGTGACTCTGCCAAGGAGTCAGAGAGGTTGGAGGCTGGGTGTTCTGGAAGCTGAGGGAAGAGGTGCCCCTGAATTTGTGAGTGGGATCAATAACCATCCTTGGATGAATTATTTGGAACCCGTCCCTGCATCACTGCACATTGGTAAATGACACTCATAGGACTGACTTCCTCAGAGTGCTGCTAGGTGGAAAGATCTCAGGGACTTGAGTACCTCTAACCACGCTGGGACAGGAAAAAAGAGAGCCCCTCTGTGGGCTTCCCAGGGGGTGCTAGTGGTAAAGAGCCTGCCTGCCAATGCAGGAGACATTAGATCCCTGGGTCGGGAAGATCCCCTGGAGGAGGAAATGGCAACCCACTCCAGTATTCTTGCCTGGAGAATCCCATGGACAGAGGAGCCTGACGGTATATGGTCCATGGGGTTGCAAAAAGTCAGATCCAAAATGGGCTCCAGTTAGGAAGTGGGTGGCAGGGATCTAGCTGACTCAGAACAAGTGTCCTCCACAGTTGGATTCCCTTACCATCCATCTCTACCCTAGCCTAGGTGGGCAAGGAATTCCCCTGTTCCCTGTGAAAAGAGATAGGGTGACCCTCCCACATCTGGACTATATACTGATGACCAATCTCCACTCAGATTCATCTGAAATAACAAAGCATTGATTGGTTACTTTTTTCAAATGGAAGGGGGGGAAAGATGGTAAAATCTTTCCTCCACACCTCCTTTCATCTCCAAGTCAAGTTTCCAACTCACTCAAGCATTCATTCATTCATTCACTATCCAGTCTCTGTGTCAAACAACCTCACTGCTTTCTGGTCTCTGCTCACATGTTACCTCCTCCAAGAGATTTTCCTCTAAAATATTTTCCTTCTCCCACCCAGAACTCTTTATCTTCTTCAGTTCTGTTCAGTTCAGTCGCTCAGTCGTGTCCGACTCTTTGCGACCCCATGAATCGCAGCACGCCAGGCCTCCCTGTCCATCACCAACTCCCAGAGTTCACTCAAACTCACGTCCATCGAGTCAGTGATGCCATCCAGCCATCTCATCCTCTGTCGTCCCCTTCTCCTCCTGCCCCCAATCCCTCCCAGCATCAGAGTCTTTTCCAACGAGTCAACTCTTCGCATGAGGTGGCCAAAGTACTGGAGCTTCAGCTTTAGCATCATTCCTTCCAAAGAAATCCCAGGGCTGATCTCCTTCAGAATGGACTGGTTGCATCTCCTTGCAGTCCAAGGGACTCTCAGTCTCAAGAGTCTTCTCCATCACCACAGTTCAAAAGTATCAATTCTTCGGCACTCAGCTTTCTTCACAGTCCAACTCTCACATCCATACATGACCACTGGAAAAACCACAGCCTTGACTAGACGGACCTTTGTT
>NW_011494610.1:3578720-3581730 GCF_000754665.1 Bison bison bison
ATAAAGAAGAAATAGGTGTTTTTCTGGAACTTTCTTGATTTTTCGATGATCCAGCAGATGGATGTTGGCAATTTGATCTCTGGTTCCTCTGCCTTTTCTAAAACCAGCTTGAACATCTGGAAGTTCACGGTTCACGTATTGCTGAAGCCTGGCTTGGAGAATTTTGAGCATTACTTTACTAGAGTGTGAGATGAGTGCAATTGTGCGGTAGTTTGAGCATTCTTTGGCATTGCCTTTCTTTGGGATTGGAATGAACACTGACCTTTTCCAGTCCTGTGCCCACTGCTGAGTTTTCCACATTTGCTGGCATATTGAGTGCAGCACTTTCACAGCATCATCTTTCAGGATTTGAAAGAGCTCAACTGGAATTCCATCACCTCCACTAGCTTTGTTCGTAGTGATGCTTTCTAAGGCCCACTTGACTTCACATTCCAGGATGTCTGGCTCTAGGTGAGTGATCATACCATCGTGATTATCTTGGTCGTGAAGATCTTCTTTGTACAGTTCTTCTGTGTATTCTTGCCACCTCTTCTTAATATCTTCTGCTTCTGTTAGGTCCATACCATTTCTGTCCTTTATCGAGCCCATCTTTGCATGAGATGTTCCCTTGGTATCTCTAATTTTCTTGAAGAGATCTCTAGTCTTTCCCATTCTATTGTTTTCCTCTATTTCTTTGCACTGATCCCTGAGGAAGGCTGTCTTGTCTCTTCTTGCTATTCTTTGGAACTCTGCATTCAGATGCTTATATCTTTCCTTTTCTCCTTTGCTTTTCGCTTCTCTTCTTTTCACAGCTATTTGTAAGGCCTCCTCAGACAGCCATTTTGCTTTATCTCCTTACCCAGTTTCTTTTTCCTCATGTTACTTTCATCCTTGACACCCCATGTATGTCTTTATTAGCTCCTCTTCTGTCTCCCACCTTGGAACATAAGCTCCATGAGGTCAGAGATTTTGTTTCCTTCTCTGCTGAATCTTTACACCCAGCACTCAATCGTGTCTGACTCTTCGGGACCCCATGGACTATATAGCCCACCAGGCTTCTCTGTCCATGGGGTTTGCCAGGCAAGAATACTGGAGTGGATTGCCATTTCTTCCTCCGGGGATCTTCCCAACCCAGGGGTCAAACCCTTTGTCTCCTGTGCCTCCTGCAGGCAGATTTACCCGCTGAGCCACTTCCCTGGTGGCTCAGACAATAAAAGCATCTGCCTACAATTCGGAAGACCTGGGTTTGATCACTGGGTTGGGAAGATCCCCTGGAGAAGGAAATGGCAACCCACTCCAGTATTCTTGCCTGGAAAATTCCATGGATGGAGGAACCTCGTAGGCTACAGTCCATGGGATCCCAAAGAGTCGGACATGACTGAGCAATTTCACTTTCCAGTGGGTAGGTGTTCAATAATTGTTGAAGGAGTGCTGAATGAGTAGCAGATGTGCACTGAGCGCATCTGGGCATGACAAATGCACAGGTGACTGAGAGGAGGGGCCTGCAGCCCATGGCCGGTGGACAGGAAAGTGAGTAACTGCGGGACAGTGCGGGACTCACGAAACCAGCAGTCTGGGGAGGTGGCCGTGAGAGTCTACACGGCCTTTGAAAGGGAGTTGAGACCTACTTGCTCGAGGGGCAGGGCGGGGAGGCCAGCCTGCCTGGAACAGCTGGTCCCTCCAAGGAAAACGGGCCCTGACCCTGTAGCTCAGTAGAGGCCTCTGAGTCAGAAAGATCTTGTGACCAACCAGTTCTGCCTCTTTTTGACCCTGACTGCATGACCTTGGCAAGTCATTGCACCTCTCAGAGCCTCCATGTCCACATCTGTAAAATGGGGATCGTAGCTCCTTCTTCCTAGGGTTGCTGTGAGGACTTGAGAGAGTGTCTGTGAAGAATCTGGCATGTTTCAGGCTCTCAGTCAATGGGAACTGTCCTGTTCTTACAGTCCTGTTCTTTTTTTTTTTTTTTTTTCTGTGGACCACAGGGAGCCCTTGAAGGTTTTGGAGGAGAGGAATGGCCTAAAGATAGGTGGAGGGCAGTGGGGCCTGGGGGTCCCTGGAGAAATTCCAGGAGAGTGTGAGTTGGGCTTCACATGTTAGTCAACACTCCGTTACAGACTTGCTGGAGTAAAACACATCAAAGGATCTAGAGCCTAAAGTAAGTCAGAAATAGCACCATGCCCTCCCCAACCCCTCAAACTCTCCTGTTCCAGGCACCTGCCCTGAGGAAACCATTGCCTAATCCATAAATGCTAATCACCAGTGGTGTGATAACATTACGCAGCAGTAACAGCTGAGTTCACCCTCCCAGGGGCAGTTGAGTAGATAAAGATCGCTGACATGTTCTAACTGCTTTCCAGGCCCCAGGAGTCTTGGCATGGATTACTTCCGGTGCCAGAAACCCCTGCTGAGGAAACCCTGACTGGGAGGTTCCCCCTGGTAAGTTCCAGCTAGGTAGTCCATCAGCCCTTCCAGAAGAAACTGAGGCACAGAGCAGAAGAAACAGACATCATTTCTTGCCAGCAGCTTTAAGAGCCTGTGGGTCCTCCCGCCCCTCCACCACAGTGCTCCACAGACCAGCTGCCCCACTGGTTGAGTCCCAAAGAGAGGAAAAACTCCCCTGAGCCCACCAGGCGGGGATGAACCTATAATCTGAGCAAGAAATAAGACTTTCTTTTAAGCCTCTGAGATACAGGGGCTATTTGGGTTTGCTTTGGTTTTGTGTATTTCAGTTCAGTTCAGTTCAGTCGCTCAGTCGTGTCCGACTCTTTGCGACCCCATGAATCGTAACACGCCAGGCCTCCCTGTCCATCACCAACTCCCAGAGTTCACTCAAACTCATATCCATTGAGTCAGTAATGCCATCCAGCCATCTCATCCTCTGTTGTCCCCTTCTCCTCCTGCCCCCAATCCCTCCCAGCATCAGAGTCTTTTCCAATGAGTCAACTCTTCGCATGAGGTGGCCAAAGTACTGGAGTTTCAGCTTTAGCACCATTCCTTCCAAAGAAATCCCAGGGCTGATCTTCTTCAG
>NW_011494610.1:3581830-3588861 GCF_000754665.1 Bison bison bison
TGCATCTCCTTGCAGTCCAAGGGACTCTCAAGAGTCTTCTCCAACACCACAGTTCAAAAGCATCAATTCTTCGGCGCTCAGCTTTCTTCACAGTCCAACTCTCACATCCATACATGACCACTGGAAAAACCACAGCCTTGACTAGACAGACCTTTGTTGGCAAAGTAATGTCTCTGCTTTTGAATATGCTATCTAGGTTGGTCATAACTTTTCTTCCAAGGAGTAAGCGTCTTTTGTTTATTTAATACCTATTTATTTATTCATTTGGCTGCGCTGGGTCTTGGTTATGGCACGCAGGACCATCGACCTTTCTTGCAGCATGCAGAACTCTTGCTAGTTCTCTGACTAGTGATTGAACCTGGGTCCCCTGCATTGGGAGCTCAGAGTCTTAGCCACCCGGCCACTAGGGAAGTCCCAGGGGCTATTCGTTTTACTTGAATATAATCAGGCTTATGACTCGGTGGTATAGAATCTACCTGCTAACGCAAGAGCCGCAGGAGACACAGGTTCAATCCCTGGGTCAGGTTCAATCCCCTGGAGGAGGAAATGGCAACCCACTCCAGTATCCTTGCCTAGAAAATCCTATGAACAGAGGAGCCTGATGGGCTACAGTCCCTAGGATCGCAGAGAGCTGGACACAACTGAGTGACTGTGCATACACACATGCACCCTGGCTTATCCTAGCTGATCTCAAATAAACTCTTGTGCAATTTGCTTTCCCTGGATGTGTTTTTATAAGATACAACTGCAATGAAACATGTGGCAGGAGTTTATTCATTTCTTAATGATGTTTATTTTGTTGTTTCCTTTTTTTTTTTTTTGCTATTACTGGTCCATGGATCCTAAGCCACAATTCAAAATCTAGAAAATCTAAAACCTAAATGTTTCTTCATAATTTACTTGGCAGTAAAACTCAACCTGACTTGAACTAGTGACAAAACTTACCTTAATAGACAGAAAGCTATTTGTAGTCTTAATCGCACTTAATATGAATATTCCTATGTTCCTATATGAGGAAATACTTAGATTTTTACTTAGAGGTTGACCCAGTCCTCTCAAAGTATGTTATGCAAATGTTCAGTGTATATACCATATTACCTTTCAAAATTCTGAGATTCTTACAAAATTGCAAACCACATCAGACCCCAAGGGGTTTGGATAAGGGATGGTGGCCCAGTACAAACATAGCTGCAATGAGCATCTCTGGCAGGATGTCACTCACAAAGGTGACCCCAACAATATTTCCCACTCCCGTGTTCTTCTGGAACTTTCTTTAATTCGCCTCCCTTTGAATCCGGCTGGGACTGTGAATCACTTGTAGCCAAGAAAAAGAATTGGGAATGACAGCACTCATAACTTCGGAGGAAATACGGCTTCTGACGTGTTGGTTGAAACACCCACCTTGGGAGCCTTTAGCTACCACACTGAGGACGTCCAGCCACGTAAAGAGGCCGTGTCCAGGTGCCATGGTCAAGGCCCCGGCAGAGGTCCCCGCTGCCAGGCAGCAACAGTCGCCAGATCCTGGAGAGAGCAAGCCTTCAGACAGTCTAGCCCCCAGCTGTCAAGTCATCCTCATGTACACCGTGAAGTCCGGGGCGGTTTGCTGCACAGTAGGATCTGTAACAGTGCCGCTCTGCGTGTGCCCCGTGCACTAGGGCAAGACCTTCTCCAGAGCACATTCATGTGAGTGCAGTTTGCTGAGCAGTAGGAATGCACCTCTTCTGATGAACTATTTCCAAAGTGTTCTCTGAAACGAGTGTGCCAACTTACACTCTCCGTAGCACTGAACAAGGATTTCATGACTTCCTGCCTCACCCACAGTTTCTATGATAAGATTGTTCCAGGGTTCTGTCCCTCTGCCATGAAATCCCTCTGGAGAAAGACAGTAAGATAGGAGGAACTGGCATAAAAAGTTAGCAGAAGTCCTCCAGTAGCATTGATTCTATAGAGCACTTTTTGCCATCAAAAGACTGATTCATTCCCCCTTTCTACATTCTGACGCTTTTTTTTCTACCCTGAACGGCCTGGCCTAGGGCATGCCTGGGTCGCTTTGAGTGTCCAGTGATAGAAGTGATTTACATCTATTAAAGTAGGTGCCAGGCATTTTTCTAAATGCTATGAGAAGAAAGGGGAGGAGGAGGAAGAGAAGTATAGGTACCAGTATTTACTAAACTTTTTTTTTAGCTACTTAACATCCATTCCAGAGAAGGCAATGGCACCCCACTCCAGTACTCTTGCCTGGAAAATCCCATGGATGGAGGAGCCTGGTAGGCTGAAGTCCATGGGGTCGCTAGGAGTCGGACACGACTGAGCGACTTCACTTTCACTTTTCACTTTCATGCATTGGAGAAGGAAATGGCAACCCACTCTAGTGTTCTTGCCTGGAGAATCCCAGGGACGGGCGAGCCTGGTGGGCTACTGTCTATGGAGTCGCACAGAGTCGGACACGACTGAAGTGACTTAGCAGCAGCAACATCCATTCACTTCTGCAACAGCGCCAATTTCCTCCTCCTCTTGCTTTCAGTCTGTTGGGTTCTCTGAACTCTGAACTCCATTTTTGACTCGTTAGGTGAGCTAGCCTGGTTAGTCAGAATATTGTATTCCTCTGGTAGTAATAATTGGTTCAGGGTTGGGTAGACCCATCAGAGCCAATGAGACTCAGTTCCTAGGCATTTAAATTTGTGCTTTTGGAGAGCCAACTTTCCCCTTCATGTTAGACATAAATATGAAAGGTTGTGAGGCTGGAGCAATGGCAGCCATTTTATCAACATGTGACCCCTAGGGATCAAGACAGCATGTGGAGAGAAACTGATGCAAGTAACAAAGAGAAACTGAGTCCTGATGACATAATTTCAGTCATGAATCCACCTAGTCCTGGCCTTCCATTCGCTCCCCCAGCCCTGTCCCCTCAGTTGTCTACCTGCTGAGGTTTTTCTGTTTTGTTTTAATTGAAGTATAACACACACACAGAAACATACACATATCACAAATGTTTAGCTCACTGAATTTTTAAACCTGAATATAGCCATTGAACAAGCACTTAAGAAAAAGAACATCACTGGTTCTCACTTGTATAAGTAGAATCATAGAGCATATTCTTTTATGTCTGACTTCTTTTGTTCAGCATTATATTTGAGATTCAATCATACTGAAGCGTGAGGTTGCAAGTCATTCATTTTAATTGCTGAATAGTATTCCACAGTTTCTTATCCAATCAGCTGTTATCAGGAATTTGGGTAGTTTTGAGTTGGAGGCTGCTATAAATAATGCTGCTGTAAAATCTTTAGTATAGTGGCTCTGATACTAGTAAACTACTCTCTTGACGTAATATATAAGTAGGACTTTCAACTCAAACTGGCTTAAAAGGAAAAAGGAATGTATTGCCTTACATGACTATAATGGCGTGAGGCAAGTTTACATGGCTTCAGGCATAGCTGAATCCAAGGGCTCAGTGTAATATCATCAGCACACAATTTCTCTCCATATATTAGCTCTGCTTTCCTTTGGGTTGGCTTCATCAGATTCATCTGTTGACCAGCCCCTGAGAAGGTGGTCCCCACAGCTAAGGGATCTGCACCCAAAAAAGAGTATTTGTGATCAAGTCTAATTGGCCTGCTTTCAGTCACATGATCATTCCTGAACCAATTGCTGGGACTAAGGGGATGGAGTGTGCTGATTGGCTGGACCTGGCCACATGCCCACCCCTAGAGCCAAGGAGCAAGAGGAGCTTCATATGAACCATGTGGCTGATAGTGGAAAAGGGTGACTCGCCAAAGGCAGACCAACTGTGCAGTTGCTCCAGTGGAATAGGTGCTGAGCAGTGACAGCAACAGATAGCTGTGGACTACACTAAGCTTTCTTATGCCTTTGTGACTCTACATACTTTGTTTCCGCTTCCTGGAAACCTTAGGTTCTCATCTCTCTTCATCCTTTGAGACCCAGCTCAAATTTGTTTCCCTATCATGAAATCTCCCAGAATTCTGGGTCTGGATACTCAGATGGGTGCTCTTGACCTCGATTTCCCTCTCCTTCTATTGCAAGAGGCTCAAAAGCTTAAAATGACATTTACCAGACTCTCCTGCAGCAAGGAAGTCAATGGTAAATTAAGCTCTGTCAACTAGATGCATTTGCATGAAATCTGAAGGGTGAAAGAGAGGCAGTGGTCCTCTCCCTGTGGCTGTGACAGCTGGCCAGCCAGTCCTAGAAGATGGGAGGAGTATGGGCTGTGGATCTACCATCTAGTCCCCAGTTTGGAGGGCGCAAGGAGTAGGAGGTGGGTGGTGATGGCAGGAGCAGCAGCAGTTTGGTGACTTCTGAAGCATGGCGTGGTAGAGGAACCTTGAAATTAAGTCACCCTGACTACTCTTCCCTCCCTCCTGGCATTTTTGCAAGCACCAAAATCCTGTATCAGATCCTTTTTTGGGACTTCTCTGGTGGTCCAGTGGCTAAGACTCTGTGCTCCGAATGCAGGGGCCTCAGGTTCAATCCTTGCTCATGGAACTAGATTCCACATACTGCAAGGAAGACCCAGTGCAGCCAAATAAACAAATATCTATTTTTTAAAAATCTGTTTTTGACTAAAATACCTGGAGTGGTTTCTATTTCCTGAACTACCTCCTGACATAAAATTCTCCTATGTAGAATAGTCAGACACGTCTATGAGAGCACCAATCACACTGTTTTATATGCACATATGAGCATGTGGGTGTATATGCACATGTGTGTACATAATAAAACAAGCACTTAAGTAGCACTTACTCTGTATCAGGTGCTATTCTAAGCACTGTGTGAAATAGAAACTTACTTAATCCTTACAATAACATCTTGAGGTAGATATTATCACCCTCGTTCACAGAAGAAGAAATTTAAGTCTAGAAGGATTAAGGAACTTGCCCAAGGTCACACAGCTGGTTTTGTATGAGTTATGTGACGGTTATGGCTAGATTATACATTTCCTTGAGGACAAGAAAATGTCTCTTTTTCATCTTTGCACTCTTTGGAATAGTGAGGAATGTGCTCAGGAATAGTGCACTCTTCACTCTTTTTATCAAAAAAACTTCAGTGGCTCTCTCTAGCTTATAGAAGAAAGTACAATCTTCATTTGACCTGCAAGACACCCGCCCCACCCCCATGACCTGGTCATTTATCTCTTCCCTCCCTCCAAGGTGTAAGTGGGGATGGAGAGGAAATATGTCAAGTTCTATACTGAAGAGTGTGCTTAGGTAACATTCCATGACTCTACACAGGAGACAGGGTTTCAGCTAACATTCCTTGAGTTTATACAGATGAGGAAGGTCTATAGACCTTCCATAATGATAAGCAAAGAGGCTCTGCAAACATCCAATAATTTTACAGAAGCAGGTGTTCTGCAAACAGTACAAGATTCAAACCACAAAAAGGGGCTCTGCAAACATTCCCTGATTCTGTATATATAGGAATGTTCCTCAAAAACAGTCCATAATTCTATACACAGGAAGGAAAAGTTGATCAAACACCCTAAAATTCTATACACAGCAAGAGCTCTGGAAACATTTTAGGATTTCACACCTGGGAAGAGACTTACAAATATTACATAATTCTATAAATAGAAAAGAGCTGTGTGACTCTCCCTTGATTTTCCAAGGTGTTTTGCAAACTGTAGGTCTTCCCAGAGAAGGATCTGCAAGCAATTAATTATTCTACTTAGAGAAAGGTGTTCATTTCCCAGATTCTAGCTAGAACAGGGACACTCTGTAAAGATTGCATGGCACCAAACACAGGAGACTCTGTGTGCGGTTAATGATGCTACAGATAGGAGGGTGTTCTGTACATATTCCTTGATTTCACACAAAGGAGGGAGCAGTCTGCAAATATCTCTTGATTTTATATGTAGGAGGGGATTCAGAACACATTCCAAGATTTTGCACAGGTGAAGGGAGTCCAGCAAATGCTCCTTGATTCTGCTGAGAAGACAAAGAATCTCTACAAATATCCCTTGATGTTACACACAGGAGGGTTTGGAAGCAGTTCGTGATTTAATACACAAGTGAGTGCTTGGTGAGTGTCTGGGGATTCTGAGGGCTTGGCATTGGGCTTGGCAAATCTCATCTTATGAAGGAAAGCTGGGGGATGGGCAGTTTTATCAAGGAACACCAAAGGCCAAAGCCCAAAGTCCGTAAATGTTTCAAGGGCGCATAAAGATGTTTGAGGCCAATACCGACTCCAAAATATAAAAAGAAAACAGTAGAAAATGAAATTAACATTTAATGAAAATATCTACAAAATATAATATTAGGGACTTCCCTGGTGCTACAGTGAACAGGAATCCGCCTAGCAATGCCAGGGATGCGGGTTCGATCCCTGGTCCAGGAAGATTCCACAAGCCCTGGGGCAACTGAGCCTGTGTGCCCCAACTCCTGAAGCCTGTGCTCCACAAGAGAAACCCTTGCAGTGAGAAGTCCACGTACGGCAACAAAAAGGAGCCACAGCTCACCACAACTGGAGGAAAGCAGGCCTGAGCGCAGCAACGAGCACCCAGCACAGCCAGAAATAACTAACCATTAAAAAAATACATATAATGTTAGGTCCACCAGTCATCTGCCTCTGAACTCTCCTGGTTGCCTCTGATTGTATCTACTGAACCATGGGGAGGCATTTTGTTCTGCTTAACAGGATGTGAATGGGGCCTTACAAAGTAACAGTGCCAGAGGCCCAGGAAAATCCTAAAATGACCTGACCCTAGATGGGAAAGTCGCTGGAAAGTTCCCGTGGGAAGGTCAGAGGACTCTCACGTCCAACCCACTTGCTGCCCGCTGCCCGCTGCCAGCCCAGCTCCTGAACAGAGCACTGACATTCCAAAGCTGGGCTCAGTTCATTCTCTGCTGAGATGCGAAAATACCCCAACTCCCAGGAGACAGACACAGCTCCAAATATCACCCCCGGGTTGGAGGAAAGGCCACCCATGTCCGCAACAGGGAAAGCCAATTAGCCAAGGGCATTATGTTGCAGCAGGTGTCTGGAGCAATCAGATATTGTCACGGGCTCGGAAAGGA
>NW_011494610.1:3588961-3593605 GCF_000754665.1 Bison bison bison
CTGCCTCTCCCCCACTTGCATCCTCTGAGCCAGCAGCAGTGCTCTGAGCAGAGTGATGGGAGCCAGAGGGAGACGCTGTGGCTGCAGCTACGCCCCAGGGTCACAGGCGGGGATGAGGAGTCTTGATCAAAGGCAGTAAGAGATCACCTGAGTCTGGGGTCTAAACATCCCGGAGCCTGGCCGTAATCAATCAGCCCATATGGCAGCAGATGTAATATTGCCCTGAGCGAGAGGCTGCAGGATGGTCAGAGCTGAGAGCTGTTCCTCCACTTTCTGAGCCCATGCCCAGTTTCAGAGAACAGAAAAGCACCTCCATTTCCTTGGGCATCATTTAGATTTCAAAAGAATTTTTTTCCCCTCAAACTCTAAAATGATTAAAAGAACATATGAAAGAATATCTTTAAGATCTTGGAGAGCAAGGGATTTCCTAAACCAGGCATGAAAGGCATAAAGGAAAAGATTAGCCTATTGTACTATTAACGCATCAAAATTGAGTATCCTTCTATGACAAAGGACCCCATAAAGGGAAAAGACAAGTGACAAGCCAGAGAAGATACTCACAATCAATCTAACAAAGAAATTATATCCAGAATTTATAAAGAATTCTTACGGATCAATAAGTTAAAAAAAAAAAGACCATCACCCCAGTGAAAAAGGTCTAAAGTGTTTGGGAAGCATTTCTGAGAACAGAGGTAATCCGAGGGGACCGTAAACATGGAAAGATGCCCACTCTAGGGACAGAACAGTGAAATACAAGCTAAAGCCAGAGTCAGATACTGTTTTACATGCAGAGACTGACAGAAATTCTGCTTCTAGATACACACTCCAAAGAAATTCTGCCAAGGGAGCATGAGGAGATACATACAAAGGTGTTCATTGTAGCACGGAGTGTAATGATGAAGAATTACAGGCAACCTAAATTCGCTATTAGGGGAGCTAGGGGGAAAAGCGGTTTTATTGGTCACATAATGACATACTATGCAACGGTTAAAATGAATGAAATGAAGCTTTGCTAGAGAGAACAGCAAATGAGACATGCAGGAGAACATTTGGCAGAATTTAAAACATATAAACAATGGAACTATAAATACTAAAAAAAAAATACGAGAAAGGGCAATCTAACTATGATTCAATGTCCAGAAGCCATAAAAGAAAAGATTGAGGACTTCCCTGGCCGCCCAGTGGTGAGACTCCGGGTTCCACTGCAGGGGGTTCAGTTTCAATTCCTGGTTGGGGAAACTAAGGTCCTGCATGCTGTGCAGTGTGACTAAAAAAGAAAATTTTTTTTTTTAAAGATTGATAAATTTGACTATGTTAAAAAAAAAAAAAAAAAAACTTATGGCAAGGAGAGAGAGAAAGAGACAAAAAGAAAAAAACCCACCAGATGCAGTCAAAACACAACTGACAAGCCAGAAAAAAATCCTTGCAACTCATCCCACAAAGAACTACTCTCCCTCATGTAAGAAGAGCTCATAGAGACAGATAAGAAAAATGGACAAAGGATGTAAACAGTTCATAGAAAAGAGAATTTGAATGCCTGTTAAACATCTGGAAAGCTGTTTAGCTTGTCTCCTTCTAAGTAACGCAAATTAGAACTACAGGAACCACCATGGTTCATCTATCACATTGGCAAAGTTCCAGAAGCTTGATAACGCAGAGTGACAGTGCGTCGTAGTTCCTGGTTGGTGGGGTATAAACTGGTTCAACCTCTCCGAAGGGCAATTTGGCAAAATCTATCAAAATGGTAAATGCATATACATTTTGATCCTGCAAGTTCATTTCTGGGAATTCATCCTACAAATAACCCTGCATATGTGTGAGATGACATTTGTATGGAATATTTATTTTTAAAAAAAGTGGGTCACAAAAGCAAAATAAAAACAAAAAAAAACATTACCCATTAAGAGGAGTGTGCATGCTTGCTAAGTCACTTCAGTCTCAACTAATCTTCCCAACCCAGGGACCAAACCCAGGGTTCTTATGTCTCCTGCATTGGCAGGCAGGTTCTTTACCACTAGCACCGCCTGGGAAGCCCTAAAATAAAGTGTGATCCATCCAGTAACAGAATATGATGCAGGAGTCTAAAAAAAAATGATGAAGCTGTCTATATACTGATATGGAAAAATCTCTAAACTACATTGTCATGTGAAAAAATAAGTGTGATATCTACCGTATATAAACACAGTAGGAAAGCAAGACTATGTATTTGTATTTGCATGAAAATAAACAGTAAAGCTTGTTGCGGGGTGGGCAGAACCATAAAAATCATTCATTAAAGTGAAATCGCTCAGTCGTGTCCGACTCTCTGCGACCCTGTGGACTATTGCCCACCAGGCTCCTCCGTCCATGGGATTCTCCAGGCAAGAATACTGGAGTGGGTTGCCATTTCCTTTGATTACCCATTTATTAAATGGGTAACACACACATACACACACACATACAAATCAGTTCATGCTCTTTCCCTGCTTAAAAGCCTCCAATAGCCACCCCCTTGACGGAGAAGGCAATGGCACCCCACTCCAGTACTCCTGCCTGGAAAATCGCGTGGATGGAGGAGCCTGGTAGGCTGCAGACCATGGGGTCGCTGAGGGTCGGACACGACTGAGCGACTTCACTTTCACTTTTCACTTTCAAGCATTGGAGAAGGAAATGGCAACCCACTCCAGTGTTCTTGCCTGGAGAATCCCAGGGACGGGGGAGCCTGGTGGGCTACCGTCTATGGGGTGGCGCAGAGTTGGACACGACTGAAGCGACTTAGCAGCAGCAGCAGCTACCCCTTGAAGTCACAATAAAATTCAACACCTCCCTGAGGTCTATAGACCCTGCAGGATCAGGTACCAACCAGACTTCCCCTCTGACCCCCGCTGGTCACCCTATCCTCAGCTTTCTTCTCTTTCTCTATATATGATCATATAGTTGTGTGACTGGAAAAAAAAGTATAAAAAGCTATCAGTTCGAGCCCTCGTTCACAGCCTAGAAGGAGTGGAAATGGCACAGCCACGTTAGAAAACAATTCGGTAGTTCCTCAATCCGTTAAACATAGAGTTACCACACGACCCAGAAGTTTCACTCTGAGGTATACTCAGAAAATATGTGAAACTGTGTGTCCACGCAGAAACCTGTACATAAATGGTCATAAGAGCCAAAGAGTGGAAACCTGAAATGCACATTACTCAGTGAAAGGAACGAATTTGAAAGGGCCACATACTGTATGATGTCAACTATGTGACATTATGGAAAAGGAGCTGTGGAGACAAGAGGGCTTCCCCGGTGACTCAGTAGGAATGAATCTGCCTGCGAGGCAGGAGACGCAAGAGGTGCAGATTCCATCCCTGGGTCAGGAAGATCTCCTGGAGGAGGACATGGCAACCCACTCCAGTATCCTTGCCTGGAGAATCCCCTGGACAGAGGAGCCTGATGGGCTACAGTCCCTAGGGTCGAGCAGAGTCTGTCACGACTGAAGCGACTTAGCATGCGTGCATATGCCATTGTGCATTTCTCCAAACCCATAGGATCTGCAATAAGAGCAAACATACAAATCTAAGGTAAACTGTAGCCTTTGGGTGATTATGAAGTGGCCATGCAGGTTCATCGTAATGTACCTTTCTGGCCAGTGATGTTGACAACGGGCAAGCCTACAAATGGCGGGGGGTGGGCTGGGGGAGTTTATGTAGATCTCTGTACCTCCCTTCCAGTTTTGTTCTTAACCTAAAACTGCACTTAAAACAAAACAAAAATTAACATGCACCCAAACACATTCCTCAGGAGGGAAAAAGACATAATTTTAAACTATATATAGAGTTAGAGTTACTGACAGAGGTGGAACAGAGAGTCACCTGGAACCCCACCAGATGGCAACTCAGGAGCTGCAAAGTGCTCCCGGGAAGGAGTGAGCGAGCGGCGGAAAAGCCAATTCGAATGTGTCCTCCCACTGCTCAAACTCTCCCATAATTCCCAGGGACCCTCGAGAGAGAACCCGAATACTCTCTGACAAGCCCCGCGTGGCCTGGCCCTGCCTCTCAGTCCTCCTCACCGCTTTCCACTCAGTTTCTTTTCTCAGGAACATGGACCTCACCGGTTTTCTCTATGTCCCTTGCATGAGCCTCTCTCTCCCTGTCTTTCTCTCTCCATCCCCCCACACCCCCTTTTCTCTGAAAACCTCCCCTCTTTTCCCACTCTCTGGAGCTAACATACACCCACACACCCTGCCAGGCTCAGCTCAGAGCTCACCTCCTCCAGGAAGTCCTGGGAGGTTACAGCTCCCACAGAAGCCCGGGGAAGGGACCCAGCTGCCAGTGGGAAGAGCAAGGAGGCAGCCTATGTGGCTGCAGGGGAGTGAGGGAAGTGAGTGACCGCTACCAGAAGCCATGTGGGCTGGGGGCCATCGCAGAAGGCCCTGCTGATCATGAAAAGCATTTTACTCTGAGTGAGCTGGGAGCCTGGGCAGTCTTTGTGCAGAGGGTCAGCATCTGACTGAGGATTCCTTTGGCTACTGGGGAGTGGCCGGCAAGGGCAAAAGCAAGAAGACCTAATACCCTCAATCAGAATTAACCTCTGCTTGATCTATGCCCCCAGAATACATGCACGGACTGCTTTCAACAAGCAAAAGCCTTCACTTCTGTTTCGTGTTCTAGCTGACTATAA
>NW_011494610.1:3593705-3608418 GCF_000754665.1 Bison bison bison
AGGTGCTGAAACATGGTGGTTAACACATCTGGGTTGAAAAGTCCAGCCTCTCCGCCTAACAACTGGGTGTTATTTAGTTTGTTTGGAACCTCAGTTTTTTCATCTGTAAAGTGAGGTTGATAAATTACACTGACCTGACTAAAGCTATCATGAGAATGAAATGAGCTAATCCATGGAAAGCTTGCCTGCAGCATGGTCAATCTCAGTAGATATTAGCTTTGATTATGAAGTGTCTGTCTGCACGACTATAACAAGAACTCTGTGTGGATTTAACCTGGGTGTGCTGAAGCAGCTCTCAGGCTAAGTTTGCTGGAGGTCCAAGCCTCTGCTGACTGCAAGTGGTCTCCCCACCTCCCCAGTCCTCCTCCTCCGCCCCCTCCTTCCTGTCCTCCTTTTCCTTCTTGGGTTGTTGTGATTCTTGCAACAGCTTCCTGCAGAGTCTTTATGTGTTAACACTTCCAAAGGACTCCAGTGATCCATGGGTTTCCTGGACAGATGAAGAGACTGGCGGAAACATCAGCTACCGGATGGAGGGGCTGCGGGTGGGGCCTCGGAGGTCTTATCTAAGGCGCATCAGGATAGACAAAGGAGGGCAGAAAGCTTAAGCCACTAGGCACAGGGCACAAGGGTTAGGGATGGAACTGAGGCAGCTACCCAGGTTTCTTCTCTCCAGGGCTGAGGTCCTTTGGTTTCCTTTTATAAATTTTTAATTACACAGTAAGGCAGTCTCCTCATTTTAAAAAAATTCAGGTAAATGTAAAAAGGGTCTTTTAACAATCACCCCGTGCCATCTGCCAACATTCTTTATCCAGGCACCTGCTCTGTTTTTCACCGAAGCCTCAGTTTCCACCTGACATATCACCCACTGGAAAACAAGAGGGCAAGTAGTTTGATCTGTTTTACGCCTAGCTGTGGTCCCGGCGTAGTGCGGGTACAGAGTCAGGGCTCAGTAAACACTGTTCCCTGGCAGTCAGTCCAGTAGTTAAGACTCCCTGCTTCCAGGACAGCGGATGCAGGTTCAATGCCTGGTCAGGGAACTGAGGTCCCACATGTGGTGTGTTGCAGTCAAAAAAGAAAATAAATAAATAGAAGAATAAATGAGACCCTTGCCTCCTCCTCACAAGGCAGCCGCTATTATCAGCTTGGCCTTTTCACCCATCTAGACCAGCACCATCCAATAGAATGTTCTACAGTGATGAGCTAGCCTGTGTCCACAATGTCCGATATATTAGCCACTGGCCACAGGTGACTTACGAAGCCCTTGGGGTGTGGCTGATGCCATGGAGACACTGAATTGTTTATTTAATTTTAATTAAACTTTTTAAATGAACGTATGTTTAAATGTAAATAGCTACGTGTGGCTACTGACAACCATCTCAGATGGCGGTGCTGTCCCAGACATTTTCCCTGTGTATTTACATATTTATGTTACTCACAGGCTGTTTTGCATATTTGTGCTTTACATCTGTGTTCCTGTCTGTGTATCCTTCGGCTTCTTGCTTTGTGTCACTGAAGATTATATTTTGGAAGTCTTTTCACTTCAGGCTGTACAAGTCTGCCCCTTTCTTTTGAACTGCTGCTCAGAAATCCGCAGTGTGGGTCTACCATTAACTTGTTTAGCCATTCCCTACTGAGAGATATTTAGACGGCGTCCCATTTGCCATTATTAAAAATAATGCTTCCATAAATGCTATCGTTCCTATCTCATTGGGCACAAATGTGACCTTTGCTGTCTGGTGAATATGAATAATAATAGCTATTTAAAATAGGTAACTAATGAGAACCTTCTGTATAGCACAGGAATCTCATTGCTCACAGGTGACCTAAATGGGAAGGAAATCCAAAGAAGAGAGGAATATGTATACACGCGGCTGATTCACTTTGTGGTACAGTAGAAACGAACCCAACATTGTAAAGCAACTATACGCCAATAAAAAATTTAGAAATAATAATAGTTATTACTGTAATTATAGTAAAAATCACTCGCATTTATTGAGCCTTTAGTATGTACAAGGCATTGTGCTAAGCCCATGCTCTAAATGATTCAATTCTTAGTCCAGTCTAAAAAGGGAGGTTTTGTTATTATCCCCATAGTACAGATACAGAAACTGAGGCACAGAGAGGCTCAGCAGCTTGCCCAGAGGCACACAGTCAGTAAGTGGCACAGCCAGAATTTGAACCTGGGTGAGCTGGGTGTTCAGCTTCGGTTTTCCAAGCTCCTGCCAAACCACCGTGTGGAGGGTATGCATCAGTGTACACACAGACGCGGGCCCGGCACCTGCAGGCCTGAACTGCCGCCTCAGGGTCTCTTTTCGGAGCGGAGAGCCTGCGCGAGACAAGCAGCCCTGCAAACTTGAGGGCTCGGCCAGGCGGCCGTTCGGATCTGTTATCCGGGCTTCGGGGGTGTCCCCAGCAGTGAACTCCCAGGGACACGCCCGCATCTTGCCCCCTCCCCTGAGAGGTCCCAGGTCTTCCTCCCCGACCAGCAGTGAGCTGGATGACATAAAGATGATAGCAAGAGAGAGACGCGAGAGTGGCAGACAGACTTACGCAACCCGGTGGAAAGCATACAGGCCGACTTGCTGATTGGAAACAAACAGGAGTCAGGCAGAGGTTTCCTGGAATCCAGGTCTAGGAGCTGCCAAACGCGGGCCTCCTCTCCCAGGAACAATTGAATGTCACTGGGGTAACTGAACACTGCTAGAGACAGGCCGCCTGCCCACAGCCTCACAGAGCAGCCTGTGTGAGCCAGGCCGGGCTCGGAGGAAGAAAGGGCCTGGCGAGGCGCCCCGCGGGGCCATCTGAGGAGACGCTGTAGTCTCCAGACCCGGAGACGCTGCTGGCCCTGCCTCTGCTGAAGCCCAGCTGGCGGGCCAGCGGCTGGGGGATTCCCAGGGCGAGTCTCCAGCACAGCTAAGGAGCAAAGTTCTAGCCCAGTGTGGTCGTTCAGTCACTCAGTCATGTCTGACTCTCTGCGACCCCATGGACTTCAGCACGCCCGGCTTCCCTGTCCTTCACCATCTCCTGGAACTTGCTCAAACTCACCATTCAATCGGTGAGGCCATCCAAGCATCTCGTCCTCTGTCGTCCCCTTCTCCTCCCGCCTTCCATCTTTCCCAGCATCAGGGTCTCCTCTAGCTCGTTGGGCAGGCCCTGAACTCAGAAGCCAGGATACCTGAGTATCAGGATGAAGTGGGGAATGACCCCGGGCCAGGCATAACCTCTGAGTCCTCTCCTTAATGGAAAGAAAATAAAAACAGGAGAGCAGATTCAAATGGGATTGCTACAAAGGGGATAAAAATGTTATAAGACCCTAATATGACTGAGGTCCACAAACGTTTTAGATAAAAGTCACTTAGTAAATATCTGAGGGCCACACAGTCTCTGCCATAACTGCTCAACTCTGCCGTCAGAGGCTAAGGTAACCATAGGCAGCAAGAAAACAAATAGATACAGCTATTTGTGTGCCAATAAAACTTTATTTTTATATACTGAAATTTGAATTTCATATCATTTTCACGTGGCACAAAATGTTGTTCGGCTTTTGACTTTTTTTGACCACGTTGATCTGCTTGTCGGATCTCAGTTTCCCGACCAGGGATTGAACCCTGGGTCACAGCAGTGAAAGCCTGGAATCCTAACCACTAGGCAACCAGGGAGCTTTCAGCTTTTGAGTTTTGTAAACCATTAAAAAATGTAAAAAGAAACCTTAGCTCAAAAAAAAAAAAAGAAATCTTAGCTCTAGAGGTGTACAAAAACAGGTGATGTCCTCCCAAAGGACCCGGCTTTGGTGTGCAGGCAAGCTTTTAATTTATATTCGACCATAAATATGTCACTGAAGAATCAAACTATAAATCTCCCATCTAGGAAAACAAGCAAACAGGCAGCGGGCTCAGCACAGAGTTAAACACAGTATCTGGCACATATAAGTGCTCCAGAACATTAACAATGATCACACTGAGGGGAACACTTGGAATATGTAGAAAGTAGGTACAGGGGACGGTAAGACTGTGTGTGCACGCACGCAGGCTAAGTTGCTTCAGTCGTGTCCGACTCTACAACCCTGTGGACTGTAGCCTGCCGGGCTCTCTGTCCATGGGATTCTGACCCAGCAATCGAACCCTTGTCTCTTACGTCTCCTACATTAGTGAGCATGTTCTTTACCACTAGTGCCACCCGGGAAGCCCCTGTAAGACTTTAGCAGGTATAATAATAATAGTATTTAAAAAAAAAATTTTTTTTTTCCGGAACTGAGAAAGGTTTGTTGCAAGAGCCATGCAAGGAGTACAGGTGGCCCATGCTCAAAAGACATGAACTCCCCTATGGTTTTTGGGGAAGAATGTTTATAAGCAAAATTTGAGAAGTGGTCTGCAGGATGTGTGATCTTCCTCTGATTGGTTGGTGGTGAGGTAACAGGATGGTGTTCTAGGAATCTCAATCATCAGCTTTCTGGTTCCAACCAATCTGAGGTCCAGGGCTTATGCTCAGCCTGAAGTTATCATTCTGCATCTTGATGGGGGCTTTAGTTCATGTAGAAGAACTCAGAGATACATACCAGATTGTCGTATGAGTATGTCCTTGAGGAGGAACCAGGACCCTTCCCCATCCATAGCTAACATTATTAAGTCCTTGCTCTATGCCAAGCCTTGTCCAAAGCACTGTACTTATATGTATGTATTCACCGATCACTATAATCCTATTCTTAGGCCCATTTTACGGATGGAGACAGAAGAGAAATTAAACAGCAAGGCTAGAAGCTTCACCCATAGAATCTAATTCCAGAGCCCACATTTGCTTACACCCAGTGATATTTCTAGGCACCCTCTGCTCTGGGGTGGGGACCATTGTTATAACCATTTTACAGAAGAGGAAAGTGAAGCTCATAGCAGTCAAGTACATTGACTTAAGAGTATATGATGAGAAAGGGGCCTCCCAGGTGGCTCAGTGGTAAAATAATTCACCTACCAATGCAGAAGACCCAGGGAACAAGGGTTCAATCCCCGGATCAGGAAGATCCCCTGGAGAAGGAAAGAGCAACCCACTCCAGTATTCTTGGCTGGGGAATCCCATGGACAGAGGAACTTGGCAGGCTACAGCCCATGGGGTTGCAAAGAGTCGGACACGATTGAGCACGCACATATGCTATTTATGGTTAGTAAACAGTAGAGTCAGGACTTGAACTCAAGAAAGTCTGATTCCAGAGTCTATGATCTTAACAACAATCATGTAATATATATAAATATAGCTTTTCCTAGCACAATTTGTGATATCATAATTGATCAAATCTCCTTTCAGAGACATTCACATTATCTCCAGGTTTAACTTTCCGTGTTGTAAAGCACACCTTCAGTTCTTAAAATAAACCTTTGACCTGGGATTTGCAGGTCAAAGAGCATCAGCTGGGAGCCTTTCCATGTATATAATGTTAGCAGGTGGTGGAGCATGGACGTGTTCTTATTGCTGAGCAGGACAGGTGGTGGTTAAAGGCCGGGCTGCAAAGTCATATAGATCAGGGTTCAAATCCCAGATTGGCTACCCACTATGTGGCTAATTTGGGGCAAGTCACTTCACCTGTTTGAGCCTCAGTTTCCCCATCTGTACAACGCTGCCTTCATTGATCCTCTCCTCACTTCTGGCTGATTATAATCCCCTCCTCAGAGATACAATTAAAATTGTCATCATTTGACGAAGGGGAGTTCCAAGCTCTCTTTTTCCCAGACAGTTTCTCAAAATAGAAAGTGAGGAGAAGGAGAGTCATTGGGAAAGGAGTGGAAGCATGGTCATCAGAAAAGAAACTCAATTCTAATCCTAACCCAACATCTTTAAATCATCACTGTTCAGTTCAGTTCAGTTCAGTTGCTCAGTCATGTCCAATTCTTTGCGACCCCATGGGCTGCAGCACACCAGGCCTCCCTGTCCCTCACCAACTCCCAGAGTTTACTCAAACTCATGTCCATTGAGTCAGTGATGCCATCCAACCATCTCATCCTCTGTCATCCTCTTCTCCTCCCACCTTCAATCTTTCCCAGCATCAGGGTCTTTTCAAATGAGTCAGCTCTTTGCATCAGGTGGCCGAAGTATTAGAGCTTCAGCTTCAGCATCAGTCCTTCAAAATCATCACTAGCTCAAGTGAAAAGGAGGAGCATTTCATTTGTGGCAGAAGAAACCAACAAAAAATTGGGTTACGCAAAAAGAGAAGTCATTTGGTTCGCTTAATTGAAAAGACCAGCTTCAGGCACAGCTGGATCGAAGGCTAAAATGATGCCCCAGGTGCATTCCCTCCATCTCAGAGGTGAGCCTGTCCTCCTGGGAACAACGTGGCACCAGTGGCTCCAGCCCTCTCAGCAACTGCAGGGTCGAGCGAACCTGTCTTCTCACTGCTCCTAACGTCCCCAGAAGGAGTCTCATTGGATCTAGCTGCGTCATGTGTTCATTTCTGAGCCAGTTACTTACCTTCAGGGGATAAAATGTGATTGGGCCAGCTTAGAGCCACATGAAGACAGAATCAGCTTTGCTGAACACCATGGACAGAAAGTAAAACAGAGGTGGTTCCCCTGGGAAAATCAAAGTCCTGTTTTTGAAAGAGGGGAGAACAAGACCTCAAAAGCTCAGACGATAGGTATCCACTCAACCACCCAGCTATCTTTATGTGAACACCAATGTTATATCAAACAGGAGAATAGGAAGGGCAGTGGCTTCAGACATTTCTCGAACTAGCATCTGAAAATCCACCAGGAATTCTGGTGCGTATTTTGTGCTCCTCTGCCACCCTACCCACAGATTCCATCACCTCTGTTTCTCTCCCCCTCCTCCCCTCTTCTTCTCTAAGCCGGTGACCAAATACGGCTGCCTCACAGCACCTGAGTGCACGACCCCTTTCTTTAAGCAACTACCCACAAAAATCACTAGGTCATAATCCCAAATTCACAGGAGAGAGGATCTGATTGGCTCATCAAATCAAGTACCCACCTTTATCCAGTCAATTCTGGCTTGAGGGCAGGGTTGTGCAGTTGTAAGCATGGCTCATGGTGGGGTGCCCACCCCTGTTTCAGAGAGGAAAGTCGCCATGGACTGGTAGGTGCCACTTAATGTGTTCATGACACTCTGCATCCAGATGAGGTACTCTGAAGCCAAGACCCAGGAGCAGCGCAGGACATCAGGAACGTGTTCCCTCCGGACGGGACCAATCCTGGCCTCTGGGGAATGGATGAAAGTGCTTGGATGGACGAGTGGACCCAGGTGTCTGGGTGGAGCTCTGCAGGGTCCCTGGAGAAACATCCAATCAGAGCAGGACCAAGAGGGCCTGATCCCATCAGGAAGCTGCAAGAACACCTACAGGAAATAATAACCATGGCAACAACACAAAACAGTGCTAAGAGGAACCTTAGCACCACAGCCAGGCATCACTCGGGGTGCTTTAAATGTACAACGTATTTAATTCCCACAGTGATACAGCGACTTAGGCACTTATTTTCCTCACTCAGAGAGCATCTGTTGAATGATTTAGCATTAACTGCCCACTTACCTCACTTATTCACTTAGTCACTCACTCACTCTCTGGACATATTTAATGCATGCCAATTGTAATCAAATTTGTGTGTGCTGGGTGTTGGGATCACAGTGGAGGGCAAAAATGATCTTGCCCTCATGAAAGTTACGGTCAAACGTTGGAGGATCTGAAGGATAGATAGCCATTAATTAGGCAAAGAGGAAAGGGAAAAGCCTTGCGGGCAGAGGGAACAGTATGTGCTAAGGCCCTGGAGAGGGAGGGAGTGGGTGAGGCAGGAGTGATGCCCGAGATTCAGGTAGGCACCGAAACGAGCAATTTACATCTGCTGCTTCAGTGGCAGGAGGGTTCTTTACTCCGTTCTTTACCATGGAGCCACCAGAGAAGCCCCAAGTGAGGACTTTTAACTGTAATCATCAAGACAGCTCTCTCTCCACCTCCTGCGTACTCCTTGCCTTGGCACCAGATGGCACTGGGGAAGCATGGGCATTTGGGGGCAGGGTCAGTTAAAGAGAAGCTGGACTGGGGACATATTCAGTCAGGGTCCAGTAGATGTGATCACAGAGTTCAAAAGCTCTTCCTTGCAGAGAGAAAGTACTGCCGGCTGTCCTGGCATGGGAGTGGCTTCTAGAATATTCCCATTGCCCACACTCCTGATTCATCCGCTATCGAGACTCAAAAGTACAGGGCCAGAGGTCACACTGTCAAGGCCAGAGCAGAAAGAGGGAAAGAACCTAAATTCTTGGCAATATATTATTGATCCCTTAAATCAGTGGTTCCCAACATTTTTGGCACCAGGGATCAGTTTCATGGAAGACAATTTTTCCACGGAACGGTGAAGGAGGGAAATGGATTCAAGAGCATTATATCTATTGTGCACTTTATTTCTGATCTAATGCCTGATCTGAAAGGAGGTACTGGTCTGGACCTGGAGGTTGGGGATCCTAGCCTTAAAAGAACCAGCTTAAACACTGTTCTACATACATGTGTCTTCCAAGTAAATTGTATGCTTGTAGGCTGCATGTTTTGCGGCCCAAAGCATCTCAATAGGTACGATAATATACACTTATATATGTCTCAAGTTTACCTGGAAGGAGATCCGTAAGTGTGACTGTGAATGACTGTGGGGGAGGGACCAGGAGGCAGGCAGGGGGAAGAAGATGAAAGGAAGACTTGCTTTTTCTGGATATTTTCATTCTGCTTGAATGTTGTTTCTCTGGGGTCAGCTTTTAGCATTTCAAAAACTGGAAAATAAAACTTCAAAAGCCAGGGGAACAATTGAGTTTTACATTTCTTTTAAAGGCATGAAATAAATAAATTGGATCTGGCCAGCTCGGTCCTTACTAAAAACGGTAGGACAGCCAAAAAAGCGATGTTGACAGATTCAGCTACTGAAGGCCTGGAAGGTGATCTGGGACTCCCAGGGCAGAGCCTGAGGGGCGTTCAGAACGTCTCCTGCCTGCCTTCCTGCCACCGAGCAGCGCCGCCAGCCCTGCCCCATGTTTCAGAGGGTTTTCAGGAACCAGGCACCAGTTGCACCCCCTTGAAGTTCTTTTTGAATATCTACTTCAAGTGCATTAGCCTGCCTCTTCTTCAGTTCAGTTCAGTTCAGATCAGTCGTTCAGTTGTGTCCAACTCTTTGCGACCCCATGAATTGCAGCACGCCAGGCCTCCCTGTCCATCACCAGCTCCCGGAGTTCACCCAGACTCATGTCCATCGAGTCGGTGATGCCATCCAGCCATCTCATCCTCTGTGGTCCCCTTCTCCTCCTGCCCCCAATCCCTCCCAGCATCAGGGTCTTTTCTAATGAGTCAACTCTAAAGACTACAAAATGCTGCTGGTGGAAAAAGAAAAAAGGGCTTCTCTGGCAGTCCAGAGGCTAAGATTGTGCGCTCCTGACACAGGTTGCAGGGGACGCAGGTTTGATCCCTAGTCCGGGAACTAAGATCCCACATGCTGAATGGCCCAGGCCCCCGCCACCCACCCCAGCAAAATGCTTCTGGTGGGCTGAGGAATCTCAAGACGGTTTCATCGTCTTTCATACAAGTCAGGACACGGAATTTTTTTTTCAAGGTCAAACACAGTCAGTTCGTGACAGAGTGGGAGTTGCCAAGGGTTCCCCTGCTGGTCTGAGTGCACGAGGTTTGGCCCCTTCAAGATCCTGGCCAGCACAGGTTTCTTATCTCTTCTGAGGGAACTCCCTGGTTTGCAGTGTTAGCACTCTGGAGATCCCCTATGTGAAAATGACCTTGACATCCACGTTCTATGAGTTTGGGGAATGCCGCCTTCTAGAAGCCCCACCTGGAGGCTTACAGAGCACGTTAGCAGGTTAAAGTCTCTGGAAAGTCCTGCGGTAAAGGAAACTACTATTTTAAAAAAATTTTCCCCAAACAGAAGCTCTGGAGTCAGCTGGCCTGGGTTCAAATCCTCACTCTTACTTCCTAGGCAGGTGGGCAGGGCAACACACACTGCGGGTCTGACCCTCAGGTTCCTCATCTATAAACTGAGACTGCTGATACTCACAGAGTTTTCATGGGGACTGAGAGCACGAGTCGACAAACCATTATCAGAAATCAGCGTTTCAAATTTTGGAAAGTTTTACATTTCAGAAAAGTAGTCAAACCCATTGATAGGACATTCCTGAATATTCACACCAAGTGGGTTCAACAAGCCTGTACATAACCTCAGATCACGTGAGGGTTTGTTTTCAGATGAGTTTTGGCACCAACCAGACTTTGGGAAGCAGCTGTTGGTTTTCATCGCTTTTTAAAAAAAAATTTCAGGATTGTGGCTAAGAGAATGAGGACTTGTGGTGAAAAGAATAGCTAATATTTATTGAGCATTTATTGAGCCAGGTCGTATTCCAAGCACTTCACATGAATTAACGTCACTGAATCCACAGAACCACTCACTGGGGTTGACACTGTCATACGTACCCATTAGGCAGATGTTCTCACTGAGGCACAGAGGCACTAAGTAACGCACTCAAGTGGCATAGCTGGGATTACACAAGGTAAGGAATATGCATTGTTTATCACACTGCCTGGCACATAATCACCACCCTGTAAATGTCACGTGTTGCTATATTAATCTCATCCTCATCAATGGTGTAAGAATTATGACTGATTTTTTAAAAACTTTGTGCATATGTGTTTAATTTCTAATTTTACCATAATGAAAATAGTCTATGTGTGGGGAAAAAATATTTTTCTAAAAAAACTCAATTTCTGAGCTGAGCTTAATCTCACAATTGTTCTGATTCCGTCTGTCAAGGCTGATGCTGATCTGGGCAAAAATAGATTTCTCACCTCAAAGTTGACTTTCTTATGATACAACCAGACCAGGTCCCAGGTGCCCTGGAGCAGTCCTGGAGGGACACAGCTTCAAGGAAGAGCACACTGCTCCCTTGTGAAGAGTGCAGTGAGCGGACAGCCTCCAGCGGCAGTGTCTTTGGGGTCGGTCTAAACTTCAAGCCAAGGCCAGTCTCTTCCTGAGTAGTCCCCAGGCAGTGATTGAGTACAGTGGGGAACTTGGGCTAGCCATCTCTCTCTCTCTCTTTTTTAAAAAATATTTATCTATTTGGCTGCCTCGGGTCTTAGTCGCATCATACAGGCTCTTCCATCGCAGCACACGGGCTCCGTAGTTGTGGTGTGCATGAGTTTAGTTGCCCAGTGACATGTGGGATCTTAATGACCCACCAGGGATCGAGCCTGCGTCCTCTGCATTGCAAAGTGGATTCTTAACCACTGGACCCCCAGGGAAGTCCCCAGGCTGGCCATTTCTGTCCTACCTGGGGCTTTTCTAATCAACAGGCTTTGCTCTGGCGCTCCCCAAGGTGTTGACGAAGACTTTGTCAGATCTGCATTGGAGTCGGAAGCTCCCTCCATCAATTCTGCTGTCTCCCATACTCTGTCTTTCATAAGTACAATACTCCTCCCACTTAACTATAAACCTCTTGCCTTCTTACTCTTATTTATAAAAAAATTTTTTATATATTTTATTGAAGTATGGTTGACTTACAATGTTTCTGGTGCATAGCAAGTTGCTTCAGTTATACATACATACATATATTATTTTTCAGATTATTTTCCATTATAGATTATAACAAGATATTGACTATAGCTCCCTGTGCTGTACAATAAATCTGTGTTGCTTATTGCATATCTATTTTTTGAATTAGAAATATAACATTCTATTCATACTAAGTCAAACAAGTGGAATCAAAATGTGATGAATTTTTTAGTTAGGCAAAAATCCATAAGTTTTCTAAAATATGTGTATATTATACGTACTATTTATATTTGTTGTTGAAAAGCTTATGCCATTCTTTTAGAGGTTGCGCCCTACCCCTTTCCTATCTCACTGCCTCCTGGCTTCCCGGAGCAGATTCCTCATTCTGTGGCTCAATGATGCAAAGAAATGTAGCCCCTCAGAGAAGGCTCTGGGTGTCCTTTAATTTAAAATACAAAATAAGGCCTTCAACCTCTTGCCTTCTTAACTCCACTTGAGCATCTGCTTCACAGAGGACCTGAACAGATACAAATCCT
Source organism: Bison bison bison (assembly GCF_000754665.1). Classification (NCBI taxonomy): domain Eukaryota; kingdom Metazoa; phylum Chordata; class Mammalia; order Artiodactyla; family Bovidae; genus Bison; species Bison bison. Next base: position 3,605,761 of record NW_011494610.1, read on the forward strand.
CCCATGATCCACCTCTGCTCTTAGGACTGAGTTCAAATTCCTCATTATAAGGACCTGCAATCTGGCCCTGTCTTTGCTACCCCACAGGTATTTGCATTCCATTTCCACATCTTTCCTTCCCCAGAAATCTTGATTTGGGGCTTAGCTAAGGGACAGAAATCCCTTGATCTTTGAAAGATAGGTTGTTTTCCAGCCCCAGGTGATAAATCATGATCCATCTTAAGTAATCCCATTCCCCGTTCAACAGTGATTGGTCCAGGATGGGCAATGACCTTAGCCAATGTAAGGTCAGGGGAAATCTGCGGGTTAACTTCATTAATAACACAGAATTCGGGGAGGTGAGAGTCTTTGGCCCCTGCCCCTTCCTTCCTGTTTTGATCAGTGTCCGGCAATCACTCGACACAGGGCACTGGAAGCAGCTGTTGTGGGCGATGAGTCTGAGGACAAAAGCCAACTGCTGGAGATGACAGAACAGAAAGATGAGAAGAGCCTGGGTCCCTGAGAACACCACCAAGCCACTGCAACAGCTTTGGAGCTGCCAACCTCCAGACATTTTGTTATAAAAGATAGTAACATTTGTTTCTTTACTTAAGCCACCATGAGTCAGGCATGCTGTAACTTGAAGTTGAAAATATCATAACCAACATGGTCACCTTCCCAATGTCTTATTGCCCACATTGCAAGGAAGGAAACCACAGCTAGCAAACCCTTGAAGGTAAAGGGTTTTCAGAGTTCCAAGTGAAATATTTGGGCTTTTCCTAGAAAGGAGATGTTTAGAAAACCCTCCTGTCTCCAAATCGCCAGCGCTGAAATATAACACTTACCTCTCCCTTGCTACAAATCCTCCCATGACTCACCTTTGCTCTTAGGACAGAGTTTAAATTCCTCATTATAAGGACCTGCAATCTGGCCCCTGCTGGCCTCAAGCATGACCCCTAACCCTTCTTACTTCATACTTTGGTCCTAGCCAGATTAAATTACTTTTAGCTCTCTTATATCTTATCCTGGCTCTAGGCTCTTGCATGTGCTAATTCCTCTACTTCCCCTGCACCCCCCATTTCATCTGGTCCTCCCTTCATTCTTCAGGTCTCAGCTCAAATGTTGTCTCCTCTAGGAAGATCTTGATTTCTAGAGAGGATTCAGCCAGCCCTCAGGACTCCATTGCACCTTATGCTCTCCTCTGTTAAAGCACTTTTCAAACTAGATTGTAACTGTCAGTGTTATGACTGGTGGACTTGTCCTTGCTCTCCACTACGGCGCTTCCAGCTCTTTTTCCTGACTGCTGGCCCTGCTGACCAAAAGGCTTAGGCCCATGGCCAGACTCGGCTACAGACTCAGAGGCAACTGTTTCCCATAGATATCTCAATGAACTCCCCTGGTCTCTCAATTTGACTGACGACTCCTATTTGAACCGCTGAGTCCTCTGGCAAGCCTTCAGCCCCCTACTCCTCCCACACTTGTAGAAGACTTACTTCCTATACTAAACTCTTATCCTATGGGATAGTCACTCACAGTGACTCTGTTCCCCTGATTGATACACAGTCGAGCACAGGCACTACCTTCTGGCTTTTGGGTGGAGTCATGATCCAGGCCCCTATCCAGGTAATCCTACTTTCCTGCCCGCAGTGATTGGTGCAGGTATGAGCTCATGACCCAATCCTGGCCAAAGAGAGCCCGCACCAGGATTTACGCTAGAACTGGAAGGTAGAAGCCATCTTTCCTTTTCTGTTACTGAGCTGGTTGTTTACAAATCTGGAGCTGCTGGCGACCATCTCCCCACAATGTGGAGAGAGCTCCCCAGAAAATGAAGCCAACAGAAAGAAAAGCAGGATGAAGACAAGGAGAGGCATAGATTCCATGTATTATCACCCAACTTTACCTGAAGCTAAACCTATCTCTGGAGAAGGAAATGGCAACCCACTCCAGTGTTCTTGCCTGGAGAATCCCATGGACGGAGAAGCCTGGTAGGCTGCAGTCCGTGGGGTCGCACAGAGTCGGACACGACTGAAGCAACTTGACAGCAGCAGCAAACCTATCTCTGGACTTTTTCTGTTTATGGTTCAGACTAGTATGAATAAAGTTCCTTCCAACTGAGAGAGTCCTGGTCAACATGGGTAAACAGTAAATATTCATTGAATGAATGATTCCAAAATTGTCAGTGACTATTTACTTCTACTATTCTTTTTATTCATTTTTTTCCTGTTAGAAGAAAAGAAGGAAAGAATTGACAAGGTTGGTGTCATATGAAAAGTAATAGTAGAATCCTAGGAGGGGGTTCTAATCAACCCTCTTTTGTTACATATAAGGAAGCTGAGGCTCAAAGAGGAGTATAACTTGCTTAGGATAATACGGCCAGGTTCTATATTCCTGGGTTGGGAAGATCCCCTGGAGGAAAGCATGACAACCCACCCCAGTATTCTTGTCTGGGAATCCCATGGACAGAGGAGCCTAATGGGCTACAGTCCATAGGGTTGCAAAGAGTTGGACATGACTGAAGCGACTTAGCACAGAGGTAGATTTATTGGGATGCTTTGGGCTACAGATACTATATACTCTGTTAAGAGGGCCTTAAATTATGAAGATATTTTTTATCTTGGGTAACAATAAGCTAACAAGTAGGGTGTTTCAAGGTTGGATAATTCAGCATCTCAGTATTAG
>NW_011494610.1:3608518-3620056 GCF_000754665.1 Bison bison bison
CTCAGTATTAGGACAATGAGTCACCTTTTGGAGGAGTCCCTTGATCTTTCCCTCATGATCTCAAAATGACTGCTGCAGCTCCAAATGTCACAACAACATCCAAAAGCTATAAGAAGACATCTGTGAAAGAAAAGAGACTGGGGGAGAAAGCTTCTCTTTCTTTTTTTTAAAATTAATTTTATTTATTTATTTTTGACTGTGCTGGGTCTTCGTTGCTGCTCAGGCTTTCCTTTAGTTGCAGAGAGCAGGGGCTATCTCTGGTTGCGGTGCACAGGCTTCTCATTGTGATGGCTTCCCTTCTTGCAGAGCATGGTCTCTAGGGCACGTGGGCTCAGCAGTTTCAGCTCCTGGGCTCCAGAGCTCAGGCTCAGTAGTTGTGGCACATGGGCTTAGTGGCTCCTTGGCATGTGGGATCTTCCCAGACCAGGGATTGAACCTGTGTCTCCTGCATTGACAGGGCTTCTCTTTCTTTTAACAGGGGGGAAAATCCTTCCCAGAAGCCCTCAGCAGACTTCCCCTCCTGCCTCACTAACCAGGACTGGGTCCTAAGCTTACCCCAAGACCAAGACAAAGGGAGACAGGATAGTCGTGGCTGGCTTGGACCCATCAAAAACTAGGTTCTTTTGGCAAGGAAGAAGGGGAATAAAGAAATCCACAAAGCCTGCTTCATGCTCTGATGGTGTCCTGATTGGGCACCTTAGCTCTCTTTTCATGATCTGGACCAAAGGGCAGCTTGTACCCACCCTCGAGGGTGCCAAGAAGTCTAGAGTCCCTGGGCAGGTTGGGGAGGTATAGGACCTAGGACAGCGATTCTACACGGAAAACAATTGCCCTGCCTGTCCAGCATTCAACTCTTGTTTGCTCACAGCATCCAGTATTTCTTTGGTTAACTCCCCTCCCCCATGTCTAGTCCCTGCAATTCAGGTGAGGCTGTCTGTATCCCAACAGACATGTGACCAGACCTGGACAATCGAAGCACTGGCATCCTTGAGTGACAGGGATTCGTTCTGAGATGGGCCATGACCTAAATCAATGCAATCAGAGTGAATGCTGGAACTTCAGTAGAGTTTCCAGGAAACCATCCTCTGTCCCACCAGACTTTTAACTGGCAAGATGAAGCTACTGGTTACCGTCTTGTCAAGTGGTGACTGAGAAGGGAGCCAATGTACCAAAGAGCGAAGCCAAGACATGGCAAGAGGCTGTAGCTGGCACCTTCACTTGGGCTCATGATCCAACCAGGCCTGAAAGCCAGAACTCTTCCATTACTTAAGCCAGTCCTTTTTCGGTTACTTAAGTCAATAAATTGCATTTTTCCATAAGCCAATATCAGATGGTTTTCTGTCATTTGCAAATAAAAGAATCCTAACTTTCTCAGCCTTCGGAGACACTTGTTCAAAAGGCGAATTCCAAAGTCCGATTCCCCAAAACTGTGAGTGGGTCACCTGCGCTGGGACCTGAGACTCCACTTTGGAACAAGCTCCTCCAGGCCCCTCAGTGTAGCCGGTTTTGCCCACCACAATCTGAGATCCTGACCTGGGGAAAGAATGGCCTGTAAATTCCATCCAGGGGCTAAAAAATATCCAGACCTTTCCATCACAAAATCCTAGCTACCTTCTGGGTCAAGAGTCAGGGAAATACCTTTCATTCTTTCCCAATGAACCCAGAGTTGGGGAAATGAAAAGCAGTTGATTTCTCATGTTATTTCTTCTTTAAGAATAATAGAAACCCCAGGTTTAGTTGTGCATGTGGACACTGGAATACAGACTACATTTCCCAGTCTCCCTTAGTAACTAGCTGTGACCATGTGACCATGATCTGACAAATGAGATGAAAGTAAGGATAGTGTGTGTAACTTTCAGAATATGTCCTCATAGATGGTGGTGAGCTTTTTTTTTTTAACTGCTAGCAGGAATGGAAACATGATGGCTGGAGCTAAGGCAGACATTTTGGGCCATGAGGTGAATCCTTCACATTGTGAACAATGTTATTGTTCAGTTGCTAAGTCATGTCCAGCTTTTTGTGACCCCGTGGACTACAGCACACCAAGCTTCCCTGTTCTTCACCATCCCCCAGAGTTTGCTCAAACCCAGGTCCATTGAGTCGGTGATGCCATCCAACTATTTCATCTTCTGTTGTCCCCTTCTCCTCCTGCCTTCAATCTTTCTCAGCATCAGGGTCTTTTCCAATGTGTCAGCTCTTCACATCAGGTGGCCAAAGTATTGGAGCTTCAGCTTCATCATCAGTCCTTCCAAGGACTATTCAGGGTTAATTTCCTTTAGGATTGACTAGTTTGATCTCCTTGCAGTCTAAGGGGCTCTCAACAGTTTTCTCCAGCACCATAGTTTGAAAGCATCAATTCTTTGGTGCTCAGCCTTCTTTATGGCCCAGCTCTCACATCCATGCATGACTACTGGGATAACCATGGCTTTGACTATACGGACCTTTGTCAGCAAAGTGATATCTTTGCTTTTTAATATGCTGTCTAGGTGAATGATGACTGAGGGGTAAACCAGCAACTTCAGAAAACAGAGTCACTTTCACTGAGCTGTAATACCACCTATGTATTAACCTTAAGCTTGCCACATAAGACAACCAGGAGTAAAGGCCTTGGCAACCCCTGGCGGGCAGCAGGCTTCTTCCAGTGGGTCACACACAGAGATTCTGGCACCACTGCCATCTCCCCACCAGCCTTTACACAGAATAAAAGAGCTCTCTCTAGCTCTCTGACCTTCTCCACGCCCCACTCTTAACTCTGTTTTACTAAACTGGGGAAGGTCTTCCCTGATAACTCAGCTGGTAAAGAATCCACCTGCAATTCAGGAGATCTGGGTTCAGTCCCTGGGTTGGGAAGATCCCCTTGAGGAGGGAAAGGCTACCCACTCCAGTATTCTGGCCTGAAGAATTCCATGGACTCTATAGTCCATGGGTTGCAAAGAGTCAGACTAAGTGACTTTCACTTTCGCTTTTCACTGAACTGGGGATGGCCTTTATGTTGTGGGCAGCTTTGTTGATGTGTGATAGTCGCTCAGTTGTGTCAGACTCTTGTTACCTCATGGACTATAGCCCACCAGGCTCCTCTGTCCATGGGACTCTCCAGGCAAGAATACTGGAATGGATTGTCATTCCCTTCTCCAGGGGATCTTCCTGACCCAGGGATTGAACCCAAGTGGCTTCTTTACCTTCTGAGCCACCAGGGTTGATGCTTTGTTTGTTCTAAGACAATTAAAAAGTCTCCTCGGGGGACTCCCCTGGCAATCCAGTGGTTAAGACTCGAATTCCAACGCAGAGGGTGTGGGTTCAATTCCTGATATGGAACTAGGATCCCACATGCTGTGGGGCATGGCCAGTAAATAAATACATACACATTAAAAATAAATAAATACAATCCATCCATTAAAAAACTAGTCTCCTTGGTTTCACTGTCTGTAGAGCTCATGGTATGTTAATACACATACCATGGAGCTTCTCAGCCTCAGCACCATTGACATTTGGGACCAGACAGTTCTCTGCAGTGGAGGCCATGCTCTCACTGTAAGATGTTTAGCAGCATCTATAGCCTCTGAACACTAGATACCAGTAGCACCATCCTTTCACAAACCCCCTCCCCGGGAATGACAACCAAAAATGTCTCTAGACAGCCACATGTCCTCTGGGGAACAAAGTCACCTCCATTTGGGAGCCACTGTTAACTCATTCTACAAACCACTTAGGCTGGTAATATCATTACTTTTTTACAGATGAGAAAACCAGGGCTTATGGAAGTAGGATGCCTTCCCCAGATGGTAAAGGGTAAAATCAGAGATTAGAATGAATCTCTAGAATCGGTGTTCCCCAGATTCTTCAACGGATTCAATTCTTGTTAACAGAAGCCCTAGCGCCATCCCAGACCCTAGCACATCTGGACCAATAGGGAAGGGGCCAGCCGTTCTGTATTTCCCACAGGCTGGCTTTCCAGACCTATGCGATTTCCAGACACCCAGCAGATCTCTGTATTTCACAGCCCAAATCCTCCATCTTTAGAGTCTTTCTCCTCCTCAGTTCAGTTCAGTTGCTCAGTCGTGTCCAATTCTTTGTGACCTCATGGACTGCAGCACACCAGGCCTCCCTGTCCATCACCAACTCCTGGAGTTTACTCAAACTCATCTCCATCAAGTTGGTGATGCCATCCAACCATCTCATCCTCTGTCATCCCCTTTTCCTCCCACCTTCAATCTTTCCCAGCATCAGGGTCTTTTCCAATGAGTCAGCTCTTTGCATCAGGTGGCCAAAGTAGTGGAGTTTCAGCTTCAACATCAGTCCTTCCAATGAATATTCAGGGTTGATTGCTTTTAGGATTGACTGGTTGGATCTCCTTGCTGTCCAAGGGACTCTCAAGAGTCTTCTCCAACACCACAGTTCAAAAGCATCAATTCTTTGGTGCTCAGCTTTCTTTATAGTCCAACCCACATCCATACACGACCACTGGAGAAACCGTAGCCTTTCTCCTCCTACCTACCCCTAATATTTTGAGATGAACTTGCTTATTGAAGAAAATGTGTTTATAACATGATAACTTATACATATTCCAAGTGGGAGTAGCAAATGGAGTTAATAAACTGATCGCCACACTGTTTCCTGTGAAAAGAACAAAGAAGCCCTCAAACAGGGCATTAAGTCAACAGGATTTGTCTGAGAACTGTTACTCTAACTCCTGCTGGATGCTGGGCCCTTGAGCTGGCTTACTTTTAAGGCCCACAGCAAACATTAGAATGCAAGGACTCTTCTCAATTTAAAGAAGAGACTCAGGCAGCAAGAAATTAAGTGACTTGTCCAAAACCACACAGAAGAGAGTTATTACACCCTAACCCCATTACTACCAAGGGGATATTATGGAGTTAAATGATTCCCTTGGTGCTGCAATGAACACTGCAGTGCATGTGTCCTTCTGAATTATGGTTTTCTCAGGGTATATGCCCAGTAGTGGGATTGCTGAAACAATCTAAATATCCATCAACAGATGAATGGATAAAGAAAATGTGGTACACACACACACACATACATATAGATATATAATGGAATGTTACTCAGCCATGAAAAGGAGATGTGGAGACGTGGGGTCATTTGTAGAGATGTGGGTAGACCTAGAGTCTCTTACACAGAGTAAAGTAAGTCGGAAAGAGAAAAACAAATATCGTATATTCACGTATATATGTGGAATTTAGAAAAATGCTACAGATGAACTTACTTGCAGGGCAGGAATACAGCTGAGAAGTAAAGAACAGATGTGAGAACGCAGTGGGAGAAGGGGAGGGTGGGACAAACTGGGAGGTTAGGATTGATGTGTATATACTGCCGTGTGTCAGCTAGCTAGGAGGAGCCTTCTGTGACGCACAGGAAGCTCAGCTCAGTGATCTGTGGTGACCTAGCTGGGTGACACAGGGGATGGCATGGGAGCGAGGCTTAAGAAGGGGGATGTATGTATATGTGTGACTGATTCACTCTGCTGTACAGCAGAAACTAACACAGCATTATAAAGCAGCTATACTGCAATAAGTGCATAAAATGATTCACTTGGACTACATGAGACGGGTGTGTACACAAAGATGCACACGTGTGTGTGCACACTCACTTGCACACAGAAACACTGGGAATGGGGAGAGGTCCAACCATCCCCTTAAACACATGGCAATCCAATTCCCCCCACCCCCCAGCCCCCACCACTGAGGTTTTGGAAACAAGGAGAAAGGGACAGGACAGTTACTAGACAGGCAACCACCAGTGTCTGCCACACCCGCCCCTCATTCTATGGATGGGAAAGACCCCACAGCAAGTTAATTGGCAGGACTGGATCTTGGGTTCACTGTCTGGGCCAGCAGTGTCTCCTTGCGGACTCTTACAACCAGGGATTGACAGTCCCCTGGAGGCTGATTGCTAGGGGACAGCATTCAGCCACGGGTCACACAGGCACTCAGGAAGCCCCGTCCTTCACCAGCCATTTCTGAGACATCTACTCAGAACCCACCTGCTTGAGCAACAGGAGGTGACGCTCTGGTCACCAGGGGACTCTGTCCACAAAAATCCCCATGAGTCATTCTACGAGGCTCGGAGGGGAAAAGGACTCCCAGACAGGGCCCCAGTCTAAAAAGAAAGAAAACCTTGGCCCGAGGCCCAGCCTTTCAGGGAAGCCAGCTGGCCTCCTGGGGGCTGGCAGGGGAGGGGAGGTCACCTCGAATGGAGATCTCTCTGGGCCGGACTGTTCTCTTATTTAATCACTTGTTCATCAACTATTTTGGGTTGTGACATTTATTCCTTCATTCAACAAATATTTATTGGGAGGGGCAAGGTAATTTGCACTTTTAATAACTACACATTTTTGAATTGTTTGCGTTCGCTACTACAAAGAACATGAGCTGCTTTTGTTAGTTAAGCTTCGTTTTTCATTTTTGATAATAAGTGATACACAAGTACATTCTCCTTGTGACCGTCATGGAGCGAGGTAACTTATACCTTAATGCACAGGTGGGATCTTTCCAAAGATAACCTGTGCATTTCCATACAGACCTATAGAAAATTATAGATTCATTTTGTGTGTATCTGTGCATATGTTACTATGAATTAGTCTGTAGTTTTTCTTTTTTTTGAGTAGCATATTACAGACACAATAAATATGAACTTCCTGGCTTTATCCCTTCTTGACTGCATCATTTTAAGAGATGTTAGCCGTAGTGGTCTTGATACCCTAACTGGGAACTGGGCTTCTGCTTTCAAAAATGACCGTAATCAAATAGTTCCTAAAATGGTAAAAAAAAAAAAACTGTCATGTTTCTAAAATCTACAATGAGAGATAGAGGTTCTACAACCTCCCTTGGTTGGTATTTCCTTCTGATCTTCTCAAGCCCATTTGTTTTGGGCGGGTATTTTTTTTTAACGTATTTATTTATTTATTCCTGATCGTGTTGGGTCCTCATTGCCACACGAGCTTTTCTCCAGTTGCAGTCTGTGGGCTGCTCACTGTCGTGGCTTCTCCTGTTGAGGAGCACGGGCTCTGGGGCTCGCGGGCTTCAGTGTTTGCAGCACACGGCTTCAGTAGCTGCGGCTCCTGGGCTCAGGGCACAGGCTCAGTAGCTGGGGTGCTTGGGCTCAGCCGATCCGCAGCACGTGAGATCCTCTCAGATCAGGGGTCTAACCCATGTCTCCCACACCTGCAGGCAAATTCTCCACTTCTGAGCCACCAGGGCAACCCAAGCCCACTCATTTTCATTCTGTCCCTAGCAACAGACACACAAACAGGGTCCCACTTCCTGTTTACGAACAGTGCAGCCCCTTGCAGCTTCTCCAGACTGTCCCCTCCGGGGCACGTGGATGGTGTTTGGGAGGCCCTTCACTCAACATCTTTCTTGACTGAAGTGTTCTCAGAGTTCATGGCTGCACATTCTCATGTACAACGTCATGCTCTTCAGAGATTGGTTCACTGGGTCCCCATAACGCATTCCTCTCCAGAAGGATGGTCTAGTCTGGGAACTATGTCCCAAAGACTTTAACCTCTGGGTTTCTGGTGACCTTTCAAAATGCAGTTTGGAGAAGACTCTTGAGAGTCCCTTGAACAGCAAGGAGATCCAACCAGTCAATCCTAAAAGCAATCAACCCTGAATATTCATTGGAAGGACTGATGCTGAAGCTGAGGCTCCAATACTTTGGCCACCTGATGTGAAGAGCTGACTCACTGGAAAAGACCCTGATGCTGGGGAAGAAGAAGAGGGCGACAGAGGATGAGATGGTTGGATGGCATCACCGACTCAATGGACATGAGTTTGAGCAAACTCCAGGAGATGGTAAAGGACAGGGAGGCCTGGCGTGCTTCAGTCCATGGGGTCGCAGAGTCGGACACGACTGAGTGACTGAACAACAACAAAGGCCAGGATGATGAAACGCTATTCCCATCTGATGACTGGTGCCTTGGCTTAGTGGAAATCAATTTCTAGGGAGCAGAAAGTCAAATTCTTGGCCAGGCCCTCGGCAGGCATTCCATTCCATCGTGTTTACTAGCCCAGGAAACCTTCTTTCTGGGGGTAGAGAGGACTCCTGTTGGGGCCCGTGTCCCCAGACCAGGAACAGAAGTTCCACAGACTTGTCACCTGCGCCCTGAACTCTTCCAGGCCTACCAGAGGTAGGAAAAAGTGAGCAGGTGGGAAGAACTTCCTGAAAAGGCTCTGGAACAGGCATGGGATCTTCAGCTAAGACATAAGCGTGGCTTGCTGTCTGACTCTGCTCAGTCATCTGTGGAGCCTTCTCTAAGGCGTGGTTTCTCCTCCGTGAAATGATCAGGGCAGGATCCGATCATCTTGATGGAAGGTCTCAAGACTGTTTTGCTTTCTCTCATTTTCAGAATTAGAGTGTTACCTTTTTATCCCAGGCTGCGATTGCAGCAGTACATTGATCATGATGATGGTTAACGAGTGTTTGCATATGAAAGTGATAGTGAAAGTCGCTCAGTCATGTCCGACTCTGAATTCTCCAGGCCAGAATACTGGAGCGGGTAGCCGTTCCCTTCTCCAGGGGATCTTCCCAACCCAGGGACTGAACCCAGGTCTCCCACATTGCAGGCAGATTCTTTACCAGCCGAGCCACAAGAGAAGCCCCGTTTGCATATACCCAGACTCATCAAATTGTACACAGGCAGACTTAGAAGATACTGAGGGCTCGGTTACAGGCCACTTTTTTTTCTTTTGCTCTTATTCTAGTTTCACTGGCTCATTGGGTGCAGCGTGCAGAGACCCCAGCCCAGCATCTTCTAGCGTAAAGTGACTGTGTGAAATCCCCAGGCTGTGGTTTTCTTTTTTTTTAAAGAAGCAATGAACACTGAATCTATTGCAGTGTTATCATGTGCTGGACCTGGCTAGGTGCTCCAGATACAGCAGCAAACCAGGCACAGCGGCTCCTTGAGTCTCATGGGGGATACAGCCAAACAAAGAGATCATTAGAATGCAATCTAATAAATGCAAAGAAAATGGAGGAAATGGAGCTGTGTGAGAGCCCAGAAAGGGTATCCCAGCTGAAGGGTGTATATGGAATTGGGGAGAATTATTCACACGAAGAGTTGGACACGACTGAGTGACTTCACTTTCACTTTTCACTTTCATGCATTGGAGAAGGAAATGGCAACCCACTCCAGTGTTCTTGCCTGGAGAATCCCAAGGACAGGGGAGCCTAGTGGGCTGCCGTCTATGGGGTCGAACAGAGTCGGACACGACTGAAGTGACTTAGCAGCAGCAGCAGCAGCATTCAGGTGTGTCTATGTTGTAAGGCTTCCCAGGTGGCTCAGTGGGCAAAGAATCTGCCTGTAATGCAGGAGACTAAGGGGACACAAGTTCAATCCCTGGGTCGGAAAGATCCCTGGAAGAGGGCATGACAACTGACTCCAATATCCTTGCCTGGAGAAACTCATGAACAGAAGAGCCTGGTGGGCTACAGTCCATGCGGTCGCAAAGAGTCAGACATGACTGAAGCAGCTGAGCACATACACACATATTTATGTTATAAGTGAAAGAATACCCACCGAACTAGTGAAATAAAAGTGGGAGAGGATTTTATACGAAATCAAGCTGCAAAACTGCCTGGAGGCATGACTCCAGGGACTCAAACGATGTCAAAAAATATATACCTCTGTCTCTTCTTTCATCTCTCCCTCCTCTTTTCGGCTTTGCTCTCCTCTGTTTTGGATTTACTCTCAGAGAGGCTTTCTGTAAGTGGCAAAGATAGCCAGCAGCAACTCCAAGCTTGCTAAATTCTTGTAACTGGCAACCCCAACAGTTGTCTTTCCCAACAATTCCAACAAGACTCCTGGGAAGGAGTCTCATTGGCCTCACTGGAATGATACACCCACCCAATTGGCTCCCACAGGAGCCAATCACTGTGGCCAGGGGAATTGGATATGCTCACTGGCCAGGCTCACCTATGGAGCCAGGGTCTCACGTCTGAACCCCACGCATGAGAGATGGGGCAGCAACGGCTCCCCAAAGAGAAATTGAGATGCCGTTTTCCGACCCAGAGGAAATAAGTGTTGCATAGGCAAGATGAAAGTGAAAGTGGAGAGTGAAAAAGTTGGCTTAAAGCTCAACATTCAGAAGACGAAGATCATGGCATCCGGTCCCATCACTTCATGGGAAATAGATGGGGAAACAGTGGAAACAGTGTCAGACTGTATTTTTTGGGGCTCCAAAATCACTGTAGATGGTGACGGCAGCCATGAAATTAAAAGACACTTAGTCCTTGGAAGAAAAGTTATGACCAACCTAGACAGCATATTGAAAAGCAGAGATATTACTTTGCCAACAAAGGTCTGTCTAGTCAAGGCTATGGTTTTTCCTGTGGTCATGTATGGATGTGAGAGTTGGACTGTGAAGAAGGCTGAGCGTCGAAGAATTGATGCTTTTGAACTGTGGTGTTGGAGAAGACTCTTGAGAGTCCCTTGAACTGCAAGGAGATGCAACCAGTCCATTCTGAAGGAGATCAGCCCTGGGATTTCTTTGGAAGGAATGATGCTAAAGCTGAAACTCCAGTACTTTGGCCACCTCATGTGAAGAGTTGACTCATTGGAAAAGACTCTGATGCTGGGAGGGATTGGGGGCAGGAGGAGAAGGGGACGACAGAGGATGAGATGGCTGGATGGCATCACTGACTCGATGGATGTGAGTCTGAGTGAACTCCGGGAGTTGGTGATGGACAGGGAGGCCTGGCGTGCTTCGATTCATGGGGTCACAAAGAGTCGGACACGACTGAGCGACTGAACTGACTGACTGACTGAGGCAAGATGAAAGATTCCCACTGCAAAAAGTTTCATTCACGCCATTTTGTTTAGATTCCACATATATGTGTTAATATAAGACGTTTGCTTTTCCTTGACCTACTTCACTATGTATAATAGACTCTAGCCTATCTAGACTCTAGAGCAGACATAGAGATGCAGACACAGAGAACAAACATGTGGACCCGGGAAAGGAAGAGGAGGGTGGGTTGAAATGGAAAATGAGGACTGACATAATATGCACTACCACGTGTGAAATGGATAGCTAGGGGGAAGCTGCTGTCCAGCACAGGGTGCTCTGTGATGACCTAGAGGGGCAGGTGGGATGGTAAGGGGGGACGGGAGGTCCAAGAGGGATGGGATAAATGTATACATATGGTTATATTACACAGCTTCATTATACTGCAGAAACCAACAATGCTGTAAAGCAATCATACTCCTATTTAAAAATTTGGGGGGGTAAAATATATGTAAACATAAAATTTGCTATTAAAAAAAGGAAAAAGATCCCCACTTCAGAGAGCTTCCTGGAGAAGTTCACCTCTAATTTGCAAACTCAAGGTTGAACCGGACTGTGCTAGGTAGCAGGGAGGAAAGGAGCAGAAAGGGCACTTCTGGGACAGGGAACAGCATGTAGGAAGGTCTGGAGAGCGTTGCTTCTTCCAGAAAAATGTGAATGATTTACTCTGACTGAAGGGCACTGTGGGAGGAATGAGAAGGAGAGGTGAGATCAGAGAGAAAGGAGGGATGCCTTC
>NW_011494610.1:3620156-3621058 GCF_000754665.1 Bison bison bison
CCTTCCCCCACATCCCCACCCCCACCCCACTCACCAGTCATGAGGTTTCCACACTTTCCTGCTTCAAGCACAGTTTCTGTATCCAAAGGAGTGTGTCATTCATCAGCAGATCATGTCACCCCACTGAAACACTCTGTGTTCCTTAACGTCAGCTGATCACCAGAGATTAGGTCGCGAGTCTTCCAGGGTTTCGCAAGGCGAAAGAATTCCAACTTGCAAATCAAAGGAGCATTAATACGTACGATATAGTTTGGTGCATAGTACACAGATTCGCAGGCAAGTTTTGCTCAGCTGGAAAGAGGGAATCACGCTCTAAGTAGGTCTACCTATGCGTACTAAGTCGCTTCAGTTGTGTTTAACTCCTTGCATGCTATGTAGCCGGCCAGGCTCCTCTGTGCATGGGGATTCTCCAGGCAAGGAGTGAGTTGCCATGCCCTCCTCCAGGGGATCTTCCCATCTCAGGGATCGAACCCACGTCTTTTATGTTTCCTGTATTGGCAGGGGGGTTCTTTACCACTAACGCCACCTCATCTTGAGTCTTGCAGCTGAGTCCCCTTTCCTCCCCAGATGAACCCGATGAAGGAAATGCTTTTGCTATCCCCATTTCTGTGGTAAAATAAACATAAACATAAAATTTACTATTAAAAAAAAAAAGAAGAAGTCCAGAACTTAAGAGATTTGCCCTAAATCTCGTAGGCATGATCTCTTTTTAGTTGCCATATCACCCCGCCATGGGAAATCTTCGTTTCAAATGTGGGAAACCGAGGCACGGAGAGCTGAAACGACTTGCTAGAGTTACACGGCAAGAGTCAGCTGGGGAAGCAGGGCGCTCACACGTTGCTGGTGGAGACGGTGAACAGTACAGGCATTTGGAAGACAGGATGACAGTTTCTCAAGAGGTT
>NW_011494610.1:3621483-3621647 GCF_000754665.1 Bison bison bison
GAGGTTAAACATAGAACTGCCGTATCACCCAGCCATTCCACTGCCAGATACATATCCAAGAATGGAAAACATATGTCCACGTAAAAACACGTACATGTAGCTTCATAGCAGTATCCTTTATTATAGACAAGAGCAGAAACAACCCAAATGCTCAACAACTGGTG
>NW_011494610.1:3621875-3625794 GCF_000754665.1 Bison bison bison
CAGTGCTTCATCCAGCCCAGCATTTCACATAATGTACTCTGCATATAAGTTAAATAAGCAAGGTGACAATATACAGCCTTGACGTACTCCTTTCCCAATTTGGAACCAGTCCGCTGTTCCATGTCCAGTTTTAACTGTTGCTTCTTGACCTGCATACAAGTTTCTTAGGAGGCAGTTAAGGTGGTCTGTTACCCCTATCTCTTTAAGAATTTTCCACAGTTTGGTGTGATCCACATAGTCAAACGCTTTAGAATGGTCAGTGAAGCAGAAGTAGATGTTTTTCTGAAATTCTCTTGCTTTTTCCATGATCCAATGGATGTTGGTAATTTGATCTCTGGTTCCTCTGCCTTTTCTAAATCCACCTTGAACATCTGGAAGTTCCTGGTTCATGTACTGATTAACCCTGGCTTGGAGAATTTTGAGCATTACTTTGCTAGCATGTGAAATGAGAACAATTATGTGGTAGTTTGGACATTCTTTGGCATTTCCCTTCTTTGGGATTGGAATGAAAGTTGACTTTTTCCAGCCCTGCGGCCACCACTGAGCTTTCCAAATTTGCTGGCATATTGAGTGCAGCATTTTCACAGCATCATCTTTTAGGATTTGAAATAGCTCAGCTGGAATTCCATCACCTCCACTAGCTTTGTTCATAGTGATGCTTCCTAAGGCTCACTTGGCTTTACACTCCAAGATGTCTGGCTCTAGGTGAGTGATCACAGCATTGTGATTATCTGGGTCATGAAGATCTTTTCTATATAGTTTTTCTGTGTATTTTTGCCACCTCTTCTTCATATCTTTTGCTTCTGTTAGACCCATACCCCTTCTGTCCTTTATTGTGCCCATTTTGCTGATGCTGGGAGGGATTGGGGGGCAAGAGGAGAAGGGGACGACAGAGGATGAGATGGCTGGATGGCATCGCTGACTCGATGGACATGAGTCTGAGTGAACTCCAGGAGTTGGTGATGGACAGGGAGGCCTGGCGTGCTGCGATTCATGGGGTCGCAAAGAGTCAGACATGACTGAGCGACTGACCTGATCTGATCTGATCTGATCTTGCATGAATGTTCCCTTGGTATCTCTAATTTTCTTGAAGAGATCTCTAGTCTTTCCCGTTCTGTTGTTTTCCTCTATTTCTTTGCATTGATCGCTGAGGAAGCCTTTCTTATCTCTTCTTGCTATTCTTTGGAACTCTGCATTCAGATGCTTATATCTTTCCTTTTCTCCTGTGCCTTTCGCTTCTCTTCTTTTCTCAGCCATTTGTAAGGCCTCCTCAGACAGCCATTTTGCCTTTTTCCATTTCTTTTTCTTGGGGATTGTTTTGATCACTGCCTCCTGTACAATGTCATGAACCTCTGTCCATAGTTCTTCAGACACTCTGTCTATCAGATCTAATCCCTTGAATCTATTTGTCACTTCCACTGTATAACTGTAAGGGATTTGATTTAGGTCATACCTGAATGGCCTAATGGTTTTCCCTACTTTCTTCAATTTAAGTCTGAATTTGGCAATAAGGAGTTCATGATCTGAGTTACAGTCAGCTCCTGGTCTAATTTTTACTGACTGTGTGGAGCTTCTCCATCTTCGACTGCAAAGAATATAATCAATCTGATTTCGGCATTGACTATCTGGTGATGTCCATGTGTAGAGTCGTCTCCTGTGTTGTTGGGAGAGGGTGTTTGCTATGACCAGTGCGTTCTCTTGGCAAAACTCTGTTAGCCTTTGCCCTGCTTCATTTTCTACTCCAAGGCCAAACTTACCTGTTACTCCAGGTATCTCTTGACTTCTTACTTTTGCATTCCAGTCCCCTGTGATATACACCTTAAATGGTGTACGTCATAGGTGAATGGTGAATGGTGAATTATATGGTGGGTGAATTATATTTCAACAGGCTTCCCTGGTGGCTCAGATGGTAAAGAACCTGCTTGGATTGCAGGAGATCTGGGTTCCATCCCTGGGTAGGGAAGATATTCTGGAGAAGGGCATGGCAACCCACTCCAGTATTTTTGCCTGGGGAATGTCATGGACAGAGGAGCCTGGCGAGCTACAGTCCATGGGGTCGCAAAGAATTGGACATGGAGTGACTTCCACATGACACACCACCAAAGCTATTGAAGAAAAAAATGTTTCTTAAAAAAGTAAGGGGATGGGCCTGTGACTATAAGCAAAACCACCACTGCTGTTTGAACATTTACTCCTAATATGTGCTTAACTAGCCTGAGCCAACAAAACAGGGGAGGAAAACAGAATATATTAGCTTATGTAATGGAAAAGCTCGTGGACATTTCAGGTATGGCTGGATCTAGGACTCAGGCAACGTCAGCGGGGACTCTGTCATGCTCAGACTGGTCTCTGTTGCCTTCCTTCTCAAGCAGGTAAGAAAGATGGTCTCAGTACTCTAGTCTGCTTCCGTCTTACCACCCCAACCGCCGTGAGGAGTACTTTTTCCATGTAGGTTTTTTTGTTGTTATTTTCAGTTTTTTTATTTCGCTTTTTTTGGCCATGCCACAGGGCAAGCAGGATGTGGGATCTTAGTTCCTGGGCCAAGGATGAAACCTGCAACCCCTGCATTAGAAGGAAAAGTCTTTAACCGCTGGACTGCCAGGGAAGTCCCCCATCCACATAGTTCTAATAAGGGTTTGAGGGAGGGTTCTCATTGACCCTACTGGGGTCACCTTTGTGTGTTTTTTTTTTCATTCCTACAGTGAAATGGTTTTTATTATATTCACGTAATCATGCAGCCATCACCACAACCAATGTGAGATCTTTCCATGATCCCTAAAAGAAACCGCATACCCTGTAACCATCACTCTGCAGTTTTCTCCCACCACTCCCAGCCTTTTTTGTTTTGTTTTAGTTGCTAAGTTGCATTTGATTCTTTCCAACCCCATAGACTCTCGCCCTCCAGGCTCCTCTGTCCATGGGATTTTCCAGGCAAGAATACTGGTGTGGGTTGCCATTTCCTTCTCCATGGGGTCACCTTTGAATTAATCACTGTGGCCTAGCTCTGATGGGCCAGGACTGGTGACATGATCTGCCCCAGAGCCAAGGGGCATGGTCAGCCTCACCCAAACCACGTGGTCCAAAGTGAAAGTGGATGACTCTCCAAAGAAAAACTGGGATTCTGGGCAGGTGTGAGCCACAGACGCCCACAGTATTGGGGGACCCTCACTACACTGCCCAAGTTTGAGTTTTACTTCCTCCATGTGCCTGCTCCGTGTCCTTGGCAAAGTACTTAACCTTTCCATGCCTCAATCTCTTCATCTGCAAAATGGTGATAAAGGAGTGTGTCCCTTCAGATCAGATCAGATCAGATCAGTCGCTCAGTCATGTCCGACTTTTTGCGACCCTATGAATTGCAGCACGCCAGGCCTCCCTGTCCATCACCAACTCCAGGAGTTCACTGACACTCACGTCCATCGAGTCAGTGATGCCATCCAGCCATCTCATCCTCTGTCGTCCCCTTCTCCTCCTGCCCCCAATCTCTCCCAGCATCAGAGTGTTTTCCAATGAGTCAACTCTTCACATGAGGTGGCCAAAGTACTGGAATTTCAGCTTTAGCATCATTCCTTCCAAAGAAATCCAGGGCTGATCTCCTTCAGAATGGACTGGTTGAATCTCCTTGCAGTCCAAGGGACTCTCAAGAGTCTTCTCCAACACCACAGTTCAAAAGCATCAATTCTTCGGTGCTCAGCCTTCTTCACAGTCCAACTCTCACATCCATACATGACCACTGGAAAAACCATACCCTTGACTAGACGAACCTTTGTTGGCAAAGTAATGTCTCTGCTTTTCAATATGCTATCTAGGTTGGTCATAACTTTCCTTCCAAGGAGTAAGTGTCTTTTAATTTCATGGCTGCAGTCACCATCTGCAGTGATTTTGGAGCCCAGGAAAATAAAGTCTGACACTGTTTCCCCAT
>NW_011494610.1:3626230-3635992 GCF_000754665.1 Bison bison bison
CCTCCAGGGGATCTTCCCAACCCAGGGATCGAACCCAGGTCTCCTGCATTGCAGGTGGATTCTTTACCATCTGAGCCACCAGGGAAGGCCTTAAATGAGATAAATTCAGTAAAATCACACTTGGGATGCTAGCACACAAGTCTTCATTATGTTACCTAATACTGTCACACTATAGACCTACAGAGCTATCACCAGTTAACCCATGTCACCCAATTAATAAAAATATCAATTTCTGGTCAAATAGGAGATTGTGAGGAAATGGGAAAGACAGCCTGGGGACTTCTGCGTGACCAGATCAGGGCCCCCTACGGCACCTCTACTTCACCTAGCGGAGCACCCATCACTGTTGTAACTGGTCAACACCCCCAGGCTGTGAGCTCCCTATTCGACTCTCAGAGGTTTGGGTTTTGAAGTTCATGCAATTTTAGGAAAACAAACTATTCATATGAAACAGGTAAGAAAGTATTTATTGACAAAGGAAAAAAAAAAAAACAACTCAGCTCAAATTATTGGACATTTGCAGAGTCAGCTTCTGAAATCTGTTTGAGCAGTTTACACAGAAATGCTTCCTGATTGTCCCCTGGCTGCTCCTTACCCTGGAACAGTTTCGAACTCCTAATACTTCCCTGTACTTGTAAATCATGGTCATTCTGCCTTTGAGCCCAATAAAGATTTTCTATAAATGTGTGTTGAATGACTAATTGGTCAAATAGCTACACCCCTGATTAATCTTCACAGTGGACAAACCACACCCACAGAGTAAGAGCCAGATGCATTTTTCTCTTCCTTTAAACAATGAAGAAGGTTTTGAGAAACCTCTCTTGACAGGCAAAGATCCTGCTCAACTGACTTTGAGGCCTTTGAGATGAGACCGACCCAGCTGAATTCCTTATTCCGGGTTCTGCCGTGGGTGAATCACCTCTCTTTTTTGAGACTAAGTTTTCTCCTCTGTGCATGCTTATAGTAGAGAGGAAGAAATGAGAATTATCTGGAGTACGTAAGAAGTAGCACAGTGTCTAGAACATGTATCTAATAAATGAACTTCTTTTTTTTTTACACTTTATATTTATTCGACTAGGTAATGTTCTAAAAAGTACAAAAGGGTAGAAAAGTGAATCTTCCTTCCTCCCTGTTCCTTTCTTCACCCCAGATGCAACCACAATTACAGGTTACAAGATAGTTTTGAATTTATAGAAATGTTGCAAGAATAATTCTGAGTATTTCAGGATGCCCTTTACCCAGATTCACCAGTTTTTCATATTTTGCTGCATTTGCCTTATCATCTTCTCTTTCTTCATGTGAATATTTATTCATTACTAACATTCATTTTTTTGAAACCACTTAAGAATAGATTATATACATCATGCCCCATTTACCCTTTAATATCTCAGCATATCTTTCCTAAGAACAGGATATTATTTTAAGTAACTAAGCACAGTTGCCATATTCAGGAAATTTACCTCAATATAATACTTTAATACCATCCATATTTCAATTTTGTCAATTGTTACAATAACCTTTACAGCATTTTCCCCCTCAAGTACAGGATCCAGTTCAAGACCATGTTATGCCTTTAGCTATTATGTCTCTTTAGTTTTCTTTAATTTGGAATGATTCCTTAGCTTTCCTTTGTCCTTTATGACTTTATTTTTTATTAACACTTTATTAACACTTTTGAAGAAAGCAGGCCAGTTAATTGCATAGAATGTTTCAGGAAAGCAGGGACCATGTCTGTTTCTCTACAGGGGCACAGTGCCTGGTGGGTGCTCAATTCCTGTTCATGGCATGATTGAATGAAACGTCTTTGTACCAACCACAACCGACTCAGTAGACATGAGTTTGAGCAAGCTCCAGGAGATGGTGAAGGACAGGGAAGCCTGGCATTCTGCAGCCCATGGGGTCACAAAGAGTCAGACACAACTTAGCAACTGAACAACAAAAATCAACCACAAACCTTGTGGAGAGCTACCTACATAATGTCTGGATGAATGAAATGAAGGCTGAACACTAGTCCCATCTATAAGATCAGTGAAATAAGGCTGCTGTTCCAGGTGACTTATTGAAGTTCCCCTGTCTCAACAAGTCTCTCCCACAGTCTAGGAGCTGATAACTTGGGCAGTCAGGCTGGCTGGCTCCAGACTGGCCCCGGATGTGGTAATGAGGCCACATTCCGGGGGAAGAGGTACTCTGTGGCCCGAGGCTCCAGCGGTAGAGGCTAGGTTGACGGGGAAGCCGAAACAGAAACTGTGGTGGCTGGCGAGGAAGGATGTCCCTGTCTGTGCCCCTCAGCCACGGCCGAGGCTTCTAATAGACCACAGCCATGCTTTGGAGGAAGCGTTTTACTGAAGGGTAACCTACGTATAGAAAAGTGCACACACCAGTGACAGCTCAATAAATTTTCACCAGGGCAACACAGCAGGGTAATCGGCCCCCTGACCAAGGGCCAGAGCTTTCCCAGTCCCCTCGAAGCTCTCTGCCAGTCTCTATTGCCACGCTGAATGGTAACCAAACTTTACGTGCTTCCCTGCTGGCTCAGTCGGTTAAAAATCTGCCAGCGTGCAGGGGATGCGGATTTGATGCCTGGGTCAGGAAAATCCTCTGGAGAAGGACGTGACAACCCACTGCAATATTCTTTGCCTGGAGAATCCCACGGACCCAAGAACCTGGCTACAATCCACAGCATCACAAAGGAAAGCGACACGACCGAAGCAACTGAGCTCGCGTGCACGGACTTTATGAATTGGCATAACACAGCATTAATTCTTTCACGTATGACTTCTTTGCACAAAATTATGTTTGCAGCAACAGCCTTTTAAAAAAAATCGCTTATTTATTTTTGACTGTGGTGGACCTTGGCTGCTGTGTGGGCTTTTCTCTAGCTGTGGCACATGCGCTCAGTAGCCGCGGCCCCCGAGCTCTCGAGCACAGGCTCAGTAGCCGCGGCCCCCGAGCTCTAGAGCACAGGCTCAGTAGCTGCGGCCCCCGAGCTCTAGAGCACAGGCTCAGTAGCTGCGGCCCACGGGCTTAGCTGCCCTATGGCATG
This sequence comes from Bison bison bison, assembly GCF_000754665.1. Lineage (NCBI taxonomy): Eukaryota > Metazoa > Chordata > Mammalia > Artiodactyla > Bovidae > Bison > Bison bison. Next base: position 3,629,274 of record NW_011494610.1, read on the forward strand.
TGGGATCTTCCCGGACCAGGGATCAAACCCGTGTCTCCTGCATTGGCTGGTAGACTCTTTACCACTGCACCGCCAGGGAAAACCAACAACAGCCTTTTGACCCTGCCTCTTGCTCTGCACGCTCAAAATGGGAAAGGTGACCTGATAATAACTCTTTGCTGCTGGTTTCAATGTGTCACCGATTCCTTGGAGCCTGAAAGCCATCCAGTGGGCTGGAACTGTTACTGCTCCATTTCACAGAGAGGAGACTGAGTCAGAGCTGGACTTTGCCCAGCTAGGAAGTACAAGAGTCCACATTTGAACCCAGGCCTGTCTGATCTCTGAGCTCATCACAAATATCATACACATTTCTTATCAATATTAATGACCATTTATGGAGCACCCGCTTCGGGCTGGACATTGCACTTAAGCTTTATGTTCATTAATTTTTCCTGTGAACAGTATAACTTTTGCCGGGCTTGACAAATGATGAAAGCAGGATTCAGAGAAGTCACACAGCCTGGGAAGGCATGAAAATAGAGACTTAAACCCTCCTGTGTTGATTGCAAAGTCTAATGTGCTGTATTGGTATCCAGTATTTACGTGCACCTTTCAAATTCACCCTCTGAGTTTTTCAAAGAAGAGACAACAATAGCAGTTATCTTTTGTAGAGCTTCTTTGAGCCAGATGCTTTGGGCAAAGATAATGGATGATCCCCTCAATATCAGTTCCGGCCCGCTCTTTCCTAATAACGGATCGCCTGGTTCTTAGCTGGACACACAGCTTCCCACATATCCCAGGCTTCTTGGTAGGGAGGTGGAGTCCTGGTACTAAGTTACAGCTAACGGAAAGCTCCTCCCTTACAAAGCCCCTGGATCTACTTCCGGGTCCTGCCCTTCACAAGGAATGGGCAATGTTCTGCCCTTCACTGCTCCCTTCCAGCTGGGCTGAAGTGACAGACAAGGTGCTGGGGAGCCGTCTGGGACCTTGTGACCAAGGATGCCTCTCTAGGGATGGAGGAGCAACCAGGGAGAAGGCGCCTGGGCCCCCACTCCATGGAGCCACGGCATCCTGGCCCTGGAGCGCTTACCCACGAAGACCCAAGATAAATTGAAAAAAGAAATTAAAAAACTGCTGTCTTCACTGCAGTATATATTTTGAAGTGGTTAAAATGGTGAATGTTGCTCTGTGTGTATTTTATTTCAATTGCAAAAACAATTTTTCCCTGGGTAGGCCATGGTTATTTTGTGTTCCCAGTTTTTACTCATTATACAGTACATATTATATAATATATATAATTATAATATAATTATATATATTTTAATATATTATATAATGTATATATTCATAATCTTTATTTCTCAGATTTTTAGTCTTGGAGAGAAGGAGCGTGGCCTGCCTTTCATGGTTGAGGGCCTGCGGCTCAGAGATGCAGGGATTTGCTCTAGAAGAGCAGCAGAGTCCACCTTCTGGGACACCGAGGATTGCTGCTCTTCCATTATACCAAGGATGGACAAACTGGCCTGTGGGCCCTCGCAGCTGAAGATAGTTTTAACCTTTTTAAAGGGCTGAAGAAATGAGAAGGAGGAGGTGGAGAAGAAGAGGACTATGCAAGAGAGAGCTTCAGTGGCCTGCAAGAGTAAAACATCTACTATTTGATCTTTTACAGAAAAAGTTTGCTAACCTCTGAATTAATACCATTAAAAAAAATTCAGTTTCTCTGCCTGGAAAATGGGGGATTACATATTTATTTAACAGAAATGTGTCAGAATCACACGGGGCTGTCGTGGATTGAGAGAAGAAGCTAGGATGGGAGGATGTTAAAGGGTTTGCACTGGATAAACCAATCCTATTTATTGAGAGGCCACTGGCTTGTGGTGAACGATGGGGGTTAAGACGGGAAGCTAGGTTGCCACTGTCTCACTGAATGAGCCAGGGTAAGTCCCTTTCGCTATCTGGCGGCTGGTTCTCATCTATACATGGGGAGTTTGGACAACACCTGTCCTCTTGGCTTACCTTCTCAGGATCCGGTGCCCCATCCTCTGGTATTTTCCCTGATTTTCCCAGGAGGCCCCTTCTTTGCTCCCTGTCCATATGAAGTACATGGGGCTAATCCTATCCTTGACTCCACTGGAGGCTCTAAAGCGCCAGTCAACACTGTACCCTCTGCCCACAGGGACTGGTTCAGGGGTGGGCATGTGCCACAGGTGGATCAATGCCAGTTTTTGCTGCAATCATTGGGGAGCACTGTTTTCCTTCTGCTGTGCTAGACCAGTATGAAGAGAGCCTAGCGCTCAAAGGTGACCACAACTGGGAGAGTAAGAGAGAGACTGAGTCCCTATAACTAATGAGCCCCTGAATTTAGCTGTCCGTGAAGCCAGCATATCCTGGGACATGTTATTCTCCATGAGCCAAATGTTTTTGATTTTTTTGTTTTTGGCTGAAGTCACTGTAGCGGATGATGTTGATGTCTATATCCCCTTGGCAATCACTGTTTTGATACTCAGTGACCTTATGGCTTCCAGTTCCCAGCTCTGGTGCTCTGAGAGTTTCGTCCCCCGTGAATATTTAGTGCAAACAGACTGAGGATGTTGGGGGCTCACCTTCCCCAAGGATCGACGGGAGTTGGTGGACAAATACCCAGACTCACTTGCCCCCCGAGTGGACAGTTCTGAAGTGTGTTCCACTCTGTGGCCCAGGGTCCCGCAGTGGAGTCTAGCCTCAGCTACGCAACACGAATCCCTGCTCAGTAACTCACCTTCTATTGGCTTCTTTCCCTCTTTCGTCTCACTTGCCACTCCCCGACAGCCAGCTTATCCCAGAATCATCTCCCAAATGAACTGCTGCTGCTGCTGCTGCTAAGTCGCTTCAGTCGTGTCCGACTCTGTGCGACCCCAGGACGGCAGCCCACCAGGCTCCTCCGTCCATGGGGTTTTCCAGGCAAGAGCACTGGAGTGGGTGCCGTTGCCCAAATGAGCTACTTGCACACAAATCCTCATCTTAGATCTGCTTCTGCTGGAGCCCAACCTAAGCCTTTCCTGAGATTGGTTTTCTGTCATTCACAGCCAAAAGTACTCTGGCTGACATGCAGTTTAAGCTTTCTTAGAAAATATTTGGCTCCTGATTATATTTTTCTAACATGCTTTTCAGCTGAAACGCAGTACACGCACTGACCTATGGTGACCCCCAATAAGAGAACCCCCACCCCAAAGGACCTGGGACAGCTCAGTGATCCACCCTGCCTCTTCCCTCTTCCTCACACACTATCCTTCCCCAGAGTCCAATCATCCTCAGGCTCCAGCCAGCTCCCCTGCCAGCCCCTGGGGACAGCCCCCGTTCCTTCCTAGGAGTCTCTTTCATCTACAAGGCCTGCCAGTGATAAGACATTCCACGTCATCTTCCTGTCCCTGACCTTTGGAAGAACGGTAACCGTCCAGGGCTTTTGACGCTACTACTTGAGGATTAAATCAATGGGAACAGGAAAGTTGCCAAGAGGTCATCATTCATTCATTCACTCACTCACTCATTCATTCAACCAATATTTCTTGAGCAAGGTATTCTAAGTTGCAAACAACAGAATCAACGAGAGCCAGCTTAGGCAAAGAGGGACTTATTAAAGGTATTAAGTAGTACTATGGATGCTGAATAACCTCAGTGTAGCCAGGCGCATCAAAGCCAGGAGAAATAAACAACCTCACAGCCGAACTGTTCCAACAGAAACATCTCTGCCCCTGCTGCTCAGGGCGCAGGGAGCTGGGGCTGGAGCTAGAACTCCTCTATGACTCCCTGGAAGGACCCGATATCTCCACCATGGTGCTTGCCAGAAGATTCTACCACTCGGCACCCCCGCAGCTTGTTTCTGCTTCTAAGGCTTACCAGGGGAACCAGGGCCGCATGCATCACACCTGCTTCCCAGAAGTCTGAGGAATCTAGTTTTTCACTTCTAGCTGTTACAGCACAAGAAGCCACGTTACAGGGGGATTGGGACAAGTGCTGAGCAAGCCGGTCTGTACTGCCTGCCACAGGCCAACAATAACAATAAAGCCAGAAAACTTCCCTGTTTTCCAAGAGCTACTGTTGAGTGGGGCAGATCAACACTGAAGCAGTAATTCCAGGAGGGAAAAGTATTACTTAAGGGACATTTGTTTAAAGTTATGACAACATAGGGACTTCCCTGGTGGTTCAGTGGTTAAGACTTTGCAGAGGATATGAGTTTGATCCCTGGTAGGGGAGCTAAGATTCCACATGCCTTGGGGCAAAAAAAACCACAACAACAACCATAAAACAGGAGCAATATTGTAAAAAATTCAATAAAGACTTTACAAAAATGGTCCACATCAAAAGAAAAAAAAACTTAAAAAATAGTTACGAGAGTATAGACCAGGAGGACCCCCCCTACTTCAACAGGGCCTCCTGAAAGAGGTGTCATTGCATGTGGCTGTGAAGATGTTTAGAGGCTAAGCAGATAAAACAAGAGCAGGTGGAAACAGCATTTCAGGTGAGGGAAAAGATGTGCAAAGGCCCAGTGGCAGGGAAGGTGAGGGGTGTAGGAGGGATTGAGAGAAGGCCAGTTGACTGGAGACCAGAGAACAAGGGGAAACAGGTGAATAAGACAGAGGGGTGGGAAGGGAAAAGATCATGACCTTATAGCCCACGATGAATTCAAACTGTCCCCTAAGGGCGATGGTGGCCACTGCAGACTATGAGTAGGGCAGTGACATCATAATCACTGTTGGCCTTTACTGAGTACTACGCAGCGCCAGGCCTTTCCCTAAGCTCTTACCGTATATCATCAACAGTATATTTGCAATAATCCTATAGGCTAAGTTCTACAAACCATGAGCAAACTTCTCAGCCTCATCTATGCCTCAGTTTCCACATGTACGTATGGGAGTAATAGTAGAATTTAACACAGATGGTTACTATGATGATGATAATAAGGGTTTGGCACATGGGAACTCTGCATTGTTCATTTTTGTTACTATTATTTCTGGGTTACAGATGGAAAAGCTGATGCCCAGAGAGATTCATCAACTTGCCCGACATCACATAGCTAATGAGCAATAGGACGGACAGGAGAGGAGCAGGGAGGCTGGGAGGGGCTTATGAACATGGAGAAGCCACTTCTGGACAGCCTGGTGGGGCCCACGTGGTCAGCCTCTGCTCTGCTTGGTCGGTGCCTGGGTCATGCCAGTTATTAAATGCTTAATATCACCCTGCTACTCCTGTTTGTATAATGTTTTGTGGCTTTAATATTTACATAAATGGTATCATACCAAGAGTTTACTTCTGAACGTATATTTTCTTTGCTTAAAATATATATATTTTTTTGACTGTTCTGGGTCTTAGTTGCAGCATGTGTGATCTATTTCCCTGATCAGGCCCCTATTTTCCTTTCCTGGCCCCTGCATGGGAAGCGGGGTGTCTTAGCCACTGGACCATCAGGGAAGTCCCTGAGAGTTTCTTTTCTCATTCAACATTATATTTTTAAGACCTTTTTGAAAAGTAAAAATATTAGTTGCTCAGTCGTGTCCAACTCTTTGTGACCCCATGGTCTGTATAGCCCGCCAGACTCCTCTGTTCATGGAATTCTCCAGGCAAGAATACTGGAGTGGGTAGCCATTCTCTTCTCCAAGGGATTGTCACTGACCCAGGGATTGAACCTGGGTTTCCTGCATTACAGGCTGGCTCTTTACCATCTGAGCCACCAGGGAAGCCCTGAGACCTCTTTCAGTTCAGTTCAGTCACTCAGTCGTGTCCGACTCTTTGCGACCCCATGAATCACAGCATGCCAAGCCTCCTTGTCCATCACCAACTCCTGGAGTTCACTCAAACTCATGTCCATCGAGTCAGTGATGCCATCCAGCCATCCCATCCTCTGTCATCCCCTTCTCCTCCTGCCCCCAATCCCTCCCAACATCAGGGTCTTTTCCAATGAGTCAACTCTTCGCATGAGGTGGCCAAAGTATTGGAGTTTCAGCTTCAGCATCAGTCCTTCCAATGAACACCCAGGACTGATCTCCTTTAGAATGGACTGATTGGATCTCCTTGCAGTCCAAGGGACTCTCAAGAGTCTTCAACACCACAGTTCAAAAGCATCAATTCTTCGGCTCTCAGCTTTCTTCACAGTCCAACTCTCACATCCATACATGACCACTGGAAAAACCATAGCCTTGACTAGATGGACCTTTGTTGGCAAAATAATGTCTCTGCTTTTCAATATGCTATCTAGGTTGGTCATAACTTTCCTTCCAAGGAGTAAGCGTCTTTTAATTTCATGGCTGCAATCACTATCTGCAGTGATTTTGGAGCCCCCAAAAAATAAAGTCTGACACTGTTTCCACTGTGTGGACCAGATGCCATGATCTTCGTTTTCCAAATGTTGAGCTTTAAACCAACTTTTTCACTTTCATCAAGAGGCTTTTGAGTTCCTCTTCACTTTCTGCCATAAGGGTGGCGTCATCTGCATATCTGAGGTTATTGATATTTCTCCCAGCAATCTTGATTCCAGTTTGTGCTTCTTCCAGCCCAGCGTTTCTCATGATGTACTCAGCATATAAGTTAAATAAGCAGGGTGACAATATACAGCCTTGATGAACTCCTTTTCCTATTTAGAACCAGTCTGTTGTTCCATGTCTAGTTCTAACTGTTGCTTCCTGACCTGCATACAAATTTCTCAAGAGGCAGGTCAGGTGGTCTGGTATTCCCATCTCTTGAAGAATTTTCCACAGTTTATTGTG
>NW_011494610.1:3636092-3642116 GCF_000754665.1 Bison bison bison
GGACCTGCATACAAATTTCTCAAGAGGCAGGTCAGGTGGTCTGGTATTCCCATCTCTTGAAGAATTTTCCACAGTTTATTGTGATCCACACAGTCAAAGGCTTTGGCATAGTCAATAAAGCAGAAATAGATGTTTTTCTGGAACTCTCTTGCTTTTTCCATGATTCAGTGGATGTTGGCAATTTGATCTCTGGTTCCTCTGCCTTTTCTAAAACCAGCTTGAACATCTGGAAGTTCACGGTTCACATATTGCTGAAGCCTGGCTTAGAGAATTTTGAGCATTACTTTACTAGCGTGTGAGATGAGTGCAATTGTGCAGTGGTTTGAGCATTCTTTGGCATTGCCTTTCTTTGGGATTGGAATGAAAACTGACTATTCATTTTTATTGCTCACTGGTATTCCTTTATGGGGATATGTCATAGTTGATTACACTCACTCACCTCCTGACTCCTATTCTTGACCTACTATGGGTGAAGCTGCCACGCCTACTCTTACCTGTGTAAGAGCTGCTCTAGGGCGGATATCTGGAAGGGGGACTGGTCACAGGTTGCATGCCTTTCAAATGCCAAACAGCAGTATACGAAAGTTCTGTTTCCCACTTCCTCACCAATAATAATACCACCGTCACATATGACAGTAAGTATGTGCCAAACACCTTTTTCAACAGTTAACCTTTAGTGACTCATGTAACCTCACTAAGAAAGTTTAAGTTAAAGATAGTAATCATCCCCATTTGACAGAGAAATGGAGGCACAGAGAGGGGACGTAACTAGCCTCAAATTGCCCAGCTAGAAATAATGGAGCATGGTACCAACCCGGATGAGCTGGTCTCAGAGCCTGAGCTGTTAACCACTCTTCTATGACTTGGTGTTTTTGATTTTCAAACTGTTGTCAGTCTACAGCTGGGCAATGTCTCTGGTGTTTCACCTGCGCTGCCTGCTTTGGAGGGCTCTTGAGGAGGTTGGCATCCTCTTTGGAAAAATGCCTCTCTATAGACTTGGCTGTCCCTGAAATTCTGATCTTCAAAGCAAATGTTCCTGGAAACCAGCACTCCAGGCAGGGCCTGGCACAGAACAGATGCTTGGTAAAAATGTATCAACTGGCAGGGTCTCTCATCTGCCCTTCCTCCCAGAAGCTTGATGCTAGTTAATAAACCTTCTGCTTGGAGTACTGGCTGCTCACCTGTGTTTTGGGCAGCTCCCTGTCCCCAAAGCCATTTCCCCCTCTGTGATCCGACTCTGCCTCCCTGACCGCATCTCCTGCAACTCCCCTTTCCCTTGTTTCTCATGAATCCCACGGGCCTTCGCCCTAACCTTCCTATCAGCCAGCTTCGCTCCCACCTCAGGGCCTTTGCATATGCTAGTCCCTCTGCCTAGAATACTCTCCCAGTGGTGGTTCCATATCATCTTTCCAGCCTTGGCTCAAATGCTGCCTCCTCAGAAAGGCTTTCCTGACTCCTTGTGTAGAGGAAACAGAAGCACAAAGGGATTAAGCATAATTGTCAACAATTACACAGCTGGAGTATTGGTACGATTTAAAAATCATGTTATCTTGCTTTGTGCCTTTATTTCCAATTTCTTTCTAAAATGGTAATGTATTCCCTACATGAATTTTTTAAACCAAATTTAAAATGAATTAAGAGTCAATTTCAAAAGAATTTCTGGGGCTCTATTTCCCGATTCTCCTGGCTCAATACTTCAGCAGAGTTGAAATAAGATCCTTGCATTTTACAACCTCCAGGATTTCCTTTTTCCCCAATCCTACTCCCCTCCCTTTCCACTTAACTATTATCTGCCCTTGGCTCTGAATCATAAACCCGAAAGGAAAGCCTCTGATCCAAAAGTCTATCTGCTAAACAACCTCCCCTCCCTTGTGGATGTTTCTGATCTGCAAATTGGGGATAATAAAAGCACTTACTTCACAGAATAGTTGTGAGGATTCAGCGTCTTGGTGCTTAAAAAATGTATCTAGCAGAAGGAAGGCTACTACCCTGTAGAAATCACACTATGAGATGAGTTTGGAATCAGACAAACCCTGGATTAAAGCCTGGCATGCTGTGTGACCTTAAACAACTCACTTGATGTCTCTGAGCTTCGGTCTCCCCATCTGTGAAATAAAGATTTAAAAATCCACAGTAAGTCCGTTAGAACGCCTTTTGCTAGAAAGAAGGAGTCAATAAAATTCAAACTGGCTTAACCAGAACAGTCTATCCTGCCTCCCCTCACTGGGTGTCCAGCTCAGATCAGCTGTAGGACAGAGGTAGTTCTAGTGACCTAATGGTATCACCAAGGACCCACGTTCTTTAGGTCTCTCTACTCTGCCATCCACAATGTTGGTTCTCCTTGTCATCGCAGAATGACTGCCAAGAGCTCTCAGAGCTACAGGCATTCTCTTTCATGTCCAGTAGGAAAACAGGGTCACTTCCAGACCCTCTCCTGAAAGACTGAGGAAGAACTTCCTAAGAAGCCTTTGGCAATTATCTCCTCACTTCCCCTTGGCCAGACCTAGGTCACATGGTGGTAATGGTGGTTTAGTAGCTAAGTTGAGTCCAACTCTTGCAACCTCATGGGTTATAGCTCTTCTGTCCGTGGAATTCTCCAGGCAAGAATACTGGAGTGGGTTCCCATTTCCTCCTCCAGGGCATCTTCCTGACCCAGGTATTGAACCCACGTCTCCCGTGTCTCCTGCACTGGCAGGTGGATTCTTGACCCCTGTGCCAGCTGGGAAGCCCCATCTTATGTCATTACTGCGTGGCAAAAAGTGAATGTTCAGTCTGTGCTGATAGTGCTTCTGGGCTGGTCTTTTCCCCTCCTCAGTAGATGTGGTCCAGGTGAGGGAGACTCCATTTTGACTCCAAGAGTGGATGCATTATCCTCACCTGGAGTTTTGCACCCCTCAAGCCAACGTGATTGGTTCAGGGAAAGCGTGTGCTCCAAAGTGAACCAATGACAGGCAGCTCGAGAACTTTGCCAGTGTTGCCGGGGAGAAGGGTGCTCTCCTCTCTTTGGGATCACGAGCTAGGAGGACAGAAGCTGAAGACGTCTTGGTCACCTCACAGGAAGAGCCTGCCTCAGAATGAAGCCAACCGAAGGAAAAGCAGAGATGGGGGATGAAGGGAGGCAGAGACATGTTGACATCATCGAGCTCCTGAATACAGCTGTGCCTGAACCCATGATAGCCCTGGACTTTTCTTTTTGTGGAATTAAAAGAGAATTTAAAAATTCTCTTTTAAACTAGTTTGAGGTTCTGTTACTTGCAGTGATGAGTTTGGAGCCCAGCCCAGTCCAGCTGATGTGGGGAATGAGAAAAGGAGATAGTCCTCGGAGGCCAGGACCATACCTGCCTGAATCATCTTACTGTCCTGAGAACTATTCTGTGTTTACAGTAAACAGACATATTCTCACACACGGAGGAGTATATTTCACACAAGTGGAATCACTGTATATTTTCAATTCAAACACCACTTCCTTAGAGAGGCCTTCCACAGCCGCGCCACCTAAGTAGTCCTGTCTCCTTCTCACTCTTGCATCACAGTAATTTTCATTACCTAGATGAACTTATGTTTTTCTTGTGAACTCTATCTCTTCTTCCAGAGTTTCTGCTCTGCAAGGGCAGGGATTTTTCTCTGCTGTGCTCCTAGTGCTTTGAACAGAGGGGTGAAGTATTTGATACTTGTTGAATAAATATCATTCTGTAGTTGGCTTGTTTGTTTTCACTGAGGGCAAGCATCTCTCCAGGGTAATAGATATGAATCAGTCTTGATCTTTGAGACGAAGCCATGAAATTCTGTTGATTGGGTGGGCCATGTTTGTTTCCCAATCCTGTTGAATGACTGTAAATGAAATAAATGGCCAGATGAACCAGAGGATGCATGAGTCAGTACTTCCTCCCCTGCAACAGAATCAGGCAGGGGAAAGGAGAACCTACCCAGCTTTTAACAGGCTGATTCACAGGGAGAGGAGCTGAGTAAACAAGGTTAACTTTCTGTTCTCGCAAAAATCTCCCAGGCAAAAACAGTCTTCAAACACAAAAGGCAAGGACAGGCAAATAACGCATCGATTGCCTCTGCAGTGGAGGGTGGAGTTGTTTATTAAGGCCCACACCCCCACATGGAATTAACTTGAAAAAATTTTTTTCTGGTTACAAAAGTAGTATGGCTTATTAATATTAAATTTTTTTTCCAGGCAATACAGGAAAGCATGAAGAAGGGTGTGGGAAACAGTTACCATTTTAGAGCCGTTTATAAAGTATCTCCTAGATTTTTTTCAGTGCATAGAAATATGTTTGAACCCTGAAGCTCATTTGCGCTACTTTTATTTTTTTATTAAGCAGTAACAGCGAAGGTTTTTTGAGCACCGACAGTGCTCGTGCTGGTTGCTTTCTGGGTTTGACTTCATTTTATCCTCACAGTGGTTCTGTGTGATAAGCACTATTATGATGATGACAAGCACTTACATAAGCACTAACTCTGGGAGACAGTGAGGGGCAGGGCGGCCTGGCAAGCTTCAGTCCATGAGATTACAAAGAGTTGGACACAACTTAGCAGCTGAACATCAACAACCTTACAAATGGGAAAAGAGAGACCTAGAGAGACCTAGAGAGTTTGAGCGAGTTAGCCAAAGTCACACAGCTATAGGTAGTCAGGCTGAGATTCAGACACAGATGGTCTGGCTTCAAGGCCCATGATCTTAACCAAGGCAGAACACAGGCCCTTTCCTAACTGAATATCCATAGCTGTGAGTCATCATTTAAAGCGTCTGCATTTACTCTTCTATTAATGGATAATTGGGATGTTTCTACCTTTCTCCTACCAGGAAACAGAGACGAATTTCCCTTTTGGTCTTTAAATGAGGTTAAAAACAAAACCAAAAAAGCTTGTGGTTAGATGTCACCACAACCAGTATTTCCAACCCAGGAGAACCAACAACGAGCAGAGCAGCATTACTTGCAACTAGCTGCCCCATTAGGTACACATATAGCATCTGGGGTGTGTGTGTGTGTGTGTGAAACGTTTATTTAAGAAACATATACTTGGCATGGTTCTAAGACTTCCTGAATATCAGTTTATTTCATCTAAAAATAATACTCTAGTCTAAAAATATACAGTATAATACAGTATACTGAGGGAAACTGAGGCACAGGGAGGGTAACTTGCACAAGATGATAGAAGTAATAAGTGGCAGTGCTGGGGTCTAGACCCTGGAAATTTGGCTCCAGCATCTAGTTCTTAACTCCTATTCTAAGTAGCCTCTGGGTCTACCCTCCAGCCCAAATGAGCCAATCAGCCCTGGGATCCTCAAAGCAAGCCTACATTTAGGCAGGAACCACAGGCAGCAAAGTGAATTTTTTGTTGTTGTTGTTGTTGTCTTTTAAATTACATCCAGCTCAGAGTTCTTAGGTGCTAAGTCCAGCTGGCTCTGCTGTGTTCCACGCTCAGGTCCCAAAAGTGAAGTCTAGGCAGCAGCCTGTCTGTGTCTGTATCTGGAGGCTCTAGGAAGACTCCACGTCCGGCTCATTGAGGTTGTTGGCAGAATTCAGTTCCTTGCAGTTGTAGGAATGAGGTCCTAATTTCCTTGCTTATTGGTTGCGGAGGCTATTCTCTCTGCAGCCAGATGTCTCCTATATTCCTTGCCCCATGGTCTCTTCAAACTGTTATTTAATGTGGCTAGCTTAACAGCAGTGGCCACAGGACTGGAAAAGGTCAGTTTTCATTCCAATCCCAAAGAAAGGCAATGCCAAAGAATGCTCAAACTACCACACAATTACACTCATCTCACACGCTAGTAAAGTAATGCTCAAAATTCTCCAAGCCAGGCTTCAGCAATATGTGAACCATGAACTTCCTGATGTTCAAGCTGGTTTTAGAAAAGGCAGAGGAACCAGAGATCAAATTGCTAACATCTGCTGGATCATGGAAAAAGCAAGAGAGTTCCAGAAAAACATCTATTTCTGCTTTATTGATTACGCCAAAGCCTTTGACTGTGTGGATCACTATAAACTGTGGAAAATTCTGAAAGAGATGGGA
>NW_011494610.1:3642492-3642819 GCF_000754665.1 Bison bison bison
ACGAAGATCATGGATCCGGTCCCATCACTTCATGGGAAATAGATGGGGAAACAGTGGAAACAGTGTCAGACCTTATTTTTCTGGGCTCCAAAATCACTACAGATGGTGACTGCAGCCATGAAATTAAAAGACTGCTTACTCCTTGGAAGGAAAGTTATGACCAACCTAGATAGCATATTGAAAAGCAGAGACACTACTTTGCCAACAAAGGTTCGTCTAGTCAAGGCTATGGTTTTTCCAGTGGTCATGTATGGATGTGAGAGTTGGACTGTGAAGAAGGCTGAGCGCCAAAGAATTGATGCTTTTGAACTGTGGTGTTGGAGAAGA
>NW_011494610.1:3642919-3651228 GCF_000754665.1 Bison bison bison
TGAAGAAGGCTGAGCGCCAAAGAATTGATGCTTTTGAACTGTGGTGTTGGAGAAGACTCTTGAGAGTCCCTTGAACTGCAAGGAGATCCAACCAGTCCATTCTGAAGGAGATCAGCCCTGGGATTTCTTTGGAAGGAATGATGCTAAAGCTGAAACTCCAGACTTTGGCCACCTCATGCGAAGAGTTGACTCGTTGGAAAAGACTCTGATGCTGGGAGGGATTGGGGGCAGGAGGAGAAGGGGACGATAGAGGATGAGATGGCTGGATGGCATCACTGACTCGATGGACGTGAGTCTGAGTGAACTCCGGGAGTTGGTGATGGACAGGGAGGCCTGGCGTGCTGCGATTCATGGGGTCGCAAAGAGTAGGACACGACTGAGCGACTGATCTGATTTGATCTGAGCTTAACTGTCCCATAGATTTTTCTTGAATAAGAATCAAAGGGACACGGAAACCCCTTAGAAGCAGGTGCTTTGTTGGGACCTGTTTTTTGTTGCAGTGCTGGTTGGGGCCCCCATGCTGATGTGAGTTGTCTCTTTCTGGAGGGAGCTGGATCATGTCTGGTGGATCAAGAAAGCAGAGACTTGGGACTTCCCTTGTGGTCCAGTAGTTAAGACTCCACACTCTCAATGCAGGGGGCTGGGGTACAATCCCTCGTTGGGGAACTAGATCCTATTTACCGCAACTAAAGAGTTCTCATGTTGCAACAACAAAAAAAATCAAAGATCCCATGTGCTGCGACTAAGACCTGGCACAGCCAAACAAATGAATACATAAACAAAAGATTTCTTATAAAAAGAAGAAGAAGACTTCCCCAAACCAGCCCACTGAGCCTTGACCCATCACACCCCTTGGGGATGTATGAGGGGAGGCTTAAAGACTACTTAGGAAAAAAGAAAGATTAAAGAGAGTTTTCTTGGAGACAATTTTTTGTGCTACTGTGTGCCTAACACATAATAGGTGCTTAATCCACATGTAATGACTTATACTGGCACTATTCTAGGTACCAAAGCTTCTGAGAATCTAAAGGAGATGATAAATAATAAGGAAGCAAAATTTTAAAAGAAACAATATCATGTTAAGTGAAAGAAGCCAGACACAAAAATGACACATCTATGATTCTACTTGTATGAAACATTCAGGATAGTTAATCCATAGAGACAGCAAGTAGATTAGTTTCTACTGCTAGGGGATAGGGGGAGGAAAGAATGACTGCTAACAGGTACAGGGTTCCTTGTTGGGGTGATGGAAGCAATTAGGAATCAGGCCGTGGTGATGGTAGTAGAACATAATAAATAAATTAAAAGTCACTGAACTGTATGCTTTTGAATGCTAGAGCTTATGTTACATGAATTACATCTTAACACTATTTTAAAACATTTTGAAAAGAGAAAAAGAGGATAATTGCACATTGTGATGTGCTCATTGAAAGATAAGAAAGCGAAGTGTGCAGGAGATAGTAGCTGGCTGGGGCAAGTGGGCAAGCTGTTCCTGAAGGCCCCTCTGATGAAGTGACGTTTGTGTTTATTTTGGCCACGTCACACGGCACACAGGATCTTAGTTTTCGGAACAGGGACTGAATCCCAGCCTCCTGCCTTGGAAATGTGGAGTGTTAACTACTGGGTTGCCAGGGAAGTCCCTAAAGTGACATTTGTGATGAAACCTGAATTATGACTAGGAGGCTCTATATAAACATCAACAAGAAGGTATTAATAGATGAAGGCTCAGCAAGTGCAAAGGTCCTGAGTTTGGGGGATGAGCTTGGCACATTCGATGAACTGAAGTCCATAGAGCTGGGGTGCAGAGGAAAGGACACAAGACATCAGAGACCTCTGCAGGCAGGGGCAGAAAGCAGCCCAAACTGGGCACTGTGGATAACTAAGAAGACTTTGGGTTTAGCTCACCGTACAGTGGGGAGCCAGGGATGGATTTGAGCAAAAGAGAAACGTGATCAGACAAACGCTTAAAAAGGACCACTCAGGAGACTTCCGTGGTGGTCCAGTGGTTAAGACTCTGTGCTTCCAATGCAAGTGGCACAGTTTTGATCCCTGGTCAGGGAACTAGACCCCACATGCCGAAACTAAGACCTGGCACAGCCAAATAAATTAAAAAAAAAAAAAAAAAACTTTTAAAAAAAGGACCACTTGGACTGCCACATAAAGTAAATAACAGGTGAGTAAAAGCAGAAGCATAAACTGTAAGCAAAGCCCTTTGACACTGCGCTGTGACTAGGAACATTTAGTAACTGCCAGTCATCTTTCATAAACTAGAAACATGCCAGCTTGTCATATTTATTTAAAAACAGGAAGTCAAGGCCATGGTTATTTGATATTTCTGTCCGTGACACTGCCTCGCCTCCCCGTTCTATGAGTCATCAAGCTCTGACAATGCTTCCTCCCCGACCTGCCTCCTGCTCACCTTTGTATCCCTTTCACTGTCCCTGCTTTGAGACCTGGCGATAGACGGAAACACTGGTTTCCAGGCTGCCCTCAAGCAGACCCTTTTTCCCTTTCTCCTTTTAAAAAAAGCCTACTTTTTTTTTTCTCATTTCATGCCATATATCATTTGCAGACAAAAATTATTAAAACAATAATAAGTTAGGAAGATGGGGGGCATACCCAAGGCGCACAATGCAGAAACAATCATTATCAAAACAGCACTGTAGTGTATAATGCGCCTATCCTTTTTTATTTTTAGACTTTATGTGATCACGGTTATACACGCACCTGAACGGAAGTATCAAATTCCCTAAAAGACAGAAGTCCTCACTTCATTTCTCCCTCCCATTTTCCTCTCCCCAAAGGCAACGACTCTGACCACTTTTAGTTAAATTTTTAAATATTCAATTTCATCTCTCTAAATAACATGCTTCTACTGATTGCCACTTCTAAACTTGGCGGTTTTCAGAGTAATCTGCTTGAAACTTCCCTTGTAGTATATAATCCCCTGGCTAAGGCTCTGATCTCTCAATGCACAGGGCCTGGGTTCGATCCCTGGTCAGGGAACTAGATGCCACATGCCACATCTAAGACCTAGTGCAGTCAAAGAAAGAAAGAAATATTTTTTTTAAAAATAATCTGCTTTCCCGCTCTTGGATGTGAGGGCTCTGTTCTCCTTCCTTCTCTAAAGTTGGCCCATATAGTTACACACTTCCCACTCCCTCAATCCTCTCAGGATAGGGGTATGGTAATTTTGGTGGGACCAATGGTTACTATTTACATAACTGTGACTATGTAAATACCATTCATCATTGAACACCGTGGTAAACTGTCATGTCTTTTAGCTTTTCCCCAGTGTTTTGTTTTTTTTTAAGTTGGTTATCATCTTGTTGTCCACCCCCACCCCAAGCTGACCTCATTTTCTCAGTAATTGTTATCAGTTCAACTCCAAGTTCTTTGCCAATGGGCCAAGCATCCTCCCAGCTCCTTCCAATACATCAGAAACTCTATGTGTTCACCTTTGTAAAGAAATCTCCCTGGAGCCTTCAGATCTGCAGAGTCTGGACCAGTTACCCTCTGGTGCACAGCTGTCATCCTAAGATGTCCCTTCATCATCATCTGGGAAATCCATCTGTTTCTCCCACGTGCTGGGTTTATTTCCTGGGTTCTATGTCTCGTTCTTCCTCGTCTGACCACACACACACACCTAGGCAAGCATATACACACCCTTTTTGGTGTAGTACAGCCTCCAGTAACTCCCTGAGAAAGGGCGTGTGGGAAGTAGAAAATTTTCAACTTCCCATAACTGAAAATGGTTTTATTCTTTCTGCTCCCTTGATGACTGTTTGGCTGGGTAGAGAATTCTAGGTTGAAAGTCATTTTCACTCAGATTTTTGAAGGCATCAATCCACTGCCTTCTTATGTCTGCATTTTTGAGGAGAAGTCCAAAATTATTCTGCTTTCGTTACTTTAAACGTGACCCATTTCCCTGTCTCTTTGCAAGTCTGTTCTTGGTATTTTGAAATTTCACAGTGATGTTCCTTGCTGTGGATCTATTTTTATTCAGTGCGCTGGGCACTCAGTAAACATTTTCAATTTGGAAACACATGTCCTTTCATTCTGGAGAATTTTTGTGAATTATTTTATTGATGATTCCTCTCTCTGTTTCTCTTCTTTCTTGATAAAAATGACTATGTTTCAGATGTGGAATTTTTTTAGACTGGACCCCTAAACAACTTATCATTTTTCTCCTATTTTCTTTCTTTGTCTTTTTGTTCTTCTTTCTGAGACAAACCCTCACATTTATCTTCTGTTCCTGTTGTTAATTTTTTAATATCTCTGCTTTTCATTTCCAAGAAGCCCTCAAAATATTCCCACTTTTAACGGCATCTTTTTCTTGCTTCAGGGTAACTCTCTGAAAAGTTGTTTTTCAATTTTTGCTAGGTTTCTTTTTCCCTTTCCTGTATTGTCTCTATTTCCTCTAGTTACTTTTCTCTATTTGCTATGGTCTCAATTTTTCATTTAAGAGGGTGTTCTCAGATGTCTGATATTTCTTGATTTTCTGATCATATTTAAGAGTAGGGGACCAAGAAGCTGATCATTGTACATGTTGGGAAGTGGGCTGCTGACATTGAACTGGGCCATTTGTTGGGATTCTCCTGATGTTAAAACATACTTAGGTAATGATAGAAACTAACATGATATTGTAAAGCAGCTACGATCCAATAAAAGCAAATAAGTAAAAATGTATTTAGGTGATTCCTCTGAGTCTAGCCAGATTTTTTTGGAGAAGACTCTTCTAGTCTCCTACCTGGAGTGGAATGGCCTGGGGAAGACAGCTGCATATGATTTGCCTGGCCCCTGATGTGAGCCATGGGGCCAGCCCTGCAGATGTAGTGAAGGACCAGGAAGGGTATCTCAGCATGCAGGCCCCAAAAGACTCCTCCCAAAGATTCCATGTTAAATTCCTGTGAATGTTACCTCATTGTGAAAAAGGGTCTTTGCAACTATGATTAAGACTTAAAAAAAAAAAAAAAAAAAAGGACCATATATATATTTTAATATGGACCACTTTTAAAGTATTTACTGAATTTGTTACAATATTACTTCTGTTTTATGTTTTAGTTATTGGCCTCGAGGCGTGTGGGCTCTTCGCTCCCTGTGTTTTCAGTTTTTTACACTATAGCATCTGTGGGCTAGTATTACAACCTTGTGCTTTGTGCTCAGTAGAGTCTGACTCTTTGTGATCCTATAGACTACAGCTGGCCAGGCTCCTCTGTCTATAGAATTTTCCAGGCAAGAAAATTGCTGTAGATTGCCATTTCCTCCTCCAGGGCATCTCCCGGACCCAGGGATCTTTCCTGGGTCTATCCACGTCTCCTTCATTGCAAGCAGATTCTTTACTGCTGAGTCTCTGGCCCTGACCAGAAATCAAACTGGTACCCCCGGATTGGAAGATGAAGTCTTAACCACTGGACCACCAGGGAAGTGCCAAGTTAAGGCTCTTGAGACGAGGAGATAGTTCTGGCATGTACAGGTGGGCCCTATGTACCATCACAAATGTCCTTCTAAGAGACAGACAGATGCAGATGAGCTTGGAGGAGAAGACAGAGCGAAGATGGAGCAGAAAGAGACAGGGCCACAAGCCGAGGAGTGCTGACAGACAGCAAAAGCTGGGAGAGATGAGGGCTGGACTCTCTCCCAGAGCCTCTGGAAGAGGATGGCCCTGCCAGCACTTTGATTTCAGCCTTTCGGCCTCCAGAACTGTAACAGGATATACTTCTATTGTTTGAAGCCATTCAGTTCATGGTAATTTGTTACAGCACTCCCAGGAAATTAAGACACAAGATTTCACTTAATCCTCCTGCTTTCAATACAGTACCTCTGCCCTAAAATGTGCTGGGGTTCCCACCCCCAGACTCTCTGTTTTACTGCCTCCAAAGAAGAAGCCGCCAGCCTTTTGCTGAGGCTGGTGCCCAGTCGCCTAGAGTTGGGTAGGGGCTGGGAGGATCTGCAAATTGGACTGCTTCTTAAACAGACTTCTGGGCGATTTCTTTTATTTCCCAGCCTCTACTCTGAGGCCCACTCCCCTGCCCATTCAATTTTACTTTCAGAGTTACCTGGTGCCACCAACTCCCGACCCTTTGGGAGGAATTTCTGGGGGTAAATCAGGTTGGCCTTGACTTTCCCCAGTGCTGCCTGATGATTGGGTCTTCTCAGTTCTGCTGATTAATCTATGTACTTTCTCTTCTCCAAAATGTTCTCACTCTTGTCTCCTCTCCTGTCCTCCAGTCCTTAAGGGTTAAAAAAAAAAAAAAAAAAAAACACTTTATTGTCAACCTAGAGGAGTCAAGGGGTATAGCAAAAGTAGGAGTCCAATAACTTCCCTGGTGGTGCAGGGGCCCAAGTTCGATCCCTGGTCAGGAGACTAGATCCTGCATGCTGCAACTGAAGATCTCACATGCCAAAACATCCTGCATGCAGCAACTAAGAAAGACCTGGTGCAGCCAAAACAAAAGTAGAAGTCTGCACTCAGCTGGCCCTCTTTCCCCAAGTCTCAGTGGGTTAACATCCAGATGATACTCTGAACACCTGCTGAAATCCC
The DNA here is from genome assembly GCF_000754665.1 of Bison bison bison. Classification (NCBI taxonomy): domain Eukaryota; kingdom Metazoa; phylum Chordata; class Mammalia; order Artiodactyla; family Bovidae; genus Bison; species Bison bison. Next base: position 3,649,464 of record NW_011494610.1, read on the forward strand.
ACTTCCTCCTTCCTTAGAGATCTAAGCCTGACTCATCTCTCTGTTCCCCATGCCAAGAGTGGGGTCCGCCACATGGTAAGCACAGGGATTTTTTTAAAAAACAGGATCATCCCCAGCAGTTGTTTCGAAGTGTGATTATCGTAAGAAATTCTGGAAGGGGATGTCTTAGTTTGCTCAGGAGATGTCTTAGAGAACTAAGATTGGGAAGATAAATAACTCAGTATAGGCATCTTGTCTGTCAATTACAGTTCAATTAAAAAAAATACATATATATTTTTTAAAGTCTATAGGGAGAACATCAACAGTCTTAATTTTAGGACTCTGAAATCAACATGGTTGTAAACTTCACAGACACAGAAAACAAATCTGTGGTTACTGATGGGGGAAGGAGGGAGGGATAAATTAGGAGTATGGCATAAACAGATACACACCACTGTATATAAAATAGATAAGCAACAAGGATTTACTCTAGAGCACAGGAAAGGGTCCCAGGTGGCACTAATGCTAAAGAATCTGCCTGCCAATTCAGGAGACCTGGGTTTGATCCCTGGATTGGGAAGATACCCTGGAGAAGGGCACGGCAACCCACTCCAGTATTCTTGCCTGGAGAATCCCAAGGACCAGAGGAGGCTGGCGGGCTACAGTCCATAGTGTCACAAAGAGTCAGACACAACTGAAGTGACTTACCATTCATGCACAGGGACCTATATTGGATATCTTATAATTACCTATCAATTCAGTTCAGTCGCTCAGTCGTGTCTGACGCTTTGCAACCCTATGGACTGCAGCACACCAGGCTTCCCAGTCCATTACCAAGTCCTGGAGCTTGCTCAAACTCATGTCCATTGAGTCGGTGATACCATCCAACCGTCTCATCCTCTGTTGTCCCCTTCACCTGTCTTCAATCTTTCCCAACATCAGGGTATTTTCCAGTGAGTCAGTTCTTTGCATCAGGTAGCCAAAGTATTGGAGCTTCAGCTTCAACATCAGTCCTTCCAATGAATATTTAGGACTGATTTCCTTTAGGATGGACTGGTTTGATCTTCTTGAAGTCCAAGGGACTCTCAAGAATCTTCTCCAACACCACAGTTGAAAAGCATCAATTCTTCAGCGCTCAGCTTTCTTTATAGTCCAACTCTCACATCCATACATGGTTACTGGAAAAACCATTGCTTTGACTAGACAGACCTTTGTTGACAAAGTAATATCTCTGATTTTTAATATGCTCTCTAGGTTGGTCATAGCTCTTCTTCCAAGGAGTAAGTGTCTTTTAATTTCATGGCTGCAGTCACCATCTGCAGTGATTTTGGAGCCCCACAAAATAGTCTGACACTGTTTCCACTGTTTCCCCATCTATTTGCCATGAAGTGATGGGACCAGATGCCATGATCTTTGTTTTCTGAATGTTCAGTTTTAAACCAACTTTTTCACTTTCCTCTTTCACTTTCATCAAGAGGCTCTTTAGTTCTTCACTTTCTGCCATAAGGGTGGTGTCATCTGCATATCTGAGGTTATTGATATTTCTCCCAGCAATCTTGATTCCAGCTTGTGCTTCATCCAGCCCGGCATTTCGCATGATGTACTCTGCATATAAGTTAAATAAGCAGGGTGACAATATACAGCCTTGATGTACTCCTTTCCCAATTTGGAACCAGTCTGTTATGCCATGTCCAGTTCTGTTGCTTCTTGACCTGCATACAGATTTCTCAGGAGGCAGGTAAGGTGGTCTGGTATTCCCATCTCTTTCAGAATTTTCCACAGTTTG
>NW_011494610.1:3651328-3659467 GCF_000754665.1 Bison bison bison
CAGGATCCACACAGTCAAAGGCTTTGGTGTAGTCAATAAAGCAGAAATAGATGTTTTTCTGGAATTCTCTTGCTTTTTCTATGATCCAATGGATGTTGGCAATTTGATCTCTGATTCCTCTGCCTTTTCTAAATCCAGCTTGAATATCTGGAAGTTCTCAGTTCACATACTGTTGAAGCCTGACTTGGAGAGTTTTGAGCATTACTTTACTAGCGTGTGGGATGAATGCAACTGTGCAGTAGTTTGAACATTCCTTGGCATTGCCTTTCTTTGGGAATGGAATGAAAACTAACCTTTTCCAGTCCTGTGGCCACTGCTGAGTTTTCCAAATTTGCTGGCATATTGAGTGCAGCACTTTCACAGCATCATCTTCTAATAACTAATTCTCTTATAATGGAGAATAATCTGAAAAAATACGTATAACTGAATCACTTTGTTGTATACCTGAAACTAACACAATACTGTATATCAAGGACACTTCAAATATGATTGTATATGTGTTCAGAGTCCCATTTATAAGTTGCATTTTTAAAGTATATAATTTTTATTAAACTAGGAAGAAAGGTATTTGGGGCATTGTCTATTATACAGAATGTTACTGTTTATCAAAGGTATTCTTTCATTTCGTATGCATTGAAAAGCTTCTTAGATCTAAAAACCTAATTAAATGTATATAGAATTTAAATAATATGAGTTACTATAGACACATCAATATTTTTACTCTGAAAGCAAAAATAAATTTTATTGTTTCTCTCTGTACTTCACAAAAGTTATTCATGAACTAGGCAATGAACTAAATTTCTGTGAAGCCATAAAAGCAGAACATGTTTAGTATATACTACTGGGTATAATAAAATTAGAAATGAATAACAAAAGTTACTCAATAAGGACAAAATTCTAAAATGCCTCCTTGAGTAAGTCTTGTCTCAAAGAAGAAACCACAAAGAGAGAATCACGGGTCAAAACTCATGAGATACCCTCAAAGCAGGTTTTCAACACAAAGTAAACTCCTGGACATTTATATCATCCAAGAATAAATACGTAAACACACACACACACACAGAGTCTCCCTTGGTATCCTTAGGGGGACTGGCTCTAGGATCCTCACGAATACCCAAATCCACGGATGCTCAAGTCCCTTGTATAAAATGATGTAGCATCTGCACATAACCAAGGACATCCTCGGCGTACTTTAAATCATCTCTAGATTACTTTAATACCTAACACAATATATTAAATAAACGCTATGCAAACACTTTCCAGTGCACAACAAATTCAAGTTTTGCTTTTGCAACTTTCTGGAATGTTTCTTTTCAAATATTTTTGACCTACAGTTAGTTGAATCCGAGGAGGCAGAACCCACGATATGAAGGTGGGCTGGCTCTGGGTGCCTGTGTGTGTTCTAGTGGGTCACCACTGTGGGCAGCTTATCCCACTGGAGGATTCTGGGACACTAGAATATAACCTCAGACTTGTCTTACCCAAGGGGCAAAGGACTGAGGGTGTTTATCCTCCAGCTCTTTCCATTCACTGGCCGAGGGCTGTTCTGGTAGCATCAGCTGCCCAGCACAGCTGGCTTGTGTTGTGCTGAAAGGAAGCCATTAGGCTGCAGAAGGACTCCCCAAGATGTTATGAGCAGGCACCAGTAGAGTCTGAGAAGAGTTGGGGAGAGCCAAGAAGAAATTCAGATTCTCAGGCTCCAGGCCAAGATCCAGTGGTCCGTGGATAGAACTGGAATCTGTACATTTTCACCACATCGTAAGCATACCTGTTGCACCTGACTTTCCTGAATTCTACAAGCTCAATTTTTTCATTTGTGCTGGTAACTCTAGTGCCTACTAAATGCTAAGTGGCCAGGGCCGGATTGAAACACTGATGTCAGCGGGCTTTAAGAAATTATCCACAACTCTCCCCAGTGTGCAAATGAATGTGAAATAATACCAAATAGTAAAAGAAAAAAAAATTACAAGGAAAGCCAACACAGAATTTAATTTTTCATGGCATGGTAGGCAGAAAAATACCTCCCAAAGATGTCCACGTGCTAATTCTTGGCCCCTGTGAATGTGTTATGTCCCATGACAAGGGGCAATTAAGATGGTTAAATCTGTTGACCTGGAGATGGGGAGATCCTTCCAGAGTATCTGGGTGGACTCAATGTAGACACAAAAGGAGAGAAGGCAGGAGAGTCAGAGATGAAGTGATGACCATGGCATTGTGGGGTGTTTTTTTGTTTGTTTTTTGGCTGCATCTCACGGCATGAAAGATCTTAATTCCCCGACCTGGGATGGAATCTGCACCCCCTGAGTTGGAAGCACAGACTACGGGACAGCCAGGGAAATCCCCCCATGACACTTCTAACCTACAAAATTATAATAAATCTGTGCTGTTTGCAGAAAATTCCTTACACTAAATCCCTCAATGAATATTTCCTATTTGTTCTGCTTCTCTGACTGAAACTCTACTGATAACCATTTGGTGGTAATCACTTTGATTTCCTTTCTTTTGACAAAAAAAAAAAAACACAACTTTTCCTTGGTACCTCAGTTTTATTGACAGCTTCAGCATTTTCTAAACTCTGGGAACAGAGTGATGAATAAAACTCCAAGTTTCCACATGTGTGAAATTGGGTGAATGAGTACCTCATGGGGTTATTGAGTGGATTAAATAAATCACTGAGGATAATGCACTGGGAATAATGCCTGGTACAGAGTAGGTGTTTAAGAAATGTTAGGAGAGCTAGAGGTCAGAAGAAAGACAGGAGAGACTACAAACAATAAATGCCGGAGGGGGTGTGGGGAAAAGGGAACCCTCTCACACTGTTGGCGGGAGTGCAAATTAGTACACCCACTATGGAGAACGGTGTGGAGATTCCTTACAAAACTGGAAATAGAACTGCCATACGACCCAGCAATCCCACTGCTGGGCATACACACCAAGGAAACCAGAATTGAAAGTGTACCCCAAAGTTCATCGCAGCGCTGTTTACAATACCTAGGATGCGGAAGCAACCAAGAAGTCCATCAGCGGACGAATGGATGAGAATGTTGTGGTGCATTTACACAATGGAATATTACTCAGCTGTTAAAAAGAACGCATTTGAGTCAGTTCTAATGAAGTGGATGATACTGGAGCCTATTATACAGAGTAAAGTAAGCCAGAAAGAAAAACACCAATACAGTATATTGACGCATATATATGGAATTTAGAAGGATGGTCACGATGACCCTATATGTGAGACAGTAAAAGAGACACAGATATAAAGAACAGACTTTTGGACTCTGTGGGAGAAGGCGAGGGTGGGATGATTTGACAGAACAGCATTGAAACATGTATATTACCATATGTAAAATAGATGACCAGTTCAAGTTCGATGCATGAAACAGGACCCCCAAAGCCTGTGCTCTGGGACAACTCAAAGGGATGGGATGGGGAGGGAGGTGGGAGGGAGGTTCGGAATGGGGAGACACATGTGCAACCATGGCTGATTCATGTCAATGTATGGCAAAAACCACCACAATATTGTAGAGTAATTAGCCTCCAATTAAAATTAATTTATTAATTAAAAAAAAAAGAGATGGTCCATGGAGTACACACACAAACACACAGATAAACTCAGGAAGAAAGGAAAGAAGGGAGGGAGGGAAGAAGGGGGGAAAATATCTGATGGCTATCAGTCCCACCAGGGTGGGACTTCCCTTGCAGTCCAATGGGGTGGGCAGAGGTTCGATCCTTGGTAGCGGAACTAGGATCCCACATGCCATGATGCATGGCTTGAAAAAAAACACACAAAACTAGACCAGGGTTGGCAGCCCACAGCAGGCCAGATTCCAGACTGCCAGCTGTTTTTATATGGCCTGTGACTTAAGAATGCTTTCTATATTTTTAAAATATACTTTTTAATAATTTAATCAGTTAATTAATTTGGCAGTGCTGGGTCTTCCTTGCTGCGTGGACTCCTCTCTAGTTGTGGCGGGCAGGGATTCCTCCCTAGTTGCAGTTCCCAGAGACTTACTGCAGCAGCTTCTCTTGCTGAGGAGCACAGGCTCTAGAGCATTCAGACTGCAGTAGGTACAGCACCGGGGCCCAGGAGTTGTGGCTCCCGGGTTCCAGAGCACGGGCTTAGTAGTTGCCATGCACAGGCTCAGTTGCTCTGGGGTATGTGGGATCGTCCCAGATCAGGGATAGAACCCGTGTCTCCTGCATTGGCAGGCAGATTCTTTACCTCTGAGCTACCAGAGAAGCCTGCTTTCTATATTTTTAAATGGTTGAGAAAAAATAGTAAGAACAGTTCATGACATGTGAAAGTCACAAGAAATTTAAATTTCAGTATCTATAGAGTTTTGCTGGAACACAGCCATGCCTATTTAAACTGGAGATGGCTGCTTTCCCACTGAGATGGCAGGGTTTAGTTGTTGCCACAAAGCAGAATGCCCACAAAGCTTAAAACATTTACTGTCTGGTTCTTTACCCAAAAAAGTTTGCTGACCCCTGCTTTAGACTGGTCAGGGAGGGACTCCCAGAAGAGGTGACATTTGAGCTGAGACCTAAATAGGCAAGAAAAAGGAAGATTAGGGGTAAGAGGGCACAAAGAACCAAGGCAAGAGTTTTCTCTCCAATCTTACAACAGCCTTCCAAAGAGGGGCTCTGTCCAAAACTAAGATAGGAACTTGCAGCTCTGAGGGTGTTGGACGGGTCTCAGGGTTGTGAAACAACAGGTCCTGAGTTGGGGTGGAGAGCCAGGAATGCCTGACCCCAGAGCCTGCCCCCGCTCTGCTGGCATGGCGCACGAGACCAGAACTACATGCTGAAATTCTTTATTTACCTTCCTGAGGGCAGTGACCGGAGATTTTAGATTCATGCCCAGGAATCGGTGAGAAGGACCTGGGATTGGCCCACAGTCCTGAGAATGGGTGTTCTCCAGCCTCCCAGTTGGCAGTAGGTCCGTGACTGGCACGAAGCCTGGATCTGGCCCTGTCAAGAGCAGTGGGTGGCACGGTGACTATTGGGTTGGCCAGAAAGTTCGTCCAGGTTTTTCCATAAGATGTTACAGAAAAAAAAAAAACAAAAAACGGGCAGCCCTCGATGAGTTCAGGGCCCTGTGTTCATCGTGACTGGCCCACAGCCTGCAGCCTGATGCAAAGAAACCTACCTCCAGCCCTGGGGAGCCCAAATCCAGCCAGGTGGGGTTTTCTGGGGCTGGAAGAAAAGTGGCAGCCTTGAGGTCTCGGCTAATGAATGTGACTCAGAGAGATCCCCGGCTCAATGGACATGAGGTTGAGCAGCTCCGGGAGTTGGTGACGGACAGGGAAGCCTGGCTTGCCGCAGCCCATGGGGCCACAAAGAGTTGGACACGACTGAGCGACTGAAATGAACTGAACTGAACTGACCTGAATCCCAGCTCAGTATTTGCTAGCTGTGTGACTTTAGGCAAGTAGCTTGATGTCTCTGTGCTTTGATGATAATACCTGCCTGAAAGAAATGTAAGGAATCGAGGAAATGATAGCCCAGCACCACACCCACAGGAAGGACAGACAACGTCGGCTGATTACGAGCCCATTCTCTCAGTGAGCTTGCACAAGCGTCGAGAGAGCTTAAATCCTTTTGGCAGAGAATTTGAGCCAGATAGATAGATCTTTTCTCCACCCAGTTCAAGTGCCAAAAACTTGACATCATCCTTGACTCCTTTCTTTCTCCCAAGTCCATCCTCAAATCCTGCCTTCAGCACCCACCCACAGCCCAATCATTCCTGCCATACCGAAGGTATCACCTTAGTTCAAAGCGCCACCAGCTCTCGCCCAGATTACTGCAAAGGCCTCCTAGTTGAGATCTTCCATCCTTCCCCCGCTTCCCCACCCCCGACTCTCCACAGTACTCCTCTTTTCAAATCCTTCGTGTTTCCTAACACTTCTGGAGCTAACAAACTTTATTTTTGGAGTGTACTTGATTTACAATGTTGGGTTAGTTTCAGGTGTACAGCAAAGTGAGTCAATTCTACATATACATATATCCACTCTCTTTTTCAAATTATGTCTTTATTTGCTCTGTTGGACTCAGTAGTTGCAGTGTAGGCTTAGTTGCTCTGAGGCGTGTGGAATCTTACTTCCCCAACCAGGGATTGAAACTGTGTCCTCTGTACTGCAAGGCGGATTCTTAACCACTAGACTACTAGGAAACTCCTTCCACTCTTTTTAAGATTCTTTTCCTCTATAGGCTGTTATCGAATATCTACGCTATACAGCTAGTTCTTACTAGTTATCTATTTTACAAATAGTTGTGTATATACGTCAATTCCAATCTCCTAATTTATCCCTCCCCTACTTATCCCCTGGTAACCATAAGTTTGTTTTCATCACCTGTGACTCTACTTCTGTTTTGTAAATAACTTCATTTGTATCTTTTTTTTAAGATTCCACATATAAGTGATATTATATTCGGTTTTCTGTGTCTGACTTCACTCACTATGACAATCTGTGTTGCTGCAAATGGCATCATTTTGTTCTTTTATGGTTGAGTAACCTCAAGTGATGGAGAAGGCAATGGCACCCCACTCCAGTACTCTTGCCTGGAAAATCCCATGGACAGAGGAGCCTGGTAGGCTGCAGTCCATGGGGTCGCTAAGTCAGACATGACTGAGCGACTTCACTTTCACTTTTCACTTTCATACATTGGAGAAGGAAATGGCAATCCACTCCAGTGTTCTTGCCTGGAGAATCTCAGGGACAGGGGAGCCTGGTGGGCTGCCATCTATGGGGTCACACAGAGTTGGACACAACTGAAGCGACTTAGCAGCAGCAGCAGCAACCTCATTCAAAGAGTTGACTCATTGGAAAAGACTCTGATGCTGGGATTGGGGGCAGGAGGAGAAGGGGACGACAGAGGATGAGATGGCTGGATGGCATCACAGAATCTATGGACATGAGTTTGAGTGAACTCCGGGAGTTGGTGATGGACAGGGAGGCCTGGAGTGCTGCGATTCATGGGGTCGAAAAGAGTCGGACACGACTGAGCGACTGAACCGAACTGAATATTCCATTGTGTATATACATGTACCATGTCTTCTTTATCCATTCCTCCACTGATGGACATTTAGTATGTTTCTATGTCCTGGTTATTGTAAATAATTGAACATCGGGGTGCATGTATCTTTTTTGAACTATGGTTTTCTCTGGGTATATAACCAGGAATGGCTGGATCATACAGTAGTTCTATTTTTAGTATAGTGAGTGTACCAATTTATATTCCCATGAAGAGAGTAGGAGGGTTCCCTTTTCTCCGCACTGTCTCCAACATTTATTGTTTATAGATTTTTTGATGATGGCCATTTTGATAGCACATGATAACACCTCACTGTAGTTTTGATTTGCTTTTCTCTAATCTTTAATTCATCCCAACCCCAAAGAAAGGCAATGCCAAAGAATGCTCAAACTACCGCACAATTGCACTCATCTCACATGCTGCTACTGCTGCTGCTAAGTCGCTTCAGTCGTGTCTGACTCTATGAGACCCCATAGACAGCAGCCCACCAGGCTACCCCATCCCTGAGATTCTCCAGGCAAGAACACCAGAGTGGGTTGCCATTTCCTTCTCCAATGCATGAAAGTGAAAAATGAAAGTGAAGTCGCTTCAGTCGTGTCCGACTCTGTGTGACTCCATGGACTGCAGCCCACCAGGCTCTTCGGTCCATGGGATTTTCCAGGCAAGAGTACTGGAGTGGGGCGCCATTGCCTTCTCTGATCTCACACACTAGTAATGCTCAAAATTCTCCAAGCCAGGCTTCAGCAATACGTGAACCGTGAACTTTCTAAAACTAGTTCAAGCTGGTTTTAGAAAAGGCAGAGGAACCAGAGATCAAATTGCCAACATCTGCTGAATCATCGAAAAAGCAAGAGAGTTCCAGAAAAACATCTATTTCTGCTTTATTGACTATGCCAAAGCCTTTGACTGTGTGGATCACAATAAACTGTAGAAAATTCTGAAAGAGATGGGAATACCAGACCACCTGACCTGCCTCTTGAGAAACCTATATGCAGGTCAGGAAGCAACAGTTAGAACTGGACATGGAACAACAGACTGGTTCCAAATAGGAAAAGGAGTTCGTCAAGGCTGTGTATTGTCACCCTGCTTATTTAACTTATATGC
>NW_011494610.1:3659567-3682426 GCF_000754665.1 Bison bison bison
AATTCTGAAAGAGATGGGAATACCAGACCACCTGACCTGCCTCTTGAGAAACCTATATGCAGGTCAGGAAGCAACAGTTAGAACTGGACATGGAACAACAGACTGGTTCCAAATAGGAAAAGGAGTTCGTCAAGGCTGTGTATTGTCACCCTGCTTATTTAACTTATATGCAGAGTACATCATGAGAAACGCTGGGCTGGAAGAAGCACAAGCTGGAATCAAGATTGCCAGGAGAAATATCAATAACCTCAGATATGCAGATAACACCACCCTTATGGGAGAAAGTGAAGAGGAACCAAAAAGCCTCTTGATGAAAGTGAAAGAGGAGAGTGAAAAACTTGGCTTAAAGCTCAACATTCAGAAAATGAAGATTATGGCATCTGGTCCCATCAATTCATGGGAAGTAGATGGGGAAACAGTGGAAACAGTGTCAGACTTTATTTTTCTGGGCTCCAAAATCACTGAAGATGGTGACTGCAGCCATGAAATTAAAAGATACTTACTCCTTGGAAGGAAAGTTATGACCAACCTAAATAGCATATTCAAAAGCAGAGACATTACTTTGCCAACAAAGGTCCATCTAGTCAAGGCTATGGTTTTTTCAGTGGTCATGTATGGATATGAGAGTTGGACTGTGAAGAAAACTGAGTGCCAAAGAATTGATGCTTTTAAAGTGTGGTGTTGGAGAAGACTCTTGAGAGTCCCTTGGACTGCAAGGAGATCCAACCAGTCCACCCTAAAGGAGATCAGTCCTGGGTGTTCATTGGAAGGACTGATGCTGAAGCTGAAACTCCAATACTTTGGCCACCTCATGTGAAAAGTTGACTCATTGGAAAAGACCCTGATGCTGGGAGGGATTGGGGGCAGGAGGAGAAGGGGACGACAGAGGAAGAGATGGCTGGCTGCCATCACTGACTCGATGGACATGAGTTTGGGTAAACTTTGGGAGTTTGTGATGCAGGGAGGCCTGGTGTGTTACGATTCATGGGGTCACAAAGAGTCAGACACAACTGAGTAACTGAACGGAACTGAATCTTTAATGATGTTGAACATGCACTTTTTGGTCATCCTTATGTTTTCTTTTGGCCATCTTTATGTCCTGAATGTTCATTAGAAGGACTGATGCTGAAGCTCCAATGCTTTGGCCACCTGATGCGAAGAACCGACTCTTTGGAAAAGACCCTTATGCTGGGAAAGACTGAAGCAGGAAAAGGGGGTGACAGAGGATGAGATGGTTGGATGGCATCACTGACTTAATGGACATGAGTTTGAGCAAATTCTGGGAGATGGTGAAGGACAGGGAAGCCTGGCATGCTGTTTGGGTTGCAGCACCCAAGTCTGTTGGGTTGCAGAGTCAGACACGACAAACAGACTGAACAACAACGTCTCCTTTAGAACTTCTGCCCATTTTTTGATTTGGTTATGTGTTTTGCTTTTTTTTATATTAAGCTGCATAACCATTTGTCTATTTTGGAGATTAATACCTGGTTGGTTGCTTCATTTGCAAATATTTTCTCCTATTCTGAGAATGAAATTAGAACACTCTCTAACGCCATACACAAAAATAAACTCAAAATGGATTATTTGTTCATTTTTAAATTAAATTAAATTACTTTTGGCTACGCCAATACATGTGGCATCTTAGTTCCCTGACCAGGAATCCAACTCTTGCCCCCTGCATTGGAAGTGCAGTCATAACCACTGGAGTATTAGGGTCTGAGGGTCATTTTTCTCTCTAGTAGCTGCTTTATGCCAGGTACTATGCTAGGCACTAGAAATAAAAAAGAACAAAACTTTGGCATTCAGAAGTTTATGTTCTCATGGAGAGAACAATAAATGAACATATAAGTAAAACATATAATATGTTCAGGGTTATGGAGGAAAAGAACGCAGTAAAGGGAAGAGCACTTGGATTTTAGCCAGGTCGGTCAGGGAAGGCATATTGGACAAGAAAAGGGTAAACAGAAAGTGGGTGTCAAGGAGCAACCGAGGAGCTGAGTATTCTTTTTTAAAAGGTTTTATTGATTTGGCTGTACCAGGTCTCAGTTGCAGCATGTGGGATGCAGTTCTTTCACCAGGGCTGGAACCCCAGCCGCCTGCATTGAGAGCCCAGAGTCTTAGCCACTGGGCCACCAGGGAAGTCCCAGGGCTGAGGATTCTTGGCCAAGGGCTTGGCCAGCGCAGAGGTAGAAGTGATCCTGGTGTGTTTCAGGTGCCCCCAAAGAAGTCCCTGTGACCACAGTGGAAAGTGTGAGTAGGAGGGGAGGGGATTGACCTCACAAGGCAGAGGGGCCGGGGTTAAGTCCTGGAGCTTCTCCACCTTTTTTTCCCTCTGATTGAGACTGGAAGCCAGGGTACCTTTTAAGCAGGGGAATGACTGAAGTTTAAAAGGTTCACTGGGGCCTCTGTTGTGTGTGTTTAGTCCCTCTGCTGTGGGAAAAGCTTAAGGAAGAACAGCAGAGCCAGATAAAGGGTTTAAACAGCTATCACAGCTGCTGAGCTACGATGGTTGCCACCAGGAACGGAAGTAGCTACAGAGCTGGCATCAAAGCCAAAGGCCTCACAAGAGGGTACCAGCTCTCCGGGTGGGAGCCTTCCTACCCCTCCAACTTCACTTTGTTCTTTCCTGTTTCCCCAATCCCACAGATCACTGCTAACTGTGGTTTCCCAAGGACAAAAGAACAGAAAAAAAAAAAAAAACAACCAAGGGGGGCCTTGGAAATAAACTTTATTCTCCTTTCATTCTGCCTGGTGTCTGGAAATTCTTTTCCAACCCACACAGACCAGGACACTAACCACGGGCCTTCATGCTCAGTCCTGTCTGACCCTTTGCGACCCTCATGGACTGTAGCTCACCAGACTCCTCTGTCCATGGGATTCTCCGGGCAAGAATATTGCCCTTTCTTCCTCCAGGTGATATTCCCCACCCAGTGATCAAACCGGTGTCTCTTGTGTCTCCTGCATTGGCAGGCGGATTCTTTATCACTGGGCCACCTGGAACCACGTATAGGCGTCTTATTATTTGTTGAGACAATGAACGAATGAATGAAGGATTCATTCTTAGATCATCATCCTCTATTTTAAAGACAGGAATACAGTCAGAACTCAATAAATATTTACAGATAGAATATTGCTGCTGCTGCTGCTGAGTCGCTTCAGTCGTGTCCGACTCTGTGCGACCCCATAGATGGCAGCCCACCAGGCTTCCCCGTCCCTGGGATTCTCCAGGCAGGAACACTGGAGTGGCTTGCCATTTCCTTCTCCAATGCATGAAAGTGAAAAGTGAAAGTGAAGTCGCTCAGTCGTGTCCGACTCCTAGCGACCCCATGGACTGCAGCCTACCAGGCTCCTCCGTCCATGGGATTTTCCAGGCAAGAGTACTGGAGTGGGGTGCCATCGCCTTCTCCGAATACTGCACAATTCTGCAAAACCCAGGTGGCTAGTCCTCTTTCGGGCTGGGGAAAACAGAGACTGGGGGAGTATACCCCTGGGGTCCCTCCGCTCAGCTTACTCTAGAAGCTTCCGACCCACTTTAACTATGGTCAATTCCTGGACACCGGGAGGAACGCGCGTGCTTTCAGGATGAGTCACAGTCACCTCACAGGAGTTTCCCCAAAACGTCCCAACCCTGTGGAAGGGAACAGCCGGAACTTCGCAGGGCCAGAGGGGCCAAAAGAAGTGCGGCCACACATCCTGAAAGTTCCCCGCGGTCCTCCCACGCGCATCCTCCCACCCTGCGGCCATAGAGACGATGGGACAGAAATGCCGGCCTCGTGCAGCCGAGACTCCGCCCCCCTGCCGGTCGGCCCGCCCGCGCCTCCAGCGGAAGCCGGAAGCAAAAGCGGGCCCTGCTAGCCCCGCGCTCGGTGGTCTCGGAGGCTCCGCGGGATTGGGGAGAAGATGGCGGAAGAGGAGTGAGTGGGCTTTTTCCTGGGCGGCTGAGGCGGCTGAGGCGGCAGGGCTGGGCCCCGTCGGGTGACAGCGAGCCCTTCAGGCCGCCCTCCGGCCCCAGAAGGCGGAGCTCCTCGCGCTGGTTGGCCGGGACTGACCATGCTGGCGCCTGCGAGCAGGGGGAGGGGCGGGCCTGGGCGGCGCGGCCCCCTTGAGGTTGGACCCTCTGGCTAGTTATCGGCCGTTCGTCGTCGATCTCGGAAGCTGCCTTGCGGAAACCGCAGCCCAGATTTCACTTTCCCATTTTTCGTTCATCTGCTGATTACGCAGCGCTCCGCCGCCTCCAGCAAGTCCCCCCCACCCCTTACGTAGCCAGTCCCCTCCTCCGTTGTAACGATCATGTTTTCTAGTTTCCTTCAATGAAATCCATTTATTCATTAAACTGGTGGCCATCTACTGTCGATCAGGCCCTGGTCACATGGTAGAGATGGAGACCGACCAGGAGTCCCTCTCAAGGAGCTTTCATTCTAGTTTAAAGAGAAGACCATGAATAGACAAGATGATTTCAGGGCTCTGAAGGAAGCCGAATGGTACTGGGGTGGAGGAGGCTTCTCAGGAACAGGTGACGTGCCGGATGAAACCTTAGAGACCAAAAGGAGGAATAGGAGAGGGAAGACAGGTGCCACAAAGAGCTTAGTGTCTTTTGAGGGACAGAAGAAAGGGAAGGCTGGAGTGTAGAAAGCAGGGGAGCTGGCTGTATAAGATAAAGGGAGTGAGGTATCTCCGTCCTTCAGTTGCCTCTGGCAAAGGACCACTCTTTTAGTCTTTTCTGCATACCTGCCAGGCACAGTCTGTTGCATGTTATAGATGCCCATCTTTGTGGAAGGAGTGTATAAAAATTAACAAGGAACCAAGCCAACAGTTGAAATTTGACTCCCTTGCCTGACAAGTTTTCTATATGTCTTTTAGCCTAGTGGTCATTTCATTTAGTTAGCTTACTTACTGAACATCTTGGCTGTCACAGACACTAAACTGGGCCTCAGCAGCACAAAGCAGAAGAGGTGGTATGGCTCAGTGATTTCAAATTTGGATTCAAATCTGGCTTGATTCTGCCACTGACTGACTGAGATACTGGCCAAGTTAAGCCAACAGGCATAACAAAAGGCTCTCTGAGCCTGTTGTTCACAAGTAAAAAAGAGAAAGTAGCAGTGTCCACCTCAGGCTTGTTAATGCCTGTTAAATGCAAGTTTGTATGTTACCTGGTCCCAGAATGAGGCAGTACTCAAAAAACATCAGTTGTTACAATCACAGCTGCAATGGTTACTACGTCAATATCACACTGGTTTACAATCCCAACACAAAGTGAGGAGGTAGCTGTGAGGAACACAGTGGTGGGATGGAGTGGGGGTGTTACAGAGGGGATTACTTTTGGGCCACTGAACTGAGGTTCTTGTAAAGTAGGGTGGGGCATTCAGACTTAGTCAACAATTGAGTAAAATCAGTGGCTTCTTCGACTTGCACATTCGATCTAAGGAAAGAATGTAAGCTGGAGAAGTAAAGGCACTTAGTAAATGATGTTGGATCTTGGAATTTCTGTTGTGCTTAGTCCTTAAATCCCCCATTAAGGGCCAAAGAGCAGGCAGCATTTGGTTCTACACTGGCCCTGACTCCCCCTTGTCCCTGACCTCTAAGTGGTTGTGTTCAGCGCACCTGAGGCCACCCGTACCCTCATGCAGCAGCAGGCAGGAATTTTCCTAACCAGCTTCTCTCCAAGGCTTGCCTCTTGGTTGCGGGCCTTGTGAATGCCATAGAGCTCTATGCCAAAGTTCTCTTTCTGGTTTGTGTATGTGTTGATAACTCCGGGCCCTCTTTCCTTTGTCTAATTCTGCTGCTTTTTATGTTCTCCAACAGGTTCCCCAACACGACTCATGAAGGTTTCAATGTCACCCTTCACACCACCCTGGTGGTCACTACGAAACTGGTGCTCCCGACCCCTGCCAAGCCCATCCTCCCGGTGCAGACAGGGGAGCAAGCTCAGCAGGAAGAGCAGTCGAGCGGCATGACCATTTTCTTCAGCCTCCTCGTCCTAGGTGAATGCAGGTCCTCGGCGAATGTTCGCAGAAACACCAGCCCCTGGCGTTTTGAGCGTCTGTGTGCGCTGTCTGTGTGGTCAACCCCGGGTCAGCTACTGTTGACTGTGTCAAGTCTGCCTCTCATTTGACTTTCAGTTCATACACGGAGGGTCACTGATCAGTTCCTGATGCCATAACTGTTTCATCTCATAGTCCTCTTTCTTTATAAAATCATTGAGCTTAGTCATTCTGAAGAACATCTTTATTGTAGATGTCCTTTGAAACAAAGACTTCAGGAATTCTTGATCTGGAAAGAGCCTTGAGCATCTTCTAGTTCATTGTATTTCAGATTCTGCTCCTGAGTCTCTGGGTGTGTCTGTATGACGCCGTGGGTGGGGGTTGGGGGTCACACGGCAGAGCGTCTGACTTTCTAACCAGAGCCGCATTTTGTCTCTTGTGTCCGTTCGGCTTCCGTGTAAACTTTCCCTTAGTTAAGAGTTTGCTGTGAGTGAAAGACCAGACCCCCTGTGTTAGCACACCGCTTTCTGTGATCTCTGTCGCTCCTGCTAACTGTGGTCATCGCTTTTGCCATGTCTGTGTAGCACCTGTGCCGCTCTTTACTCACGTGATATTTTTCTTCAAAGAGATTCACTCTCTCAGGCTTAAGATCTCATTTTATTCAACATACTTATTTCACAGGTGAAGAAATTTAGGCCCATAGAGTTTAAATTAATTGACAGATCTGTGTTAAGGGAGACTGGAGGCTAATATTGGAGAAGGCAATAGCACCCCACCCCAGTACTCTTGCCTGGAAAATCCCATGGACGGAGGACCTGGTAGACTGCAGTCCATGGGGTCTCGAAGAGTCGGACACGTCTCTGTAGCTTTCAAGCAGACAACTTGAGCGACTTCACTTCCACTTTTCACTTTCAGGCGTTGGAGAAGGAAATGGCAACCCACTCCAATGTTCTTGCCTGGAGAATCCCAGGGACAGGAGAGCCTGGTGGGCTGCCCTCTATGGGGTCGCACAGAGTTGGACACGACTAAAGCGACTTAGCAGCAGCAGCAGCAGAGGCTAATATTCAGGTTGCCAGACATCGGTCAGGAAGTTTAGATAAAAGACAATTTCTTAGCTGCCTCTCAGACACTATGGACAGGAGACAAGTGTCTTAGACCAGAAAACCCAGTTAAAACTGCATAACCACTTTGGATCAGCTAAGAAAGAAATAACTTCGAATAGGATTCTCCAAACTTGTTTGTAAAGTGAAGTTGGCACGTTTACATTTTATGCTCCTCTTTAATTATATTGTCATATTTCTAATTAGATCTTTTCAGAAGAACGGAAGGTACAAAAAACATAAGAGTGCAGAGTATTTCTCTGATGGCTATTAGGATTGTTTTGGGTTTCATTTTTTGCAGAAAAGTGTAACTTCTTTCACATTTATATTTAGACTATTAAGTAGTTTTACTAAGTAATTTTATTTCATTTAAAATCTCAGAACTCATCCTTGTCTTTTATAGGTTTTTTGCCATGCAGCGTGGTTTGTGGGATCTTAATTCTTGACCAAGGATCAAACCCAAGCCCTTGGCATCACTGCAGAGCCTTCTCCACTGGATCGCCAGGGAATTCCCATATAGTTTTAAAAAAGCTTTTTTCCAAAAAAGTACACAAACCACAAGTGTACAGTGTCCATTTAGATTGGATATGCCCAAGTTATTTTTACTCTGTCAATGTAATTCTACTTCTCAGGGATTACTTCAACAATCAAGGACTCTTGTTTTCTTTCTCCCCCCTTTTGTTATAGTACTTGAATACTAAGAAGAAAGCAGTTGTTTTCTTGACCAAGAAGTCTTTAGTTACCGGATCCTTAATCCTGAAGGAGTATTGTTAGACTGTTTACACTGTGGTCAGCATGATATGTTAGGGGATATAAAAGGCAAGCCTTGGGAAAAAACTTCTGTTTTGTGATCACCTTTTTCACAGGAGGGTGAGAAATAAGACTTTCAAAGTGACTTTCAGGGTGTGGAGCATCCCGGATTAGCTTGTGCCAGCGATCACAAAACAGGTTTTTATGATGTGCTTTTTAATCCACATAAAGTGCTGCCCAGTGTTTGTACATCTTTGAAGCCAAAAAGGGCTGAGCTGTATTTAGCAGTGCTGCATACTTCTCTTGGATTGTCTTCTCTACAAACCCGTCATAAGCCTCTGACATTGGTCAGAGGGTTTCTGTTTCCCCTAATCAGTTGACGATTTGCATCCGTAGGTTAGCACGTGTTGGGGGAATGGAATGCTTTCTATGTAAATTTGAAGGGAGGTTTCCCCTCTCCTTCTGTATCAACAAATTATTACATATCTTGTATATTTATTCCTGATTAGATGTCCACACAATGTAAATCTGATAAGGAAAACAATGTCTATTAATAGATAACTTGCCAGATCACTTAATACATAGACTAGTGAATTGAGGGAAATAGTCCATAAGTTATTCTAGACTTCAGGAGTTCCTAACCTATAACAGATTTACCGCTTTTGTTTACTATTTTAGTCAAGTCAAATGAGATTGTGACTTTTGTGTGCAAAGGATGCCAGAATTCTTATTTTGACTTCAAGAAGTTTGAGATCAGTTGACCTGCACTTATCCTTTGCTGGTCTCTGACTCCACAGCGACAGTGGTGAGTCCCTGTTGCTGATTTACACCATTAGCGTCATTTGACACATTTTATGGGCCATAGAGTTTAATGGAGTTGTTAAAATTGACATCTTATGTTTCAGTGTATTAAAACTTCAGGCATGAAAAATTGGAAATACGTTAACTTGTGGTGCTCATACCATCCATATCACACAGAAGGTTTTGTCCCTCCTTGCTCTGTATTTTCTCAGGTGTACTTGAAAATGTGTGCTCGGATGTGTGTGTATACATATGTACATTCATAAGCACATAGGCAGCGATAGGCACATACTGTCTGGAGTTTGTTTTAATGTAAGAGGGGTCCTATAGCTCGGCTTTTCCTCTCACAGAATGGCTTGGAGATCTTTCCATGTTAGTGCTTTTTGCATATACCTTTTTTTTTTTTTAAGACAAAAATCTGTGTGTGTGGTAAAATAGACATAAATTTACCATTTTGAAGTGTATAATTTAGTGGCATTTATTACATTCACAGTAATGTAATTTGAATCTGGGCAACCATCACCATGATCTAGTTCTAGAACATTTTCATCACCCCTAAAGGAAACCCAGTTCCTGTTAAAAGCAGCCACTCCCCATTCCCCCTCCCTGCAGTCTCTGGTGAACACTGTTGTGCTGTCTCTAGGAATTTGCCTGCTGAGGGTGTTTCATACAAATGGGACCATGCGGTCTGTGGCCTTTTATGTCTGGCTTCTTTCACTTGATACAATGTCTTCGGGGTCCATCCGTGTTGTGGCATGTGTCAGAATCCCCTTCCTTTCCGTTACTGAATAATAGTCTGCATGTTTATCCATTCATCAGCTGATGGGGATTTGGATGGTTTCCCCCTTTTGGCTATCGTGAATAGCGCTGCTGTGAACATTTTTGTCCATGTACTTAGGAATGGAATCGCTGGGTTAAGTGGTTACTCTGTGAGGAGCTTTCTCAGAAACTGCCGAACTTCCCACCGTCGCTGCCCAGTTTTACATTCGCCCCAGCAGTGCACACGGGCTCCAGTTGCTCTCCATCCTTGTTACCATCCTAAAGGCTGTGAAGTTGTGTCTCATTGTGGTTTTGATTTGCATTTTTCTAATGATTGATGAGGATGAGTACCTTTTCGTGTGCTTATTGACCATTTGCATATCTTCTTTAGAGAAATGTCGACAATGTCTTTTGCCCATTTTAAAAAAGTGTGTTGTCTTTTTGTTGTTGAGTCGTAGGAGTTCTTTATATACTGCGGACACAAGACCCTTACCAGACATATGACCAGCAAATATTTTCTGTCGTTCTGTGGGTTGTCTTTGCAGATCTCCTTTTTGTCTCTGAAGACCATTCTTCGGCATTGCTCGTCCTTACATGCAGCTCTCTGTTGATGGACAGCTCTTCTTTGGCTCTTGTTTGGGGTGGGGTGCTGCACCCGGCCTGAGTTGCTGCGTGCTGCAGGACCTCAGTTCCCCGACCAGGGACGGAACCCGCGCCCCCTGCACTGTGTGTGCAGAATCTCAATCATTGGACCACCAAGGGAGTCCCTCTTTTCCTCTTTAGCTTCAGATAGTTATATGATTTACGAGCAGAAGCTTTTAAATTTTGTCATCCAGATTGGTGCAAAGAGAGAGCAGCAACTGATTCCACTCCTTAGAGCTGTATATTTCTGTCTACTTATGTGCTCGTGTGTCTACGTTTTTATACAGTAGGCATTCTCATTGGTTCCATGTTGAGCTCATGCATTGGAACTTTTTTCTTGCTCTTAGTATTTAATGTAGGACTTTTCTAACTAGGCTAAATATTTATAATAAAATAACACCACAGATTGACAGTTTAAAGCACAGAATGAAAGGAGGACAAAATTTCCATATTTACAACTGTTTCCTTTCTCTGGCCACCTGGTGCTTTTTGGTGGGACTAAAGATAATCTAATTTGTCAACGTGGGCTCTGAGGGTGGCCCATTCACAGTCATGCAGATTGTTTGAACATTTCCTTTTACAAAAAAAGGCAACTCATTTATTTTTAATACTATAATACTCTGATGGGATGGCATACCACCCAGGTGCCTAGTAAAAGAAAAAAGACATGCACAGTAACACTTGGGCCTTGAAATTACATTCAGGAGTTATTTATGTGAAAGTGTGCTTTTTTTGGTCTGAAATTCCTATTCCTTTCAAACAGTTTTACATCTTTTTGGTTCTTTTCTTTCATGACAACACCCCTGTGAGGAAAGTCAGACATTATTCTCGTTTTCCTGGTTGAGGATGAAGGCCGCCAGGAGTGGGTGGTGGGTGCCAAGGATTAAGGGGACAGGGTTGGAATTGAGCTCGGGCCGGTGGCACCCAGCGGCGGTGTGACCTTGCTCAGCCTCAGCTTTCTTGTCTTTAATCAAAGGAGGCAGAAGTGATGGCAGCTCATTCAGAGGGAGTGTTGGCAGTCAGCTGAGAGGGCACTTGGGAAGTGCGCAGGGCCGCCCCGCTCGGCTCGTGGCGAGCCCTCAACTGGGGAGGCCCCAGTGCCTGGCTGGGGAGCAGGCACCCCGTCTCTAGGTCTCTATTCTTATCACCAGATTAGGATTAACTTTTTCCTGTTTGTAAAACACCCTGACTTCCTTCTGTGTTGAAAGAGAACAGATCACACGGCTGCAAAATACTTGCTTGTCAACATATATTCTGATGCAGCTGTCTTTGTGTAAAAGTGATTGAGTTCATTGACTTCTTCCTCACTGTTGAGGATCATTTCTCAGAATAAGGGAAATTTGAATAATTTTAAATGGTTGTATGAGATTTAACCACTCAGAAGAAAGATAGGTGTCTGTGGCTCTTTCAGCAACTGGAAGGCAGCAGCTAAGTCGAGTGTGTAAAGAATAAGTAAAATGTAATGAACTGCCTCCAGACTCAGAAATAAATTGAAAACACAGCTGGGACTTACCGTGTTACTGCCAGCTGTCCACACCCTGGCGGCCTCCCGGAAGTAACTGCTGCCTTGGGCTTGGGGTTTCCATTCAAAGCTGGGTGGTTTTAACAGTGTCTTATTTTTTCCCACAGCTATCTGCATCATATTGGTGCATTTACTGATCCGATACAGATTACATTTCTTGCCAGAGAGCGTTGCTGTGGTCTCATTAGGTAAGTGCTTAATGGCGATCCTATACTTAAAGCAGTAACAGTACCATTTTCTGAGTGCCTCCCAAGTGCTCCTGAGCACGAGAGATGTGGTGTACACCCGACCTCATTTCATCTTCTCTGCCAGCTGCCATGAGGGTGTTATGATCCTATTTTACAGATGAGTACACCGGGGGCTCAGAGAGTGGTGATGACCTCCTAAAAGTCACATGGAAGCCCCACTTTATGCTTAAGATCCCTTTCTACTTCTGGAACCAGGGCACAGCCAAGGCTTTCATCAGTTTAGTATATTGTGGTTACTTTATTTCTAGTTTCCAGTAGCCTGCTGCTGATATCTGTGTCTTATCACCACTGCTTTATAAGTTAATTTTGTGTATATATTTCTACATGACAGGCTTTGCAGTTGGTACAGTGGTAAACAATCTGCCTGCCAGTGCAGCAGACGCAAGAGACACGGGTTCAATCCCTGGATTGGGAAGATCCCCTGGAGTAGGAAATGGCAACCCACTCTAGTATTCTTGCCTGGGAAATTCCATGGACAGAGCAGCCTGGCAGGTTACAGGCCATGGGCTCACAAAGAGGTGGACACGACTGAGCATCTGAATATACATGCACGCACAGTTGTATGTACTTTATAAGTTTTCTTTTCCTTGTAGATCTGGTTTAGTATATTTAGAAATTTTTCCCGATGCAGCATAGGTTTAGGTTAGGTTTGGAAATAAACATTCATGCTGTTCACTCTAAGGCCCACTGCTAGGCTGCGCTGTCACTCCACTGAGGCGAGTAACTGACACTTAATTCATAGAATCACTGAATTTTACAGCCAGAAGATATTCTCACTTTAAGGTTTAACGTTAGTCAGATCTAAAGTCGTCAGAGGGCATTCCCTTCTACTTCACTTACGTTTCCCTCTTTTGTTTCCTGTGGCAATTTATTGAAAGGTAATTAGCCTTAATTTAGAGTATGTGAATCAGTGTAATAACAGTTGAGCTCACATGTGAGTTCATTGAAGTGTTTAAGAAGGAAGAAGCAACGGCCTCACTCTTCAGTGAGTGTTAAAGTCAAGACGTGGGTGCGGGCGCTTGCAGGGTAGTAAATAGGGTTTCACTAAGGTTGGCTAAGGTGAGTAGGCAGCTTACTACGTTGCCGTTCCTTTCTGTAATTTCCACTCGCCTCCTGATGATATTTAATATTGCCTCATCACCTTTAGTGTTCTGTAAGTTAATTTTCCTTGCCTTAGATCTGCTTTAGAATCCACCTGCAATGCGGGAGACCTGGGTTCAATCCCTGGGTTGGGAAGATCCCCTGGAGGAGGGCATGGTGACCCACTCCAGTGTTCTTACCTAGAGAATCCCCATGGACAGAGGAGCCTGGCAGGCTACAGCCCATGGAGTTGCAAAGAGTTGGACAGGACTGAGCGACTAAGCATAGCACAGCACAGCTTAACTTTAGAAATGAATGAGCAAGGACTTCCTGATTAAAGTGGTTAAAGATTTTACCAGGGATGCGAGTTTGTTCCCTGGTCAGGGAGCTGAGGAGCCCACATGCCTTGAGGCCAAAAAACCAAAACAAAACAGAAGCAATATTGTAACAAATTCAATAAAGACTTTAAAAATGGCCCACATCAAGAATATCTTAAAATAAATGGAATGATCAGACTCTGTCCATTCTTCTCCCACCAGCACTCCCACAACTCTGGTTCAGCCCTTCCTTTGTCTTCCCTGGACTTCATGGTACCTTCAGTGCCAGGTTCTGGGCTGTGAGCTTTCACAGTGTCATCTCATTTAAGCCCCATAGCCCCAGGTGATGTCATGTTTTAAGGAAGAGGTACCACTAGAAAGTTTTGATCTTCAGTGAAGAGTTAGAAATAAGTTTTACTCAGAGTTCCTGTTCTCTATTGAACAGGCTCTTCATATGCACATCCTGGCAGATTCTACAAGAGCCTTAGAGCTCTAAGAAGACGAAGATCATTCATTAACATTCCTTTCCTGATGTTGGGCATGTTGAAAATAACCTATTTAGCTAATACCTGTTATTCTTGGGCATCCAGTAAAGGCTTAAAAAACCGCTCAAGGAAGTTACAGTTCTGTGGTCAGTTTACGTAGTTGCTGGGTATCTGGTCTGGTGCTCATGGAAGTTGAAGTGGCGGTTTGTATGATTTGGTTTGGAATGTCAGGGTCCTCACTGACTTCTGAATGTTTGAGGGACGGCAGGCCGTTGAGCACCGGCACTTAGAAGACGACTTACGGAGGTGGTGGTAGGCGCCTGGCCTGGGCCACCCCCTCCGTGGAGACAGAGTCCTCGCCTTGAACCTGGTGTCTCGCCACAGTGCACGTAAGGAAGGGAGGCCCCTCCGAGTCAAGACTGGGCTTTGCCATCATGAAAAGTGCGTTATCTTTTACCAGTGAGTGTCTGAGATGGGGGGAGGCAGTGGACAGCGTGAGACCCAGTTCTGGCCAGTGAGATCAAAGGGAAATGCCGGGGTGGTGAGTTTTGGAAAACTTTTTTCTCTCTGGTAAAAAGAAATTTCTCCTTCCTTCAATACTGTTGTATGAAGATATGATGTCTGGAGCACTGGCAGCCATCTTGCAGTCATTGTGGCTCAAAGACAAAGCCAGAACGCTAGGGCCTGCCAAGGGGACAGATGGAAAACCCGGATTCTCAACTGCACTGTTGAATTGATAGCCCTGAAACCACCTGTCTCAGAGCTGCCTGTTATAGGAGATAATAAACATCTATTGTTTAAGCCATTCCTAGTCAGGTGTTCTTTTCCTTGCAGAGGAAAACATCTTAACTGATACAGGACTCTTTCCATTCTGTGGACAATATCAATTCAAAAGGGTTCAAAGAACACAAATGGGTGGGGGTGTGGTTGCACACCCATTGGCTCAGGGCACGAGAAAAGCTACAGGCAGTGCCAGCTTCAGACTTCAGTGGATCAAGTCTCCTGGACTCAGTTTTCTCCATTTCTCAACAGTGCTTCCCTTTGTTTTGGCTTCCCTGTCAGGCTCTCTCCACGTGGCAAGCCTCTCCAGCTTCAGGCTCACTCCCCTTGCAGTGGCAGTCACAGTGGGAGAGGTGCCCTCCTCTCCTCCCAGGTTCCACCAGAAGTTGTAGGATGAACTCACCAAATGGCCACCCAGAACCGGACATGGAGTGGAGTGATGGTGGGGGTCAGCCAAGGCTGTTCAGCCACAGAGTTTATTTCTTCGCTGATGTTACACAAATAACTGTAGCCAGAAGAGCCAGGTCTTAGGAAGGGGTGATGGAAAGTCCATCTTACTTTCAGTACAGATTTTCTAACGCAGGTGATTGGAATGCTAAGAGCACTTCTAGGGACCATGCTGGGGTCCAGAAAATAGTTTTTGTTATATTAGAGGACATTTGGTTAGAATTTAGAAATGCTGACAAAGCTTTCAAAAGAGTCCTGTAATTCATAAAGCTATGTAGATGAGAGGAAAGTTTTTTTCTCCTATTGGAGCAAAGTGTAACAAAATACTGAGATAGCCACTATTTCAAGAATTTCCAATTTTTGTGCCAAAACAGCTGCCAGAGAAAATGAGGTTTTCATTCTCTCAGGGATAAGTTTTCCTAGCCTACTTCTTCTAACCAGAAGTTACTTTTTAGTCCATAGTCATTTAGAGATATTGTTGACCTTTTGTGTCAAGCATTCATAGTTCCTGAGAAACTGTTGGTGTGGACAAGGGCTGTCCGGGAACTTCTCTGGTGGTCCAGTGGCTGACTCCGTGCTCCCAGTGCGAGGGGCCTGGATTCAGCCCCTGGTCAGGGCACTGGCTCCCACATGCCACAACTAGAGTTTGCATGGCGCAGCTAAGACCTGGTGCAGGCAAGGAAATAAATTTTTAAAATATTAAGAAAAGAAAGATAAAAGGACTGTCTGTATTCTAAACAGCACATTTCTGCTCTTCTGTTTTATTATATTTTAAGTGAATCCTGAGACTTTGATTCTTTATAAAAACATAGTACCAGCATAAAGCTCTGAAGATGCTTCCTTGGCCCTTGTTCACAGCTTTCAGATGCTTTCTATACTTAGGGAATTCTGTAGTTCGGGCCTTTTCAAGTAAAAATTTTTGGGCACATTTAAATAGCTATACCAAAAAAGAAAAATCCTCTTTTTTTTTTTTTTTTTTTGACAGCCAGCTCCTCTTATCATGCCTCTTTCTCTCCAAACTACTCTTGGAAGTACACATATCCATCAGATGACTTGACTTGGTTTGAGTTGATACCATTTTTCATGTTCTTTACTTTTTCCTGTTCTTTCCATGTATTAGTAAAGTTCACATATTTATTTTTATTGGCCATCTAGTACTGATTCATTGTTTATATATTTGGGACTGAAATTGATAAAGAATGAAAATAAATACCCTGTCCACTGTCCTGACATATACAGCAGAAGCGGGAGTAGATCCCTTTCCTTAGTCACACTTCACTGCAGAGTGAGGAAAGGCCGGAATGGGGCTAAGAGTGAAAATCTGACTACATGTGCCAGCGTTTAGCCTAAATGCTGCTGCTAAGTCGCTTCAGTCGTGTCCGACTCTGTGCGACCCCATAGACCGCAGCCCACCGGGCTCCGCCGTCCCTGGGATTCTCCAGGCAAGAACGCTGGAGTGGGTTGCCACTTCCTTCTCCAATGCATGAAAGTGAAAAGTGAAAGTGAAGTCACTCAGTCGTGTCCTACTCTTAGCGACCCCATGGACTGCAGCCCACCAGGCTCCTCTGTCTGTGGGATTTTCCAGGCAAGAGTACTGGAGTGGGGTGCCATTGCCTTCTCCGAGCCTAAATACTGCTGACAGACAAATCAAGTTTTAACTTGTAACTGGATTTGATTGAATCATTGAGTAAATAGAAATACACAAATGTGCTTCCTTGTCACAGTCTTCTTAACTTTGTGCTTTTAGTTATGTTAACTCCTTGTGTTGATTAAAAGATTGTAATTTTTTAAGAGTAGGGCTCTTTTTGTCTATGGAAGATTTCAGTGGAAGTTGAAAAAATACCACTCAGTTCCTGCGTTGTTGACCCTGAGTAATTCTGAAAA
Source organism: Bison bison bison (assembly GCF_000754665.1). Taxonomy (NCBI): domain Eukaryota; kingdom Metazoa; phylum Chordata; class Mammalia; order Artiodactyla; family Bovidae; genus Bison; species Bison bison. The sequence goes on from NW_011494610.1 coordinate 3,676,364, forward strand.
TAGCATATATAGTGATTGTAGTTCTAATTTTACTTAAGGTTTTGTTTTTTTTTTTTTTTTTTGGCGGGGGAGGGGAGGATAAAGTCTTTATTTCACCAGCAAATAAATTCAGGTTATCTCAGGTTTAGTAACCAAACAGGTCATAAAAAAACATGTTTGCCCTCAGATTTTTTAAATTGTAAAATTAAAAAAAAAAGGGATTGTAGACATATATGTATACACATAGGCCTTAGAAATTTATACAAGTATAAATGTATAAATAGATACCTTTGTGGTCGTTTAGTCACTAAGTCGTGTCTAACTGTTTTGAGACCCCATGGAGTATAGCCCGCTAGTCTCCTCTGTCCATGGGATTTCCCAGGCAAGAATATTGGAGTGGGTTGCCATTTCCTTTTCCATCTAATTTTACTTAAGTTCTAAAAAAAGTTTTGTTTTTTTAAAGAAAACTTAAAGCAAGAATCCCGGCTGTAACTGTTAACAGCTTTAATGAGAGTTTGACAGTGATGCAGCTTGAACTGTCCCGTGGGTAAACTCTCCCTGAACCTTAGATACTTTGATTTATATTAGAGAAAGAACAGGCATTCATTTGTTGGCATTAAAGTAGCTGTCTTAGAGGTAGAGGCCAAAACTGGTTGTCAAATTGACAAAATGATCGCATTAGAGTCTCAAGATTGTCCAGGCTGTTGCATTCCAAGAAGAATGCTAGCAGAGACTTTTAACCTCCGAGTTTCTGGAACGTGGATCAGAGGTGACAGTTTATTCTTGGAGCGTCTTGTTGCTCTTTCACAGCCGTTAGCGCAGTGTGATACTTGCCCTTTTGCCTGGACTCTTGCCCCTAGTTTTCTGACCATCTTCTCTTGGCTCAGCATTTTTTCCATCTTAAAGTTACATTTTACACTTAAATCTTTCAGATATGTCAGAATAGTGAAGTAGTCTCAACTTCAGAAGAGAAAGGTTGCTAAAGGATTGCATTCTGAAACTTGCTTTTCTGGGCTGACTTCTAGACATTTCCTCTTTCATCACATACGTGCTCTCAGTGGGTTAGAAAGGAATAACATTCCACTCAAGAAGTAAGCTACCTTTGAATATATACGTGTTTAGGGCTTCCCTGGTGGCTCAGTGGTAAAGAATCCACCTGCCAGTGCAGGAGACATGGGTTCCATCCCTGGTCTGGGAAGAGCCCACAGAGGCAACTAAGCCCGTGTGCCCCAACTACTGAGCCTGTGCTCTACAGCCCGGGAGTCATGACTACTGAGCCCAATTGCCACAGCTCCTGGAGCCTGAGTGCCCTAGAGCCCGTGCCCTGCAACAGGAGAAGCCACTGCAGTGCAAAGCCTGCACACTGCGACTAGAGAGTAGCCCTCACTTGTTACAAAAGCAAGCCTGGGCGCAGCAACAAAGACCCAGCACAGCCAGAAACAAACAAAAACTTTATCAACAGCACTTCCCCAGGAAACAGACAGACGGCCCTGAGGACCCCCTCTCCCCTTTCTGGCAAGTCTTCTGTCTTTCAGAATACTATCTTTGGAGTATTTATTTTAGTACACGTGGCAGCATCAAGGACAGGAATTTCAAAATTAACCTTATTATAGGATAAGTGGTTGTATGATGATAGCTGACAAAATGTGCTACTGCTGCTGCTGCTAAGTCGCTTCAGTCGTGTCCGACTGTCGCTTCAGTCGTGTCCGACTCTGCGACCCCATAGACGGCAGCCCGCCAGGCTCCCCCGTCCCTGGGATTCTCCAGGCAAGAACACTGGAGTGGAGTGCCATTGCCTTCTCCGAAAATGTGCTAACAGTGTTTAAAAAAATCATTTGTGGTTAAAAACGTATTGCCTCGGTAATTGTATTCTTTCCCACCCGTTTATGTAGTGGCCAGACCTGTCTCCTCATGGTGATCAGCCTCAGTCATCCCTGCCAGTGCAGGAGGTTTCCAGGCCTGCTGGTCTCTTGGCACAAAGAGCCCAAACTGATCAGGCAGTTTCTGCTGTTAACTCTTACTGTGTGAACCCTGGTAGCCACGTCCCCTTCTTAGGTCCTTTCAAGACACTGAGCCTAAAGTTTCAGGCTAAGGGAAGTAGAAGTCCTTCAAGTAGGAATCTCCACTCCAGAGGGAGTCCCTGAGAGTGGTGTTGGGTGGTGCTCCTGTTGTGTGCTCTACCCACGCTTGCCTGTTGGGTATATAACCCCACGTAGTGGTTTAAGAAGTACAGTGCATCTTAGAGGCGGGCTCCGTTCCTCACAGACGTCATCTCCAAGCTGGTTCCTCAGGTTCGTCTTTAAGAGGCCGCCTAGCACTCCAGCCGGTAGCTTCCAGATAGGACTGTGTGACGTCCACGGCCGCAGCCCACTTCTGCACCTCCTTTGTCATAGAGTGAGTCTCTTGGTTTGACGTGTGGTTGTGCAGTACCCCAGTACTTGTGCCTTGTGGACCTGCACAAGTTTGGTCTTCAATGTCATCTTAAAGTGGGTTGTTCCTGGGCCCGTCTGGCCTCATAACTCGGTAGATGTGGCATCCCAGCTTGTGAAGGACAGTTCTGGCTGCGTGGGCACTTGATGCCTCATACTCAGGGGCTCTGTCTCTGCCACGGCCCAAGAGCATGCCAGGAGCTGTTGGGGTTCTTTCCCCTTGGGGGTTTTCCGAGGGGTGTATGGTTCTCTTCTGCATGTGGCATCACCTTGCTCCAGAACCCCAGGGATCTATGCTGAGAGACCCTCCCCTGGGGGCTTGCTGGCCTCCCTTTCTAGCAGATACTTCCAGTCCCCTTGGAGTCAGCCAGATGGTATGGCAGAAGCAGCAGAGCTGCTCGAGCTGCGACTGGTGGTTCTTGTCCTCACTCAAAACCATCGGCCTCTTAAACACCAGTGAATGGGTGGGAGCAGTTTTCTCAAGTGTGGGATGTGTTGCCTCCAAAACCTGGGGGAGGTCTCCCAAGCACTGTGCTTCTTTATTAGAGTAGAAGTTACTGACCTTGTCCTTTACTTGGAGGCAGTGGCTTGGTGTGCTCCAGACCACTTGATCCCCGAAAACTTCCCAGATAGGCAGGCCCCCAAAACTCTCCATCCTCTGAAGCATCTGTGTCTTACAAGACATCTCCTTGCCACATTGTGCTTAGCAGATTAGCATGAGGTCAGTAGTGGACCATTGTGTTGTCCAGAACACCCGAATGGTCTGTGTCCATGGGGGCTACATTATGACAGGAAGCAGGAGTTAACCTAAGGCCTCATTTGGGGGCATCTGTGTAATCTTGAAGTAGCCTGGGAACTCTGTATTCCAGCAGGGTGGTGGGGCCACTTCTGGAAAATTCTGGAAGGTCCACGGGAACCTGCAGGTTAAAGGTGCTTGTGTACATCTCCAGGCTCCCCAACCCACACGTCTGAGTCCCACTTCTCCCATATCGGAGCCCTGCTACGAGAAGGTGTGGGAGGTTTGTCTTCCTGAGTTCACCTTTCTCTGAAGGTCTGCCACTCTGGCGGTTCAGACTTTCCCAGTCTTCAGCTCTGGAGACTGTCCGACTGCAGGAGATGAGGGTCGATTTCAGTGCTGCCAAGGCGGCCCTCTGACTCTCACCCTTTGCTTGAGGTTGGTGATTGTTTCAGCCTTTCGTGTTCTCTTTTCAGAGCATCAGTGGCACTCAGCAACAACCGCAGTTCCTCTGTTCTTTTTATCTTTGTTTTTTGGCTGCTCTGCAGCATCTGGGATCTCAGATCCCCATCCAGGGATGAAACCTGTGCCTCCTGCATTGGAAGTGTGGAGTCTTAACCGCTGGACCACCAGGGAAGTTCCACTGCTTTTCTTACAGTTACTGTTTCAGCCGTAACCTCTTTAACACCAGAGATGTTTCGTGAGCCCCTGCCTCCTCCAGCAGCCATGACCCAGTCCACCACAAGTGAAAGTCTCAGCACTGGCCCTGCTACCCTTGGTGAGGGACGAGCAGTGTTCTGCCTCCAGTGTTGGGGCCCTTTGCTGGGCAGCTGTAGAGGGGTCCAGCTCCAGAATCCCGTCCTTCAAGCGTGCTTCCCGTGACCACCCTACTCCTAGAACTGCTGGTCCCAGGTGGCTCCCTAAACACAGAACCTGAGACGGGCTTGGGGACAGGGGGTGTATTGCGGGGTGCTCTTTAGGAGTAAATCCGTAAGGAGGGTGTCAACAGGCTAGGGAGGGAGCGTGCCAGACGGTGGGCGTGACCTCAGGGGAGCCCTCGCGTGGCCTCGGCACACGGCTCTGGGGCAAGTCCGCCCAGCAGCCTCTGTTTTTCCTTCAGGCAAAGGGGTGGGACTTCTGTACCCCCATCAGGTGGTCAGTGGCTGTGAGCGGGTGTGGGGTGGGCACAGCTTCCAAGATGAGGTGCCTCGAGGCAGCTAAGCACAATTATCTGCACAAGGGGACAGCTGTGAGCCCTTAGTAGCCGCACAGCTGGGCCCAGTGCAGGGGACTGGGCTGGCCCCAGGGCCCAGGGTTTACCATGGTAAGCTCTTCACGACATTTAAAATGCCTGGACTCTTGAGCCAGCAACCCCTCTTTCAGGGGTTTTGCCTGTGGATACCCTTACACATGTGAAACGATGTGTTTGCTCAGATGGGAATGGCAGTGAGAGCGAAGCCTGGAAGACACCTGTGTGTCCATTCCGAGGGGCAGATCACTGGATGGCACAGTAGAATACACTGCAGCCACTAAAAATACAAAAAGCCTGAGGAAGCTCTTCATGTGTTGATATGGGATAGTTTCTCAGAGGTAGTGGTAAGTTTAAAAAGTTGATACCGTACTACCATTTAACTTAAAATCTATGTTACATGTGCATGCCTGTGCACGCATATGCTTTGATTTGATTTTTAAATTTTATTTGTGTATTTTTGGCTGTGCTGGGTCTCCGTTGCTGCACAGGCTTTTCTCTCGTTGTGGCGAGTGGGGCACCGTCCTCTAGTCGTGGTGCTCGGGCCTCTCACTGCCATGGCCTCTTGTTTGGAGCACGGGCTCCAGGGCACGCGGGCCTCAGTAGTTGGGGCACGTGGGCCCAGTAGGTGTGACGCACAGGCTCAGTTGCTCCATGCGTGTGGGATCCTCCCGGATCAGGGATCAAACCCGTGCCTCCTGCATTGGCAGGTGGATTTTTTTTTAACCACTGAGCAACTAGGGAAGCCTTTTGCATGATTTTAAATGTACAGACACTCAGCAGAAATGTATAGTATAACCAAGAAACTGGTAACATAGGTGGCCTCCAAAAAGGAGAAAAGAAGCCAGGATAGGACAGAGACTTAAGTTTTCACTGCAGACTCTCTTGGAGGTTTCAAGTTTTAAAACAAGTCTAGACCTGCTCTTTACTAGCTGGGTGATGCTGGTCCTTGGCCTTTGGTTTCCTTTTCAGGACTGACGATGCTAAACAGGGCAAGGCATAGAAATCACGTAGTGTAATGCCTACGTGCTAAGCAGTCAGGAACTGTTACCTGCTGTTGTTAATATTATTGTCATTTGTATTATTATGGTCTATTACCTTGTAGGGTAATGGTGAGAATGAGCTTAAGTAATATACATTGTATGCTGTAGGACAATGCCTAACACCAGTGTGTGTGTTTCTTTTTAACACAATGCAAATAAATACGTGTGTGTGTGCATATACATACATATATATATTTCTACTTTTTTGTCGCGAAGAGTCGGACACGACTGAGCGACTGAACTGAACTGTGCATATATATACATATATATATTTCTACTTTTTTAAGGGAACTGGGATCATGTCCCTGGAGAAGGCAATGGCACCCCACTCCAGTACTCTTGCCTGGAAAGTGCCATGGACAGAGGAGCCTGGTGGGCTGCCGTCTGTGGGGTCGCACAGAGTCGGACACGACTGAAGTGACTTAGCAGCAGCAGCAGGGATCGTGTCCTACATCCTGTTTTGTAACCTGATTGTTATACTTAATGTATTTGAAGCATTTTCCGATAATGCTCATATTCACGAGGGCTCGTGGTTTACAGTGATGATGGTAGACCAGCAGTGCGCCCTGGGAGAGAGGGTGGCGGATGTTAGTCTGTGGCAGCAGGGCAGGTGGGCTGCCGTGGTGT
>NW_011494610.1:3682526-3690216 GCF_000754665.1 Bison bison bison
GCCGTGGTGTGGCCTACCCGTGTCTCAGCCTCGAGAGGTGGTAGAACGCACCCGGGAGCCAGCAGTCCACGGTCACTCGCTGGCCCTGAGCTGTCAGAAAACCTGGGAAACTCTCTGAGCCTTCCTGCCTGAAGCATTCTCTTGAGGATTAAGAATGACTTAAAGTGGAGACTTCCATGGTGGTCCAGTGGTTAAAACTTTGCAGGGCCCTGGGTTCGATCCCTGGCCAAGGAGCCAGATCCTATATGCCATAGCCAAGAACGAAGATCATGCATGCTGCTACTAAGGCCTGGTGCAGCCAAATAATTTTTTTTTTTTTAAGGATAATTTAAAGCAACAAAACCTGGGAGAAGGAGCTTAACAAATAATTATGAATTGCTCCTGATCCTTTGAATTAATCCAGTGGTATCCATAATCAGGTGTATGTATGAAGATTCATTGGGGCAAAAGGAGATAATAGAACTTATATTTCTATTTAATTTGAATCTCTTTCACAGTCTCTACTTTTGGTGTTATTTTATTTATTTATTTTTGGTTGCACTGCACAGCTTGTGAGATCTTAATTCCCTGGACCAAGGATTGAACCTGGGCCCTTGGCAGTGAAAGCGCAGAGTCCTAACCACTGGACTGCCACGGAATTTCCTGTGTTATTTTAAAATACAGTGATGAAGCAGCACTTTTTTAGTAATAATAAAACAAAAATTTGTAGCTTGGAGGTGCATGCTTAAATTCTTTTTACTGATAGGGATGTTCAAAATTGCAGCTAGAGTGTTATTTCTAGGGTGTCTGGTTGTGCAGTATAAATTAATTTCCTCTGTATACTAGATTGATTTGACCTAACTTTGAACCTCAATCTCAAAAGGTAAAGGAGGAGTTGGCCAATTTGATGCTGCACCATAGTTAAGTCCTAGGACACTTCAAAGGATTACTCATGTAATAGTATTAGTAGTAATAATAACATCATACTGTATTTTACAAAGCTTCCAGTTCCTCATAAATAGTAATACAGAAACAAGCTTAGGCAATGGAATAATCACTGATTCTCGGATGTGATTGCTTCATGTGTAATTATAAAAGCATTTATTGTAAGTATTAAAGTTTGTTATACATTTACAAGGGAAAAAGAAAGTTGAGGTTTTAATAACATCGACAACAACAACAAAAACACTAGCTTTGAAAATGAAATCTGAAATCATGGAAGAAGGATCAGTCTCCCTTGTGATCAGGAACAGTTCCTGAGTGCAGAAGGCACTGTAAATTCGAACTGAAACCGTAAAAGTAGTTTCTTGCCTGTCGCATCGGCAGAAGAGGCTGATGGTGTTCCAGGGTTGGTGAGGATGCTTTGGTGCAGGGGTTTAAATCCGCATAACCACTTTGGAGGATAGTTCGGCAACAGTTGCAGAGATAAAAGTGCTCATGCCATTCGTTGTCTCTGGGTCTGCCCTAGGGACATAAATATCACAAAGAGGCATGTACATGCATGCTCACTGCAGCTGTTAATGGTAAACAGCTGGAGATAGCCATCATGGGAGGAATGTTAAAAAAAAACGAGTGACTTTCAAAAAATACAGGGGGAGGGATAAATTAGAAGATTGGGATTAACACACTCCTATAAATAAAGTTGATAGCCAACAAGGACCTGCCGTACAGCCTAGGAGACTATACGCAGCATTTTGTAATAACCTGTAAGGGAAAAGAATCTGTAGAACAATGTATATGTGTGTAACTGAGTCACGTGCTATACGCCTGAGAATAACATGACATTGTATATCAGCTCTGCTTCCATAAAATTAAAAAACATTTAAAGTAGAATTTACATACCATAAATTTTAAATTGTACAGTTCAGTGCTTTTAAGTATATCCACAGGCTTGTGCAACCTCACTACTATCTTCCTTAATTCCAGAATATTTTTCTCCCCTCAAAAAGATACTCTCTGAGGCTTCCCTGGTGGCTCAGTGGTGAAGAATCTGCCTGCCAGTGCAGGAGACACGGGCTCAATCCCTGATCTGAAAAGATCCCATATGCCCCAGACCAGCTAAGCCCGTGCCCCACAGCTGTTGAGCCTGTGCTTTGGAGCTCAGGAGACACAACTGCTGAGCCCCTGCTCCACAGCAGGAGAAGCCACTGCTATGAGAGGCCCGTGCAGCGCTACTAGAGAAAAAGCCCACACAGCAGCGAAGACCGAACACAGCCAAAAATGAATGTATTTATTAAAAAAAAATACTCCCTACACATTAGCAGTCACTCCTCATTTTCCCCTTCCCTTGTCCCCTGGCAACCACTAACCTCCCTCCTATCTCTAGATTTGTCTATTCTAGACATTTCATATGAATTGGAACCATGGGACTTATAGTTATTAGAATCTGGCTTTTGCAGGGTGGGGAAAGGGTAATCATTTTATGAGATGTAAGTCACCATACAAGTTACTCATCTTAAATGTAACCTGTATTTAAATGTAACCTTTAAACCCTATAAAAGTTCAGGGATTTAGCATAATATATTCACAGAGTTGTGCAACCATTACAGCAATTTTAGAACATTTCTTCATCCCCAAAAGAAATCCCATACCCTTTAGCTGTCATCCCTGATACTGTCCAGGAAAACATTTCTGTCTCTGTAGATTTGCCTGTTCTGAATATTTCATATAAGTGGATCATGAAAGATGTCTTTTGTGTCTGGCTTCTTTTACTTCGCATGTTTTCAAGAATCATCCGCATTGCAGCATGTATGAGTGGTTTATTCCTCTGTATCGCCAGGTAACATTCCATTGTGTGGATATACCGCATCTTGTGTATCCACGCCATCAGTTGGTGGGCGTTAAGGTTGGTCCCCTCTTTGGGCTAAGAATGCCGTTATGAACATCCAAGTTTTCTGTTCTCTAGGGTGGAATTGCTGGGTCATGTGGGAACTTTCACTATTTGAGGAATTGCCAAACTTTTCTGTAGCAACTGTGCCATTTTTACATGCCCACCATCGATATATCAATGTTGCGTGTTCCAATTTCTCTACATCCTTGCTGACACTTGTTATTTTTCCATTTTTTAAACAATGATAGCCATCCTAGTCGGTGTGAACTGACGAATCACTGCGGTTTTCATTTGCGTCTCCCTGATGACTAACGATGTGAGGCGTCTTTCCTTGTGCTTATTGGCCATTTGTGTATCTTCTTTGGAGAAGTGTGTGTTCAGCTTCTGGCATGTTTATGCTGTGCTGTAGAGCTGTTAAAAAGGAATGAGGCAGATCCGTGTGTAGTAACCCCTGATCCTAACACTTAGCAAAATAGCAAATAATAGAAAGATACAGTACATTTTATATAAATACTCACAGGTGTGCCTTGTGTGTACATATACACACACGCTGTAGAACTGTGTGGTTAATGTAAATATGTAAGAGGGTGGAGAAAGGGTCTGCTGGAATATTCCCCAGACTTATCAAGACGGTTGGTTACCTTGGAACCGGAGACAGAGAGCTGGACAGGGTGGGATTTCATCAAGAGACTTTTTTCTTATTTATAATGTTTTACAACGGATTCATAAACTATCTGGTTAATAAAAAAAATTGTATGAAAACTCCTTAAAATATACACACAATTTAAAAATATAAGAAGAAGGAAGCAACTGGGGAACTTTGAGAAAGACTAGAATAAGTGCTCACATGGCAAGTGAGCGTCTGATTGGAAGTGGAGATGATAGTTGCTCGATCGTGTCTGACTCTTTGTGACCCCATGGACTGTAGCCCGCCAGGCTCCTCTGTCCAGGATTCTCCAGGCAGGAACACTGGCGTGGGTTGCCGTTCCCTCCTCCAGGGGATCTTCCTGACCCACGGACTGAACCCAGGTCTCCTACATCACAGGCAGATTCTTTCCTGTCTGAGCCACCAGGGAAGCCCATAGGAATGTATGATTACTGTCCTGAAAATATCATTGATCATTATTCCCTTTATAGCTCAAATCTATCAGATTTTATCTTAGTCCATTTGATCAAAAGTTTTATTGTTGTTTTATTAATATATAAACAATGTACAAATAGTACAGAGATATATAAAGTTAAAATGAACTTATTTCCTCTCTTCACCTCAAACCCCTCCTTTCCCTTATCAGTTAGCATTTGTGCAGCTTCTTCTCCTAATAAAATTCTATGTTATTGTATTTTCTCCTCACCTCTACCCAATAAGGTATGTTTCTTCAGCTCTCTGTTGTTGATGGAGAAAGGCTTCTTCCTCTAGGGAAAAGAAAAGTCTTTTTTATTTATTTTTTGGCCACAAGGCACGTGGGATCTTAGTTCCCTGTCCAGGGATCCAGCTTGCACCCCCTGCCTTGGAAGCGCAGAGTCCTAGCCGCTGGACCGCCAGGGAAGTCTTCACGTGTCTGTGGCGGTGGTCTTCAGCCTTACTTTGTGTCCCCTGGACCAGAGATGGTGGTATGGCAGGTCCCGAGTTCTGCTCAGACGTCTTTATTTCATAAAAATTTCCCCTGCTGATTCTGATGTGCCCACGGGGTCAAGAATCATTTATCTAGCGAGGGACAGAGCAGTCATAAATTGTACCTGTGACGCTTCTTCGAGAATTGTTTTTGGTGGGTTCTTTATGAGAGAGCAGTGAGCCTGTCAGCTTTGTGGAGACGTGCCTGAACTTAGATGCTCTGTTTTATTCCAGGAATTTCACAGAACCTTTCCTTTAGGTTATTTTCAGCATCAGGACTTTATCTCTAACTAAATACTCTACGTGGCGCTGCCATCTGAGCCTGAGAACGTGATCTTTAATTCCTTTGTGAAATGGTAGGAATAAGCAGTAACAGGGCAAATTTAGCTTTCTGCCATTTTACATCGAAAATGAGCGGATAAAGCAAAAATGAGCAGATAAATAAAAAATGAGCGGTGTTAAGTCTTCCATGCCAGGCAAACTACCCTTTGGTCTTGGTTTTTTTTTTTTTGGTCTTGTTTTATAAAGCTTTTTTGCCCCTCTCCGCCCCCTCCTCCCCACCCCCAGATTTTTGTAGACTTTGTTATGGGAGGTTTGCCTGAGATGCAGGTGGGAAACTCATATGATTTGTAAAACTCCACACTAATTTCCATTCTTATGTTTTCAGACACAAAACTTGCAGAAATTCATAAAAGCCACTCAGAGACGTAATAGTAATCAGTTTCTTTAGAATAATAAACTCAAGAAATCTTTCTTATATCTTAAATTTTTTGTTAATCTGTACATTTTCTCTTCTAGGTATTCTCATGGGAGCAGTTATAAAAATTATAGAGTTTAAAAAACTGGCAAATTGGAAGGTAGGTTTACCCAACTGTTCTTTTTTTAACATAAGTACAAGTTTGATTGGTTCTTAGTTTTAGTGACAGTGAAGGTTATGGTGGCCTTCTTATCATTACTTGACTGTCTATGAAGTTTATATTGTCCCGTTGATTTTAGTAGATTAGGGTTGATATCTTTACATCTGAGTTTTCTGAAAAAGCATAAATCTCAGTTTTGAGTTAAGAAGCATTCAGTGCCATGTTTTGTTATTTGTGTGCATTTTTACAGTCTTAGATTACCTTACTGTATGCTAGTCACTCAGTCATGTCTGACTCTTTGTGACCCCATGGACTGTAGCCCGAAAGGCTTCTCTCTCCATGGAATTCTCCGGGGAAGAACGCTGGAATGGGTGACTATTCCCTTCTCCTGAGGATCTTCCCAGCCAGGGGTTGAACCCAGGCCTCCTGCATGGCAGGTGGGTTCTTTACCGTCTGAGCTGCTAGCTGAGCCGCCGTCTGAACCTCCAGCGAAGCCCTTGCTGTATACAGCCCTCTAACCAGCGTTAAATGCTGAACAGTGTTTGTTTCTCCTGATTCTATTGTAACAGCTGCAGCTAATGAGACTTACCTATCCAGCACTTAGACCTTAGAGAATGCTTTACACGCCAGCTTCTGTCATCCTCATGACAGCCATGGAGTTAGATGGACCTCATATTATCTCCATTTTTACAGGTGAAGAAAGTGACCTCTGAGGGGTTGGGGCATGTCCAGCATCACAGAGCCAGAGAGCAGTTGACTTGGCACTTAGGTCCAGGCCTTCTGGTTCTGTGTGTTCCGTGTTTTCTCTGCCACACCACGCTGTCATCACTCTGTGGATGTTCATATCCCTCCGTTCCCTCAGGGGTCATTAGCGCGTGACCATCATCTGTGGGCCACGGACTGATTGAAACTTGAGTAGGAAGCTTAGCAAAACTGATTTTGCGAAGGGAAAGAAGGTCCATTTCAAAATATTAAAAGAATTGTATGATAAAAATACACATTTGAGCCCCCCCCTACTTTGAGCCAGCTCCTAGGCGTGAAGATTAATTTACTTGTGGAACTATTGAGTATAAAATTTGTAAAACGAGCCTCATAGTCTGAGGTAAAATGCAATTTGAAACTTATAATTAACACTCAGTATCTTATAATAATATATAATGGAAAAGAATGTGAAAAATATATATATGCACATATATGTAAAACTGAGTCAGCTTACATCAGAATCAAACACAACGCTGTGCATCAACTGTACTCCAATGAAAAAGAGAAAGGCTACGTTTATAAAATGATAATAGTGCTCAGGACATACTGTATGTGTGAAATGAATCTTAGGATGTGGATTGAGCTTGGAATATTTCTAGAACTCCCCTCTGCCTGGGAAGGGACTGGGCAGGCCCCACTGGAGTGCGTTGTGTATAAAGCTCGGCCTTCCTGCAACTGGTTCACTTTAACCTCCTCACAGTGGCTCATTTTCGGGCAGGGAGCACAGACCGTACACCCTTTCTCTACTCTTACCCTGGATAGAGCCTGATGTGTAAGTACCACTCCCGACACATTTTGTTTGATTTAAAATCAGTTGATCAAAACTGGAATCAATTTAAAACCAGTTAAAAAATCATTGGTTTTCTTTTAAATATTATTAATCTATATAAAATTCTAGAAACTTCATGTAAAAATGTGAACTTCTGGCGTCTGGAAGAAGCAGACGCTCTCTCAGCCCCAGGCCCACACTCTCCCGGCTGAGTGCAGCTGCTCCCTAGGGACTGCGGGGTAGCCCAGGGAAGCCTGTGAGTGGGTGAGCCTGCTCTGAGCAGGACGAGGAAAAGAGTTATCTTTTAATTTTCTATGCTTCAGAGTTATTAAATATATTTTTCAGCAGGGGTTGGTTTTCAAGGTAAAGAATAGTAACGTATTTAATAGTATAGACAAGTGAACCACATTCAGGCAGCCAGTGCTTGACCTCAGAAAGGGGTGAGGTTTTTAGGCTAAGACAGTAGGGCAGGCTCTCTAGAGGAGCCGTGTTTGTGGAAAGCCGCAGGAGGAAGCAGGGCCTGTTTGGAAAGCTGGTGCTGTGGGGGGCGGTGGGAGGTGAGAAAGCAGTGACAGAGCCGTGTTTCCTTCCCACACTCTCCTGCTGGGCGGCCTTCTACCTTGGTTGTCATGTGCTGGGTGTATTTCTGTAAGTCAGCCTGCTTGTTTATGTACACGCATTTTTACAACAGTTTTTTAAAAGCTTTTATTGTGGTAAAATGAGAACATAAAATTTAGCATTTGAGCGATTTTTAAGTGTACAGTTCAGTGGCATTAAATACATTCACAGTGTTATTTAATCGTCACCACTGTTTATGCCCAGAACATTTTTCATCATCCCAGACAGAAACCCTACCCATTAAACAATTCCCCATTCCTCTT
>NW_011494610.1:3690316-3699547 GCF_000754665.1 Bison bison bison
CCTCTTTACCTACTTTGTATTCCACTTTCTGTTTATCTATGTTTCTTTTAACATTTTCTGTTTTTTCAGTGGCCCCATTCCACTTTCTGTGTTTATGAACTTAACTATTCTAGTACCTCAAATAAGTGGAATCATGCAATATTTGTCCTTTTGCATCTAGCTTATTTTCTTTACCATGATGTTTTTAAAGTTCATCCACACTGTAACCTGTAGCATCACTTCTTTCCTTTTTATGGCTGAATAATATTCCATGGTAGGCATATACCACACTTTGTTTATCCATTCATCTGTTGATGCGCCCCGGGGGTGTTTCCACCTTCTGACTGCTGTGAACACTGATGAACGTTCATTTTAAATAAGGAAACTTTATAATACTGTTTGAAGTGGGAAACCAAAATTGTTTTTATAAATTAAAAACAGAGTAGTGCATTTGCTTGCTGAAGCCTCTGAGGCCAAGCCTCTCCTCTTTGTCAAAAAGAGGGATCAGCACATTGGAGAGAGGCTTAACACGGTAGCCTCAGACTGATGCGTCTGACTTAATTGGGATTCAAAAAGAGTCAGAAAGGGCTGACTTTCTCAGTCTTTGGGGTGGGTGGTATTTGACACACATTGCTCAAGTACCACCTCAAACCACCTCAGACCACTTTAGGGGAGATGTTGCCCAAAGGAACCTGGGATCTTTCTGTAACACTGTTCCCCGTCAGGTGGCGTGTGTGTTTCCTATGGCTTCTGTAACAGATTACCACAGATTGAGTGGCTTGAAACAGCAGAGATTGTTCAGGCATAGTTCCAGAGGCCAGAAGTCTGGAGTCAAGGTGTTGGCAGGGCCACACTCCCTCAAGGGAGCGAATCTGGGCCCTCAGGAGAATCGTTCATTACCTCTTCTAGCTTCTGGTGGTCCCGGGCGTTTCTTGGCTGTGGCAGCATAACTCCTGTCTCTGCCTCAGTCTGTTTTCACGCGCCTTCATCTCTGTGTCTAAGTGTCATTTTCTGTCTCTTTTAAGGACACTCTCATTGGGTTCAGGGCCCACCTAATCCAGAAAGATCTCAACTGGATTCTGCCCTTAATTCCATCTGCAAAGACCCTATTTTCCAATCAGGTCATTTTCGGAGGTTCCAGGTGGACGTGAACTGGGGACCGAGGATGCTGTGAGCCCACTGCAGGCGGGCTCTCTTTTCTCCCAGGGGAAGTATAGTTTCTGAAACTCCAAGAGTCTCTGCTGTGTTCCTACCACACAGAGCCTGCCAGTAGGGTGCCCCACAGATCACAGAGGTCGGCCCATTTCTTTCACATGGCCCTAGTCTGAGTCATGAGCTTGTTACACAGGCTGTTATTTTAAGACTTAATAAGGCATTTTCAGAAGTCATCATTTGCTTCTATTTTGAGCCTTTTTCGAATGTCATGTTAAGTCTTTATGGTAACAGCCATACATTTGTAAGGGTACATTTATCATTCTTTTGACTAGGTATTTTGACAGGAAATCAGATTGTTGAGATTGTGGCTTGGGATTTTCTTTTGAAAAGGTCCTGATTTTGCAGTTTTAAGCGGGTGGTGTTACCGTCACCATTGGGTTTAAGAACCAGCATGCATTTTACCTCCAGTCCATCGCAGTGAGAGCTTCCTTCCTTCCTTCGTCCTTTCCTTTCTTCATCCCTTCCTTCCTTCTTTCCGTAGGTTTATAAGAAGAGAGCTGTATAAATGTAGAAGATGAAATTATTATTTCATCCCCCAAAGTTACAGTAACTTTGCCCCCGAAGATTTTCATATTCTAAAAATATATTTCATAATGGTACTTAATATTTGAATCTGAAAGCATGGCAAGGGGCTCACTTTATAGCCATGTCCCAAGTTGCAGGGGCATCAGGTGAGAATTGTTTCATCACAATCAGATTTAGGAAAATGGCATAGTTGTCTGTGATAGGCAGAGAAAAGGCAGGGCTATTTTAAACATGAGTGGGGTTTACCCTCCCTCTAAGTGGATTGTTTTAGGGCTTACCATTACCTTTTCCCTGGAGGAATTCCAATTTGTGGACTTGTTTTTGAAAATGTTCTTTTTGAATCGAAATGTTTTCTATATTAAAATTAATTTACTTTCCTTAGTAGAATGAAGAGCCTACTGCTGTACATTTGGAAGCAGTTCATTCTGCTGTTTATTTTTCTGGTCACCTTTTAAAATCATTTGTTCTGCATTTTTAAATATAGGTTTTCTTTTGAAGTCTTTGTATGTTTGTTTGTTTGTTTTGTCACTGCTTTGGTTTTATCATCAAGGTAGTGATTTAAACATTGTATGTTTCCACTGGGCCAAGTTCCAAGAGAAGAATGACTTTGGCTCTTCACTGATGGATTTATTTCTTAATCCCATGCCTCTGAAAATACCCATTTTATGTTTACAGGAGGAAGAAATGTTTCGTCCAAATATGTTTTTCCTCCTCTTGCTTCCACCTATTATATTTGAGTCAGGATATTCGTTGCACAAGGTAAGACTTGGGCGTGCATTAGTGCTTTTGGTCTGGGTGACTCCCTGTGTTTCCTTAAAAGCTTGAGTGTTAATTTAGTAGCGATAGCTCTGTGTGAACAGCCTAGGGTATGAGGTGGAATCTGGACCATCACACCTGACTGGTGAAGAGGAGCAAACACCATCCGTGGGCTGCTTTCATGATTTCAGGCAGTGTGGCTTACTAGTGTTTTCCTTAGAGGGGTTCTTTGCTTAGAGATGACTAAGGTGATTTTTTTAGAAATATGTATTTATTTGGCCACGCCAGCCCTTAGTTGCTGCACGCGGGATTGTCATTGTGGCACGTGGGTCTTTCGTGGTGGTGCACGGGCTTCTCTCTAGTTGACACTCAATAGTTACAGCACAAAGACTTAGTTACCCCGGGGTATGTGGGATCTTGGCTCCCCAAGCAGGGATCAAACCCACATCCCCTGCATTGGAAGGTGGATTTCTGTACACTGGACCACCAGAAGTGAAGTGAAGTCGCTCAGTCGTGTCCGACTCTTTGCAACCCCATGGACTGTAGCCTATCAGGTTCCACCATCCCTGGGATTTTCCAGGCAAGAATACTGGAGTGGGTTGCCATTTCCTTCTCCAAGACCACCAGAAAAGTCTCCCAAAGTAATTTTAATGGCACGTGGACGTTGGAGGCAGAGTGACCCATGTTAAAAAGTCAGACTGTGTCCTGCGATGACAGGATGGGGGCCCCGGGCCTGCTGGTTCTCTCCCGCTCCTGTTTCTCCCTCTTTCCCTCCTTGGGCCCACCCACCCTTCAGACACCCAACTTAAGCCCCCTTCCCTGTACCTTCCCAGCCCATCCCTGGCCCTGCTTCTCCTCTCCAGAGGAGAGCGCAACCTTCCCCCCAGGCTTCCAGCTCCCTCTGGCCTGTTCCTTCCCGGACTCCCACAGTTTGCTCCGCCCATTCTTGGCTCCTGACCCTGCAGCGCAGCATCTGGCCCCGCCCGGTTCTCTGCTTTGCTCTGACATTTCTGGTCTCTGTCCTCCAGCTTCCAACGGGGCTCTTTCTGCCTGGGCAGGAGCTTATCACTTTGTGTACCATAGGCTTTTCTTTGTGAGTTCTTTTAAAATATTCGTGTATTTAAGTTTTGGAATAAGAAAGTGATTCAACTTAAAATACTAGTAGTACAACAGTTATTTTGTAAATGTGATTTTTAAAAAAATATGAGAGTTGGAAGGACTCAAGGTTTGGCCTGTCCTTGGAGAGGGGAAGAGCCTGGATTTTGGACCCAGAGACCCAGGTCTAGTCATGCGCTGCCCCCTATGGGTTCCTTTTGAGTAGTGCCTGCGTGCTAAGTCACTTCAGTCGTGTCCGACTGGGACCCTGTGGACTGTAGCCCTCCAGGCTCCTCTATCCATGGGATTCTCCAGGCAAGAATACTGGAGTGGGTTGCCATCCTGGAGATCTCCTCTAGGAGATAATCCTGACCCAGAGATCAAACCCGTGGTTCCTGCGGCTCCTGCATTGCAGGTGGATTCTTTGCTGCCGAGCCACAGGGGATGCCCCCTTTTGAGTAGAGTAGAAATTTTAAAATAATGAACAAAAAGATCCCCAAAACCCTACCTCCTAGGTTGCTTTGAGATTTACATTAGATGAAAGAATGTCAGCAACTCACCACTCACCACAGTAATTGGTAGTGCTGCTTGTATTCTCTGTTATAACCTAACTAGTTGTTATTTGGCAAAGGAAATGGCAACCCAGTCCCGCATTCTTGCCTGGGAAATCCTATGGACAGAGGAGCCTGGCGAGCTTCAATCCAGGAAATCAAAAAGAATGAGGGCCTCTAAGCAATGTTACTATTAATAAGAATTTAATAGGGGATATGTTTATACATATAGCTGTTTCACTTTGTTCAGCAGAAACTAACACAACATTGTAAAGCAATTATACTCCAATTAAAAATAAATACAGATTAAATATTAATAACATAATAAACTTGAAAATTAAATTTGTCATGAGAGTTTTGGCAAAAACATACAAATTAAATCTTTAGTTTTCTTCCTGAATAGTAAAGCAAAATTAAGATGTTCAGTCCAGATTTTTTTAGTTACCATTTTACTGTGTATTAATCAAAAGGAAAAAGAAATTTAGTGTTTAAAAAAATCCTATATCTTTTAAAACTGACATCAGATAATTGTTAGAAAAACAAGCAAGAAGGATTTGAAGGTCAGTGTCTTTTACTCTTTAATTTTGTGGACAAATATTGAAAGAACTGAGAGCAGACTATGAAAATACTTCACAACAGTACTGAAGAAAGTGATGTGCGTATTATATTCTTTTTGGTGTGCTGCTCGGTGTGTGGGATTTTAGTTTCCCGACCAGGGATTGAACCTGAGCCCTCGGCAGTGAGAGCATGGAGTCCTAAGCATTGAACTGGAACTCCCGAAAATGATTGTTTGATTTAAAAACATAACACTGGTTATTATATTAGCACATGTAAAGTTTTTATCTTTTAATTTTTTTGGAGAAGAGGGAAATAAACTTATTCAGAATTTGAGGAAAATAGTTTCTTGAGAAAAAACTTCTTTGAAGATGACTTTCCAGCGGAAAATGTGACAGTTTATGTGAAGGGGACTAATGTGAGTTGAAAGTGTGAATTTAGAGACTTCTGTCCGCTGCCTGCACTTGTCCCTAAAGAATAGAAAGTTGACTTTGTTTTATTTTAACATTGCTGTGTTTGCTGGTGTAAATTTGGGTTTGGACTAAAAATTTCCATACGATTATCATCAGCTGATATGCATTAGGTAGGCAGCTGTTTGGTTCTTTGAATTATTAGTATCATATAAAGAATAGAACATTAATTATGTCAGAAAGAAGCAGATGAATTTGCCTTATGTAGCAAAGGGAAGTTCTTATAGTGGGGTAAATTGAATTTTAGTAAATTTTCAATATCCAGATTAACATTAGCCAACTACATAAGTTATAGCAGAATTAGATCCCTGTAAACAGACAAAAGTGTTAGTCGCTCAGTCATGTCTGACTTTTTGGAACCGCATGGACAGTAACCCACCAGGCTCCTCTGTCCCCATGGACCATAGCATGCCAGGTTCCTCTGTCCATGGAATTCTCCAGGCAAGAATACTGGAGTGGGTACCCATTCCCTTCTCCAGAGGATCTTCCTGACCCAGGGATTGAACCTGGGTCTCCTGCCTTGCAGGTGGATTCTTTGCCATCTGAACCACCAGGAAAGCACCAGGAAAAGACCTTGATGCTGGAAAAGATTGAGGACAAGAGGAGAAGGGGGGGTGACAGAGGATAAAATGGTTGGATAGCACCATCGACTCAATGGCCATGAATTTGAGCAAACTCTGGAAGATAGTGAAGGACAGGGAACCCGGAGTGCTGCGGTCCATGGGGTCACAGAGTTAGACATGGCTTAGCAACTAAACACACACAAACAGACCAAGAGTTAGTGTAATCTGTTCTTAAAAAGACAAAACAGCTCTTTGCAAAGAAAAACTCATAGATGAAAGTCTTTTGTTTAGGAAAGAACCCAATCATTGTGTTTGCCTTAAGTTATTTTAAAGTTCTTTGTATGCTAAAGATTGATATGCCAAAGTAATTGAATGTCAGATCGTGGGCAGCCAAGTCAAAATTGCAAAAAATTAAGCAAAGATACTTCCTGAAGGAGATAGGCTTAGTGGGCTCTACATGTGGAGTGAGGCAGTCTTTTGAAGTTAGATTTAAAGTATCCGATGGTTACGACTCGGTGCTTTCACTGCCAAGGGCCAGGCTCAGTCCCCCGCCAGAGAACTAAGATCCCAGAAGCTGCATGATGCGGCCAGAAAAAAAGTATCAGTTCCTTTTGTCTGTGGCTTGACCATTTCTGACTAAAAAAAAAAAATAGGATTCCTTGCCCAGGCCCACAGTCAAAGGCCATCAAGATTCCCTGGCCTTGTCCCTAAGTAGAGTCCACAGGATTCTAATAAACAGCTTGTTTTTCTTAACTTTAATGGATATGTGAAAGATGTTACTACTGCTTGGACTCAGATATTTTCTCTTAAATGCTGTAAAGTATAGATGGGAATATATTTGTCATATTTATTTCACTCTATTTCACTAATAGAGTGGAATAAAATTGCTTAAAAGACATGGACAGCACAAAGGAGTTTCTGATAGTATAACCTATTATCTTGATATTCTTTATAGTAATGTACCTCTTCTTAATTAATTGAAAAAATTATCGTTATATAGATTTTGGACTTTGATCAGACAGAAACACAGTTAATTCCTTCAGTACCTGTTCACTGGGCATTATCCATCTGATAGGCATATGCCGGTGACTGTGTCGTACCAGAGCAGACATGGTCATTGCCCCCCCGAGCCTGCAGCCTAGTGGGAAGGACAGATAGCAGTCAGGTCATGACATAAGTAAGTGTCACATTTCAGCCGCGTCAAGCGCTACCAAGAGAAGAGGCGGTGTGCATCAAGAACAGAGGCTGCGTCTGACTTGGCGGAGGGGTCAGAGGAGACTTCCCTCAGGGAAAGTGAGAATGATGAAAGGTCACTAAGCAGAGGGGAAGGAAGAGTGGTCCAAGCCCAGAGAGTATGACGGTGTGTTTGAAGAACAAAAAGCTCCCAGTGAGGAGACTTCCCTGGTGGCCCGGGGGCTCAGCTCCCGAGCTCCCAGCGCAGGGGGCCCAGGTTCCGTCCCTTGTCAGAGAACTAGATCCCACATGCTGCAACTAAAGATCCTGCGTGCCACAACGGAGATCAAAGATCCTGTGTGCGGCAGCTAAGACCTGGCACAGCCAGATAAAAAAATTAGGGAAAAAAAGCTACCAGTGTGACTGGGAACCCAGAGAACACGGGAGGTTGGAGACTTTGAAGGAATCAAACCATCCAGGCTTTGGTTGCGTTTTATGTGTGTTTTCAGTGGAAACGGGGGTCAGAATGAAGGCAGCACTGTTAGGTTTATCTTTTGCAAAGATCATTCTGGAAGCCCTTGAAGAGCAGAGGGCAAGGCCAGGGATGGTTGAGACTTATTATTAACAGAAGCTGTGCAGTGGTCCATGGGAGAGATGCTGGCCGCTGGCAGGGGCAGTGGAGACAAGCAGAGAGACGTGAGTGACGAGGGGAAGGCAGAGGCCGCGGGACTGGCTCTGCACTGCAGGTGGGGGTGAGGGAGGGCGCCCAGGTTTCCAGCTTGCCCACCCTGCGGGGTGACGGTGCCCTTTACAGAGATTCAAGCATAGAAGGAGGGCCAGCTGTGGGGCCATGACTTCACTGACCAGACCAGCCTTTCTAATCATTTCTCTCATCTCTGCTCTTTCAAACAGGGTAATTTCTTTCAAAACATTGGCTCCATCGCCCTGTTTGCTGTTTTTGGCACAGCGATCTCTGCTTTTGTGGTAGGTGGAGGGATTTACTTTCTGGGTCAGGTAAGGAAAAGTCTTTGAAACCCTTGAAAACCTTACATTCTTTGAGCTTGTGCAGGGAAGTGGGGTAGGGACACCTGATGGGGCCTGGGTTTCCAGTCGAGGTAAATGCTCTCCTGCCAAGAAATCCAGAGTCAAGCAGGCACAGTAAAGGCATGCTCAAGTTGTTTCTCAGCGTCCCCGAGAAGCTTTGCTGTCTGGAATTGAGTGAATCTTTTCCATAATCCCCCAAAGTATTTGATTATATTTGCAAACCAATATTGTCTTAAGTTGGAATACCTAAAAATAAAACCGAATATATACCATCAAGATCTTCAAGTTATAACAATATTGGTTATGTTATCAGACTGAAGCAAAGTTAAATTTCTGTTTCTTTAATAAAAATTTGCATTTTAAAAATCAAAAATGGTTGTGAATGTGTTCACTCCATTCCAAACTGTCCTGTAGAATTATTTTCCCTGGATTCTCCACCATTCCTAAAGCAATTCCCAGTGTTATCAATTGAGTGCTTTGTATTTTGAGTTCAAATTAATTTGAATTAACCCTGACCTGCCTAGGAAGACAGTGTCTGTGACTTTGCCTCACGCACGCCTATCGCACGTCCCCGTTCTTTTCCAGCCGGTCAGCCGTAGACCGTGTGTCGGCCCCAGTCGTGCGAGTGCAGTCTGAGGCGCAGGCCTTGGGCTGACTGGCAGATTCCTTTATATGTGTGTAAGATGCGTTTGCTTCTTTTGATGGCTCTGTCTGATTTTCACCTTTACCGCTGCCTCGATGGCACCAGAATAAATCTGTCTGTCATGCAGCCTTCTTCATTGCTCAGCTTCCAGCATCAGAGGGGAATAAACTTTAGAGAAGAAAACTAGTTAATTTGGCTTGACGAATGTAGCATTCTCTGTCATACTTTTGACGTATGATGATCAGATGCATGCCTAAACTAAAACTTAGGAGTTTTCTGTATTTTGCAAGTGGTTTGGGGACTGAAGATTAATGTCCATAAAGTCTGTAATAAAACACTAATGGACATTTCAATCTTCTTGGCTGTTCTCCAGGGGTTTTTTTTTGTGTGTCTGTGTGTTTGTGTGTTTTATTTTACAGGCCGATGTAATCTCTAAACTCAACATGACAGACAGGTAAACCTTTCATCCTGTAACACCCATGTGGCTATACTTTTTTACTGGGGAAAGTTTTCTCTGTATTGATTTCCTGACTTCTCTATTGTGTCTCTTGGTTTGGCTGACGATTTCTGCTGTAGAATCTATTCTGAATTGATGTGTATCTCCAAAATGAATCAAACTGTCTTGAAGAATTTTGAAGATCTCCAGTCAGTTGCTGACAGGA
>NW_011494610.1:3699791-3718717 GCF_000754665.1 Bison bison bison
GGCCCCCCCCCCCAGCCTGAAGCTACTCCGTCGGACACTCAGAGCTGCTGTCTAGGAGCCCAATCCAGAAATTTCCATAATCAGCTTAGCAGGAGGCAGCCTAGGCAGCTGTCTCTTGGAAGGTACCAGATCTAGTGCTAAAGAAGTGCACACAGAGTGTGACCTGGTTTCCCCTCACTGAGACGGCCAGTGAGTCTGCAGTCCATCTCTCGTGTTTCTCTGCCAAGAACACTGGGTTCTGTCCTCTGGCCCGGCTGGGGCGCTCAGAAGTCAGACCCAGTGCTCAGCCCTGGGGTCCCTTTCACTGGATCGGCGAGAATTTACAGTCTTTACAGCAGCACCTTGGAGCCCTTTTCTTGAGAAATGTGCCTTTGGTAACATCAAGTCCAATCTTGTTTTCTCTCCAAGGACATAGATCTTACAACAAGCTTTTGTTGTAAGATAGTCTCGATATATAAATAAGTAGGGAAAGATGCATTCTTGTTTCACAGGGAGCAGGAAGCAGAGCAGAACTGACAGTCTGTATTTTGAAGGTATTTTGCAACTGAAAAGAAACGCTCAAAACCCAGTGGCTGTAAAGGCAGATGTCACAGCATTCATTCCTTCAGCCTGTTTAGGAACAGCTGGTTAGAGATGCAAAAAATGCTTGATAAATCCTTGTGAAATTGAATGGAACCGATGGATGGGATGTTCAGGAAGAGAGGAATAAAAGAATTGGCCCTTAGACAAGCAGAGTAAGACCCAGGTGGAGTTTCTCTGTGGGCAGACACTTCCTTTCCTGTTAGAAAGTGACTGTCGCACAGATTGCGGGGGTGGGAGGGGGTGTCCTCTGGGGGAAATTAGCCAGTGGTTGTAAACCACACAGCTGCAGGGCCTGGCGGAACCCTTCACAGAAGGAAGCTGGCCAGGTGTGTGTCTAGAGCTGGTGACGGTGGTGAACCAGGGAGCCCGCTCTCTCTGAAGGGGGCCGCCACCTTAGGTGCATCTAGTAATTACTATGTAGAAGCGTGGGCCCGGAATGACCAGATACCTAATTGTTTAATTCAAAAGAGGCCAAGTTTCTAGATTTTAATAGGGAATTTTTCCAGTTTTAAATGTTGACCACTTAGTCCTGTTTAAAACACCATGCCTGTCAAGCATGGACCCCTGCACTGTAGAAACATGAAAATAACTTTGTTGGACAGAAGATTTTACGTTATGGGTGTTTCTACCAGAAAGCTAGTTCCCTCGTAGATACACCCGGTATTATTTCACCACCCAGTCCATTTTCTTTCTGTTTTGTGGACCTTGCTGTCATTGGGGATGACGTACTCAAGAAAAGGCATTGTTCAGTTGAACTTCCGGCTCCTGGCCTTTGAAAGACTGGGTCGTAAGGTGTGATGTGGAGAAGCTGAGGGCAAGATCCAGTGACCGCTTAGAGGCAGGGCCCTCCGTGATCCAGACAGTTCATAGTTCAGCCTCTCCGTGTTCTCTGTCAGAAACACCGTGCCCTAGTTTAGATTCACAGCCAAAGCCACATGTGCTATGTTCGTGCCGAGCACGTCTCCCCTGACTTCTTAAGGGAATGTCAGACACACAGGAAGGGGAGGCGCTGCACGCACACGACCCCCTGGATTCCACAGTCACTGTTAAGCTAGATTTGCTCAACACGGGTCTTGCCATCTCTCCATCCCTCTGTCCATCCATCAGTCCATCTTCTCATTCCCACTCTTCGATTTCCAGGTCAGGATGCCACGGGGACTGTTAGAAAGAGCAGCAGTCAGTCCTCTTCAGTGCAACTGAAACCCGGCACAAACTCATTTTAGCAAAAAAAAAAAAGGAGTTTGTTCACTCGTAGAACTGAAGTGTCCCCAGAGTCACAGCTTCCTGCACGACAGCCTCTGGGGACCCGGTGTCCAGAACCCCTCCTCTCACGGTCTTAGCCTTTCCCTGGTCAGCCTCACCACGGGCATGCTCACCCCACTTGGCAGCACCAGTGGCTCCGGGCTCACGGTGCCCCTCACTTCAGCCACCCCTGCCAGAAGGGCCAGCCTGATGCCCGGTGACCTGATAACATGCCTGGTGACGGTCCTCTGACCAGGCTCGGGTCCCCTGCCTACTCCTTGCACCCCATGCAACTCCATAGCTGGAGAGTCGGGGGGGCCAGGCTCCACAAAGGAAAACTGAAGGTCACTGGATCTGGGGCTGTGGGTGCTCCCTGAGGGGCGGGAGGAGGGGCCAGCCGAGCCACACGAAGTCAGTGCCGGACACACGACCTGCCACGGCTCCCAGGTCCCCACCCCGCTTCGGGACGTACTTTCCTTTTTTAAATTTTTGGCTGCAGCTCACTGCTTTCAGGATCTTAGTTCCCCAACCAGGGATTGAACTCAGGCCTTTGCAGTGAAATCGAGGAGTCCTAACCACTGGGCCACCAAGGAAGTCTCCAAGATGTATTTTTTAGACACTCATCTTCCTTCAAGGCCCCTTTTATATGCTATGGGTGAGGAGAGTGGGACTAAGAGAAGAGAGAATCTCTGTGGGTTTCAGAGCGAGGGCCTTAAGGCCAGCCACCAGCAGGTCACAGCCTCCCGGGTTGGTGGAATCCCCTTGCCTTCCCTCCTGCCTGCCGCCTTCCCCAAACAGCAGCGCAGACCCTGAGAACACCCGTGACTAAAACATGGCACTCACCGCCTGGGCGCTCCTGGCGGGGCAAGAGGTAAGGTCACAGCTCACAAAGTGCATGACCGTCTGTGGGGGCAGAGCAAGTCTGCAAGCTGCAGTCTGAGCTGAGAGTGTCCCAGGGCACTGTCGTGGAAACCAGAAGGCCAGGTTATTGATTTATGAAGAGCTCTGTAGCTGGCCGGGCAGCCAGGAGTCCGCTCCTCCGGCACTCCTCTCTCTGAGCTCAGAGCTGGATGATCACGGAAGCTGCTGGGGACATCCAGGGGACAGCACACCCTGGTCCCCAGGCCAAGTAGCCCCTCTTCCCTCCTAGAAGGGAGGATGGGAAGCGGGTGGATGGGCTCTGGCTTACGTCTCTACCTGAGACTGTCCCGTGACAGCGGCAGGGAAACAGTGCCAGGTGTAGCCTTCTGAGGGAATGGAAGGCTTGCAAGAACTCTCAGGGGAAAAAGACAAATGGGTGAGAGAATAATCGTCCCAATTCCTTAGGCAGCCCCCAGGGGTGACCTGGCCTTGCCTCCCTCCCAGCCTCCACATCCCAGCCACTCTGGTTCACTACACTGCTGCCAGGCTCACTGTTTTGCCTCTCACGCAACCAAGCTTGCTTCGCCTCCAAGGGGGCTCCATCTCCAAGCTTGCTCCTCCTCCGAGGGGGCTTACTCTGGTCACTGCCCCCAGTGCCTTGGCTTGGCCACCTGCTTCTTGTCATGTAGGCCCTTGTTTCAATAATCCTCATCTCTTCAAAGAGGCCTTTCCTGACCACCCAATCTAAGTGGTCTCCACCCACACCATCCTGCCATGCTCCTCTCTCATCAGCCTGACCACCTGTGTAGCACTGGCCGTTTCCTGAGCTGGTCTTGGCCTCTGGGCATCACTGTGTCCAGCGCAGTGGCTAAGGTCCCCCACTGCGAGTCAGCTGGCCTGTGTTTGGATCCTGCTGGGCAGGTTCCTTAGCCTCACTGTCCCTCAGTTTTCTCCTGTGTAAGCGGGGCAGTACGAGATGCAAGCCGGTGTCATACGGTTGCTGTGTGGATTATTGAGTTACTATCTGTAAAGCGCTTAGAACAGTGCCTGGGACGTGGTAAATGCCACATACGTATTTGCTGTTATCAGCCTCAGTGCTTGAAACATACTAGGCGATGCATGTGTGTTGGAGGAATTAGACCTTCACAGGTGCTGAGGTGAGCACTCTGGCCTGGTGAGAGGCAGCCCTGGTTTTGATGTCTGCCACCCGAGCCGCCCGGCCCCTGTAGCACGCTGGAGGTGCTGCTGACTTTCGGCACTCCTTAGATGTTGCAAATCTGAGTGGAGGCTGGTGACGTCACAGACGGTACTCCGGTGGCCTGGTGACGGGCAAAGCACGGGTCAGACCCAGGAGCACATGGGCCCTTTGGGTTCACGGCTCCAGCTGCCCTGACCAAGAAGGCTGGGATGTCCGTCATGTATTTAAGCAGAAGCCTTCCCTCAGTCACTGCTCAAGATGAAGTCTCTGTACTTGCGGCGGAAAACCAGGCCATTCCTAACAGCTCCTTATAGAGTGGGCCTTTCACTGCTCCACCCACAGTGTCAATCAGCAGGTATTTTAAGTGGAAAACAAGACACCATCTTCTGTAGTTCCTTCAGCTACAGGGTGTCCTGTTATGTTACACTAAATAGTCTTTTGACTTTTACTCTCTGGACCAGGGGTTAAGCATTACAGAGTTGCCCCTTCCTTTTCTCTTCTTGACAGTTTTGCATTTGGCTCCCTGATTTCTGCTGTTGATCCAGTGGCCACTATTGCTATTTTCAACGCCCTTCATGTGGACCCAGTGCTCAACATGCTGGTGTTTGGAGAGAGCATTCTCAATGACGCAGTCTCCATTGTCCTGACCAAGTAAGTGTGCTTTCTTCAAGCGGCGGAACTAAAGGGCCTCGTATCAGAGGGCAGATATCCGCGTGCAGCTGCACGTACGGTTGCTTGTCCTGTGGGTGATTTGTTCGCCGCTTCTCCGTCCTTCTGTCCCGACAAACCTTGGTGTGCCTCAGGAATACTGTCAAGGCCCAGGGTGATTAGAGGAGAATCCTTGCCCTGGAGGACCTACCTCCTAGCAGTGCTTTTATTTATTTATTTAGGCTGGGCTGCACAGCATCAGGGATCTTAGCTCCCCGACCAGGGATTGAACCTGTGCTTTCTGCATTGAAAGCACAGAGTCTGAACCGCTGGACTGCCAGGGAAGTCCTTAGCAGTGCTTTTAAACTAAGCCCAGCTTGTCATCAGCATCATGGGGTGCTTATTAAATGTCGCATTGCCAGGCGGCACCCTCAGAGCTCCTGATCCAGTAGGTCTGGGGTGAGTCCCCAGAGGACAGCTGAGCAGCCAGTTGAGGGATCAGTATTTGGACAGGATTATTCCAGACGAAAGCAGTCAGCAGAGGCCCTGTTCTCCCACTTGTGAGCCGGTGCAGGGCACCCTCCTTTTCTCCGCTGTAAGACATCCTGCCTTAAGCTGCTCTAGTGTGAAGGCTGCTTTGGAAACTGCGGGTCTTTTCAGTTGTTTGTTGGTATCACTGCCCATGTTGACAGTAGCTGAGAAATTAAAGGTGTGTCATGAAATGTCAGGAAGTCACTGTGGGTACTTCCCTTGGGGTCCAGTGGCTAAGACTCCTTGCTTCCAAGGCAGGAGGCCTGGGTTCAGTCCCTGGTCAAGGGAACTAGATCCCACATGCGGTAACTAAAGATTCTGGATGCCACACCTAAGACCCAGCACAGCCAAATAAATAATAATAAATATTTTTTTTCAAGTCCTTGGGCAAAGGAAGTGAGTCTGAGTTATCTCAGATGCATTTCTTGGATGCAGGGCTGTTTCCTTGCCCTTGCACTCTGCAGCTGGGGTGTTTGTTAACAGGTCCTGCCAGGAGGGCCCGACGGTCCTGCCAGAAAACCGAGAAGGCACAGACATCAGAGCGGCTAGAGAAGGGAGCCCTGTGCGGGCGTCAGAGACGAGCGAAGAGCGTTCGAGGGGCCGCTCTGTGTTCTGTTAGAGAGTAGCTTCTCCTTTCTCTGATTTTGGACTTGCTTTCTTTGTTGTGGGATTCCTTGCAAAGCATAACCACTCAGTATAGACTACATTGACAATTCTTGTGTTGGAATAAAAGAATATTTTTGTAGTGAAAAGAGCCCAGATCTTGGAGTCAGACTGACCTGGGTTCAAGCTCCAGTGATGGCCACTCATAGCTGTTTGACCCTGGGTCAGCTCTTTCACCTCTTGGAGCCACTGGTGTCTCAATATTAGAGTGAGGGTGATAACGCCTCAGCGTAGGATTCGATTTGGGAATTTACTAGATAAATACACTTACATGAAAAGCATCTGCCATTAGGGACTTCCCTGGTGGTCCAGTGGTTAAAAGAGTCTGCCTTCCAATGCAGGGGATGCGGGTTTGATTCCTGATTGGGGAACTAAGATCCCACATGCCACAGGGTAACAAAGTCTGTGTGCCCACACACCACAGCTAGAGAGAAGCTAAGGCCCAGTGCAGCCATGAATAAATATGTTTAAAAACAGAAGCGTCTGCCGTCATGCGAGGCAGTGACGGCGTCTGCCGTCATGTGAGGTCCTCTCATCTCCTCCTGTCCCCCTGTTTGTCCCTTTTTGTCCTCCTTTTGCAGAAAGAACTTACCAAATGTTGTTTAATTGAAAGAGGGGCTCACCAGACCTTAAAACAAAAATATATGTATATATTCTAAAATAATACATATATTCTGCATATAAAATTTAGAAAACTGTAAAAGGAAGAAGAAAAAAGAAAAAACAATACATGCGTTGTAACTCCCAAGAGATAATTACAGGTAACGGTTTGGTAGATGTATACATGTGTTTTATTTAGATGGGAATATATTGTAACGTTTCCATTGAGCAGAGTTGATAAAATAGTCTTCTGTAACATCATTTTATCAGTTGTAGAATGTTCCTTCTATGGATTTACCACGCTCTCTTTGACCAGTTCCCCATTGTTGGCTTTTTTACATTTCTCTTAAAACTTTTTATAGTTTTATTAGGAGATCATCATATATCATGCTTTAAGAGCTTTAAAAAATAATCTGATGGCAATATATATATATTTTTTTAAGATCTGCTTTGAAAACCTCTTAGCTTTCTGGTCTTTACTTTTATCTTGTGTCCCGGCTGTGCATTTGAACTTTTGTGATAAAGCGTTTTGCCGAGGGACTTCCCTGGTGGTCCGGTAGTTAAGGATCCGCCTTCCAGTGCAGGACACATGGGTTCGATCCCTGGTCAGGGAACCAAGGTCCCACATTGTAAGGAGCACACGCACTGCAGCAAAGAGCCCGTGTGCACAGCCAAGACCTGATGCAGCCATGAGTAAATGATCTTTAAAAAAAAAGAATTTTGCCTAAATTGGAGGTGACGTCAGGAGTTATTTTTATAGATTAGGAGCTAAACTCAACTGATTTATCTCTGATTTATTTTTTTCCTAAATCTCTCGAGGTAGAATCTTAGTTTTGAGCTTTTCCAGGTCTCTTTGCCACAAAAAAAGGCCAAAGCTTAGGAGATACTTTGTTTTTTTAAATGAGAAAGGATGGAGTCACTGTACCTAGCCACACATTTTTTCTGGAAAAGTACCTTTGAAGGCCAGGATCACCTCTGATGACAGTTCCCAAAATTGGATCAATGGGCCACGTGCATTTTCCAGCCTTCACCTCCTCTGATGCTGGTACACAGGCTGGGGCGGGAGTCACTGACCTAAGTCAGCCTCTGACTCGGCTGGTTATCCCGTGAGCCCGTTGGCATTTTCAGGGAGAAGAGGGAGGTGGGGGAGGGGGCGTGGCAGGTCTGCCTTGTGTTTGTCGTGTAGGAGGGAGGTGTTGTCCAGCTTTCCTTGGTTACAAGGAAGAATCACATCTTGTTTTTAAGTGTATACTTCATAAATGACTGTTTTCAAAGTGATCCGATGATGATGCATTTATCTTTGTAACTGAAGGTGTTAATGAACTACCCCCTTTTTTTAATGTTTTCACTTTCATAAATGCCAGAAAAGCTAAGTGTCTTCTGTTTTCTTCATTAAGCTTAATTCTTTTTAGCTTTGATTTGTTACTTTGACAGTCTATTCTTAAAATAATTGCTGTAGAAACCTTTTGTTCTCTCCAGCTGCAGCTAAAGCTCATGAAATGGATCCTGAATCAGTATTACTTTTTATTCTTTAAGGTATGAGAAACATGGCCTGAAGAAAAATAAAATGCACAAAATCTCCAGGCCAGAAAAGGTCTGAATCCTCCCTTCATTTGTCCTGAGTTGGGAAATCACTGGCCGTGGCCTGGGGTCTGCTGTTAACCATTGTTGTGACCTCACCCATTAGCCACTGTCTTTGGCCCTCAGCCTCCTTTGCATGAAAAGAAAGCAGTGACGCCAGCTGGCACCCTGGCTGTGGTCATGAAATGGGGTGAGGGTGGGACGCTACTCAGGTCATCTGTGGGTCGGTCGTTTGAGGCTAGAGGTGCCCTTCGCCTTCAAAAGCACTTCCCCAGTAGGAACCCTGTTGGTTCCCAGCATTCCCCTGGGTGGGATGTTAACCCATGATCTGCTGGGAAAGAACAGGAATGGGGGCGATTGGAGTGAGTTTGGAAAACATTTATGTGAGAAAAGTTAGTTTTCTTTTTCTGCAGGACTTTTTAAAACCTTTACTGTGTTATATTGTGCTGTGAATCTCCACAAAAGGCTGAGGTTATCTGACCAAGCCATCCTTTTATCAGAGATTATCCTGCCCTTTTTTTTTTTTTAATTGGCTGTACCACACAGCTTGTGGGATTTTAGTTCCCTGATCAGGGGTCAAGCCCCAGGCCCTCAGCAGTGAGAGTCCAGAGTCCTGGCCACTGGGCCTCCAGGGAATTCCTGAGATGATCCTGTTTTAAAGGTATACCAGTTTGGGGCTTCCCTGGTGGCTCAGTGGTAAAGAAAGTGCCGCCACTGCAGGAGACACAGGTTCAATCCACGGTCTGGGAGGCCGTGCGCCACAACTGTTGAGCCCGTGCTCTAGAGCCCAGGAGCCACAACTGCTGAAGCCTGCGTGCCCCAGAGCCGGTGTTCCGCACTGAGAAGCCCATGCCCCACAGCTGGAGGGCTGCCCCAGCTCGGTGCAGCTAGAGAAGAGCCCCACAGCAACGAAGACCCAGCACAGCCAGCAAAAAAAAGAACCCTCCCCACACCAAAAAATTATACCAACTCGGGACTCCCCTGGTGGTCCAGGGGTCAAGAATCCGCCTGCCAATGCAGAGGACACGGGTTCGATCCCCGGTCCGGGAAGATCTCCCATGCTGCAGGGCAACTCAAGCCCATGCACCACAACTACTGAAGCCCACTCACCCTAGAGCCCAGGCTCTGCAACGAGAGAAGCCATCACAGTGAGAAGCCCGCACACCGCAACTGGAGAGGAGTCCCTGCTCACACAGCCAAAAATAAATAAATTAAAACGCTTAAAGAAAACGAAACCAGTTCATGAAACACTGGTTAATGAGGCCAAATGTTACTCTAGACAAGTCTTTGTTTTGTTTACTGATTCAGCAAAAGTTTGTTGAGTACCTTCTGTGTGCTGGGTTCTGCCCTAGGTCCTGGACATACGGCAGTGAGTAAGGTGGGCACAGGCATGGTCCTCATGGGATGATTCGCTAGTTCCGCATGCTGTGCAGGGGAAGTTAGGCACCAGGAGAGCCTGTAAGTGCGCCGGCCTGTGTGAAGGCAGATGTCCCTGAGGGAGGGTCACTGACCCTGGGTTCTGAGAACAAACGAGTTGGCTGGAGCCCAGGAAGAAAGACAGGTGACCTGCAGGGAGGTGCCGGTGGTGGTGGGGCCCGACCTGAATAGGAGGAAATGAGGTGAGAGGTGTGGTGGGGAGGATCAGGGTCAGACTGGGTTTCCTCTTAAACATAGCAGTAAACTGAGGATGGGTTTTGCTTGGGCTAATAACCTGATCAGGGCTTCCCAGGTGGCTCAGCAGGAAAGAATCCCCTTGCAATGCAGGATACCAGGTTCGATCCCTGAGTCAGGAAGATCCCCTGGAGAAGAGAATGGCAATCACTCCAGTGTTCTTGCCTGGAATCCCATGGACAGAGAGGAGCCTGGTGGGCTACAGTCCTTGGGGTTGCAAAGAGTGGGACACGACTGGATGACTAACACACACGGTAACCTGATCAGATATGCGTTTTCAAGGGATCATTCAGGCCCCTGAGTGTTGGGTTCTCCTAGAAAGAGCAGGGTGTTTATATGCAAAGATCAGAGAGGCAGAAGCCCTGGACTGGAGGAGGATAGCAGAGGGAGGGAGAGAAGTGGATGGATTTGAGAGAAGGTGTAATCAGCAGAAGGAAAATACTTAAGGAGAATAAATATTTTAACGGTAAAATGGTTTTACCTTTGGGGATGAAACCAACAATTGCATTTAACGGCTGCTGACATTTTACCTTGCTGTCTAACAGTGAGAGGAAAGTCCTTTCCGTTCTTCCTCCTAATACCCTCCAATCCCCACTCTGAGCCTTACCCACAGACATGTCTTCTTGAGGCGGCTCCATGCTACCTGGCTTCATGCCACAGCCTCAGTTTCAGGTTTGTATCTCACAGGAGCCCCACTCCCCCACCCCCACTCCATCCTGAAAACACTCCCCGTGAATCCTCCGGGCCTTCCAAATAAAAGACCGGCTCCTTAGCTGGGTTCATCAACAGCATTTCACAGTCTCGCCCTGTCTGCTGCTCTGGCCTCACCTCTTAACATTATCCTCCCCATGGACCTCTCCCCCCACACTCTGTTCCTATGTTCTATCCACAGTCATCTGTGTGATTGCAACGTGTTGCTGGGCTTCCCTGGTGGCTCAGACGGTAATGAATCCTCCTGCAGTGCAAGAGACCTGGGTTTGATTCCTGGGTCAGTAAGATTCCCCTGGAGGAGGGAATGGCAACCCACTCCAGTATTCTTGCCTGGAGAATCCCATTGACAGAGGAGCGTGACGGGCTACAATCCTTGGGGGTCGCAGAGTCGGACACAGCTGAACGACTAGGCACAGCACAGCACCTGTGTGCTGCTAACCTGGAGGCTCCGTGCCTCCGCACATGCCATTCCCTCTGCCCTGAGTGCCTTCCCTCATTTCTTCACCTGGCTAACTCTTCTTTAGCCTAAGTCGAAACCCAGCCCGTGTGTCATAAAGAGCCTGCTTCTACAGCCCCACCTGTCTGAGTTAGATGCCTCCACGTGTTTCCTCTGCTCTTTCCTGATGTTGACTGAAAATGATGCACAGCCTGAGAGTTGCGAGTTCAGTTTTATTTGGAGCAAAATGAGGACTGCAGCCCGGGAGACGGCACCTAAGCCAGCTCCAAGAAACTGCTCCGAAGAGGTAGTGGAGGGAAAAAAACTCAAAAAGAGAGGCATGGGGGGAAGGTCAGCTTCTATGATTTTGGTGAAGGGAGCATTCAGCGCAGTCAAGCACTTACTTGACAAAAGGCTTTCTGCTACTAACGAGGAGCTGATGTCATCATGAAGGGATTTAGTGCTCTAGATACGAGGAGATGCAAGGATTGGGATCATGCAGTCAGTTCCTATAAATAACTATCCGAAGACCTGTTCCACCAGTTTCCCTGGAGCACAAAGTGCATTCTCCACCGTGAAGTCCATGCAGGGGATGTGTGTTGAAGGCCAGCAGCGCAGGCTTCAGTCTGCACAGAGGCATGTGGCAAATGCCCTTGGCAAGCGCCCGTTTGTAGTTGACACTGAGGTGGCCTTAGTTCCCGTCTGTGTGTTCGTGTGTCTGTTTCTTCTTCTTTTGGGCCATGCTGAGTATTAGTTTGTATTCATGGGATCTTTCTTGTGGTGTGAGAACTCTTAGTTGAATCTAGTTCCTTGACCAGGGATCAAATCCGGGTTCCCTGCATTGGGAGCTTGGAGTCTTAGCCACTGGTCCACCAGGAAAGTGCCTCCATCTGTTTTTCTCCCTTATTAGACTACAGCACTCCCTTAGGGCAGGGACCTGCTCTCATCTCCGAACCCTTAGAAACTAACAAGGTGCCTGGAACAAAGTAGGTGAACAAATAAATGTTTGGCTAACAGGTTGAATGATTGAATGAATGAATGAAAGATTAAGCAAGAAGTTAAGTTTTGAGTCCTAAGTTAATTTCTGATAACTTTGTCTATAACATTTTAACTTCTTTGTGTTTTTCTTTTATTTCCTAGCACAGCTGAAGGTTTAACAAGAAAAAATATGTCAGATGTCAGTGGGTGGCAGACGTTTTTACAAGCCCTTGGCTACTTCCTCAAAATGTTCTTTGGCTCCGCGGCACTCGGCACCCTCACTGGCTTAATATCTGCATTGATATCCTTTTAATATGATGAACACGCGTGGCCAGGAAGATTATTCCTAATTACATCCGTCTCTCATCATTTTCTCCAGTTCCTTAAGGGGACCAATTGTAGTCTAAAGTCATACTTAAGGAGGATTTTTATGCTTAGTTTTGGTTTGAAGAGCACTTTAAACTCAAGGATTTTAAAATTTAACATGTGAAATGTAGCATGTCACTTTTCAAAGCTTAAAAAACATGTACATGGTTGAATATCAGGTCTGATTTTGGGGTCTTCTCAGTTCCCAGAGTATGGAAACCGCATTCAGATGAATTTCATTTTCCGCTGTCTCACTTTTCACATTAAGAAAATTGGAAATTAATTTCCTTTGAAAATGTCAAATTGAGCAAATCTCTACCCCACTGAAAGTATTTATCTGGATGAATCAGGAAAGAGGCTTTCAAAATGAGCTCCATGTAAGTTATTTGCACTGATTTTGTGGCTTAACGACCCACAAGCT
Source organism: Bison bison bison (assembly GCF_000754665.1). Taxonomy (NCBI): domain Eukaryota; kingdom Metazoa; phylum Chordata; class Mammalia; order Artiodactyla; family Bovidae; genus Bison; species Bison bison. The sequence goes on from NW_011494610.1 coordinate 3,712,281, forward strand.
CTTCCAGCCAGAGAAACAAAGAAACTTGTTAAGGCCGCTGACACCTTTATTGCTGTAGAAAATGCCGTGTTTAAGACAGGAACAGGCACCAGACCATTTCTGTGTGCGCCTGAGCCAGGGAGATGGCCACCTGGCCTTCCTCCACGAGCAGTCTGTCTCGCAGACGGCCAGAAGAGCTGCTTCTGCCTCAGACAGGCACATGTGTCTGCTGTCCTGTTAAATTTTCCCTTCAGTTCCTACGTCCAGAAGTCTCAAGGTGCTGTTGAGTTGGCTGACAGCTTCTCATATTGTACCAATAAACAGAATGGAAAAGAAGACTTTTTCCAGTTCAGTATTTTCCTCTGCATTTATCTCTTTCTTTAGAAGGGTGGAGGAGAGGGAGAGCCTCTACCTTAATGAAGCCGAGTAGATGGGTGCCAGCACAGGCCTGCGAACGACAGTAGAGCACGTAGAAGACTCTCCTTTCACAGGAGCGTGGGTTTATAAAGGTCCAGGGATGGGAGAGAAGGTCCTGCAGTAGCGCACTGATGCCCACGGTTCTGGAAACCCCGTAGTGACCTCGTTTGATGGAGCAGGAGGCGTGGAAGGGGGACGCAGTGCTGGAGGCAACCTGGCAGAGTGGGCTGTGCTCAGGCTGTCTGCTGGCCCAGCTCTGCCCCCGCTGCTCCCAGGCCCTCCAAGTCAGCATTTCCAAATGAATTGACTTGGGTGACTTTAATGTTCCCTGTTGCTTGTCTCAGGAATTTACATCTTTCAGTATTTTGTCAGATTCCCTGCCTTAAAACAAGAGTCCTCCCTACAGAGGAAAAAGTCTGTAATGACAGATTTTTCACTCGTTACCTTGGGTGTTCCCACATCTTTGTATCCAGTGTTTACCCATTCTATTTGGAAGGCCATGGTTTTGTGACTTCTCTAGATCACCCATAGGGTCCTTGGGTTCTTTTTCCTTGACAGTTGTCATTTACGTGCTAAAGCACATTGACTTGAGGAAAACACCTTCCTTGGAGTTTGGCATGATGATCATCTTTGCCTACCTTCCATATGGGCTCGCAGAAGGGATCTCGCTGTCGGGTAAGTGATGGAGAGTGTTGAAATGCTGGGGCACTTTGTCCTGCCTGGTTAAAGAGCTTCTGTCGCTTGGGTCACTCTCAGTCACACGACACAGCTTAGAAGAGCTCGAGCAATGAACAGGGCTTCCTGGATCTCTAGGGAGAGTCTGGATTTAGACCCGGCTGGGTGCAGGGACTCAGTGTTCCCGTGGTCACCTTTTGCTCTTTACCGCTATCTTGTAGCAGAGATCAAAATACCTCTTCCAAGGTTGCCTCTTTCTCAAAGCAAGCCCTCTGCAAGGCCTTCACTCAAAGCATGGGGTCTGACTTCCAGGGGCAGTCACCAGGCGCTGTCACCCACTGATCTGCATTCTTTCACTGTGGTTTTGCCTTTTCCAGAATATAAATGTCATATGAAGGGAATCATGTAGTATGTAGTCTTTTGTGACTTATCTGTTTCAGCTATCATAATCTTGAGAGACACCACATTTTTGCTGTATCCATAGTTTATGCATTCTTACTGAGCTGTTTTTTCCATTCACCATCCGAAGGACATTTGGGGTTTTCCAGATTTTGACTGTTACTGTGTATATGTCCGTTAATCTTGGATAAACAGGTAGAAGTAAAGCTGCCTGGCTTTACGGTAGGTGTATCCTCTACTTTATCAGAGACTGCCAGGCGTTTTACAGAGGACTGGGCCGTTTTGCATTCCCACCAGAGTGTATGGGAAAGTTTCGGCTGCTTCACATCCTCACCAACACTTTAGTTTAATTTTAAAAGCTAGCCGTGTTGATATCGGTATGTGGCAGTTTGATTTTGATGTGCCTCGACATAGTTTGCCTCATGTTCCTCTTGGGATTTCTTGAACTAAATGGGTTTATAGTTTATGTAAAGTTTATGGCTTTTATCAAATTTAGTACATTTCTATTGGTTTCTTGAAATTTTTTTCTGTTCCTCCTCTGCTGTTGAACAGAATCCTCTTTGCTTCGGGTCACTGTCTGGTGTCACGCATGGGTTCTCTGTGAGAAGGTCTTGCCAAGGAGGAAGGAGAGAGAGGACTCTGGCCGTTTTCCCTGGCGAAGCTTGTGAGCCTCAGGGTCTCCTTTGTTTTGAACCCCAAGCCAGTTCTCTTGGATAACTCCATCCCGGTCTCTGCCGTCCCATGCCTCTCTTATCTTTTGGCTCTTACATGAATACTACCTGTGAGTCACTTGGCTCTAGTGACTCACTGTGTTTACATGGGTTTTTCTAAATCGTGTCCCACCCTCCTTGAGAGGAACACTGAGTACCTGTTGGCAAACATACATTTCATGCATCCTTTGGAAATTTGTGATTAAAATGAAGGGATGTTTTTCTTGTCCTTTCTTCAGAGAGGCAGTGTTTTCTGTTTGTAGGGGTTTCATTTCCTTAGAAACTTCTGCTCTGTACGCTCATGGGGCCAAAGAGAGCCCATGCAAGCCAAGAACACGCTCATTCACCTCTGAGTAACAGGCTGGCTCTGCCCACGCTCTGTGGGTGGGATGTTTGTCACGCAGGGTTTTCAGAGAAGAGGGGATTGGCCTGTTACTGTAAAAGCAGCAACGGGAGGGGTGACTTCAGTGCTGCCCCCCCTTTCTCTTTGTGCTCTGCTCTTCCTGTCGCCGAGGTCACCAGGACCACCAAACAGCACACTCTCCCTGTGTAAATGTGTGTGTTCAGAACACAGCGATTAAGGGTACCAGACAGACCTGGTTGGAATCCTACCCCCACCTTTCATTAGCTGCGTGATCTCAGACAGCAGACTTGAAGTGGACATGATAATACAGGTGTCCCCCGGACTTCCCTGGTGGCGCAGTAGGTAAGAATCTGCCTGTAACTCGGGACATGGGTTCAGTCCCTGGTCCAGGAAGATTCTGCGTGCCTCAGAGCAGCTAAGCCCGTGTGCCACAGTTACTGAACCCGAGCTCTAGAACCCGTGAGCTGCAAACTGCTGAGCCCAAGTTCCACAACTACTGAAGCCCGGATGCTCTAGGGTCCGTGAGCTGCAGCTGCTGAAGCCAGAGCACCTGGAGCCTGTGCACACAGCGAGGAGTCCTCCCCGCTCCCTGCAAGTAGAGAAAACCCAAGCGAAGGAACAGAGACCCAGTGCAGCCGTAGATCAGTAACTTTTTAAAAAAGAAATGATGCGAAAAAGAGAAATCAGAGTGACGTAACAGAGCAGCAGCGGGGCAGGAGCATCCCAAGGCGGGGGGCAGGAAGCTGTCCTCGAAGTGGTGCCGTGGGGCTGAGACCCACGTGGCAAGAGGGAGCTGGCTGCCAGGGAGGCTGCAGGAGGTGCCAGGGAGGCCGCAGGAGGTGCCAGGGAGACCGCAGGAGGCGCCAGGGAAGGTGGGTCGGCAGCAGATGCTGAGGGTCCCAGGTGGTGGGGGCGGGGTGGGAGGAGCTGGACTTGCTCCAGGAAGAGCAGGAAGACTGGGTCTGGGCCAGAGGGGCAAAGGCTCCAACCCACACAGGGTTCTTAGACCTGGAAATGAGTTGGGATTCTGTTATACAGGCAAAGCTAAGTGTTGAGGGACTTTTTAAAAACCACTGTGCTAGGAATACATGCCATATCTGTAATACGACCCTGTTTATTACTTTTTAGAGATAGATAAACTTTACGACAGCACATGGTAAAAGAGCTGACGGTCTGCACGTCCAGCTATTAATAGTAGTTGCCTGTGGGCAGGCAGTGTGAATGGAGAGTCTCTTGTTTGACTGTTTACCTCTGAGTCCGGATCTTATAGCGCAATATGTTTCTGATTGGGTCATCAGCAAAACTGCCTAGGGCTTGACTCGGCCTTGGCCTTCAGGAAGTGCAGTGTGTTTTACCCACAGTAAAGGTCAGTGCAGCAGAAATTACACACGATACTCTTTCAACTCCTGCCTTTTGGACTTGAATCCCTTTAGTCCTCAATTACATTCGAAGCCATAGTTCTAACTAAGACTAGAAACGGATTTCCTCCCACCTCCCTCCCTCTCTCCCTCCCTCCTGTGAGGCTGATCATTGGCTGCACTGCGGTCCACTTCCGTAAACGCTGCCTTCTGAAAGAAGTGAACACATCGGGATTCTTCATTCCAGGTCATGTTTTAAGTTCCCAGGTCTTTTATCTCCAGGACAGAGACGGCTGGCACCGTCTTCCCCTTCAGTATCTTTGAGCAGCTGCAGTGGGTGAGGGTCTTCTGGGGGTGACGTCATCCAGGCTTAGGGAGGGCGTGCGAGCTGACCCAGGGGCTTTGGCACCCACTGCTGACCCTGACTCTCCTTCAGTCCCCGGAACTTGGGAGTTCCCCTGACTCCAGACTGGATTGGCATGGGTTGTGGCTGGCTGTCCACCCTTTTCTTGGCCAGAGAGCCCATTTCTATATGGTCCAAATTCAGCCCCCAAATGGGGTTTATCTGTTTAGAAAGTTTTAAACATTTGAGTTAGTAGATGTCATTAAAAGTTGGATGATGTCTGGGAATTCCTAGAGGTCCAGTGGTTAGGACCCAGTGTTTTCACTGCAGGGGTGTGGGTTTCAATACCTGGTTGGAAACCTAGATCCACAGACTGTACGGTGCAACCAAAGAAGGAAAACATTGGAAGGTTTCCTAAGAAGCAGCTTTCTGGCATCCCTCAAAAACCAGAAGGAAACAAAGATTGGTTGGCACTCGGTCCCCATCCACAGAGCTGCTGTCTTCCCTTTGCAGATGGGCCTGTGCCTTCTCCCTACACGTGCCACACACCCACTTACTGTTTTTATCTTTGTTTTTATTGTCTGGCCCCTGAATTAGGGTTTCCAACCCCTGGCCTAGTACACCAGACTCATGGGGCCAGCCTGACCCTTTGTGCACTGAGCCTGTCTCCTTGTTTCCCAGGGGGCAGTGGCCTCAGTCCCAAGGGAGCTTCCACATTTTGCTGTCAGATATGACTTCCTGGAGCCTTGGACTTTCTGCAAAGTCAAAGTATTAGGCGCTCAATTCAGTTCAGTCGCTCAGTCTTATCTGACTCTTTGCGACCCCATGAACCGCAGCACGCCAGGCTTCCCTGTCCATCACCAACTGCCGGAGTCCACCCAGACCCACGTCCATTGAGTAGGTGATACCACCCAGCCATCTCATCCTCTGTCGTCCCCTTCTCCTCCTGCTCTCAATCTTTCCCAGCATCAGGGTCTTTTCAAATGAGTCAGCTCTTTGCATCAGGTGGCCAAAGTATTGGAGTTTCAGCTTCAACATCAGTCCTCCCAAAGAAATCCCAGGGCTGATCTCCTTTAGGCTGGACTGGTTGGATTTCCTTGCAGTCCTAGGGACTCTCAAGAGTCTTCTCCAATACCACAGTCCAAAAGCATCAATTCTTCGGCGTTCAGCTTTCTTTATAGTCCAACTCTCACATCCATACATGACTACTGGAAAAACCATAGCCTTGACTAGACGGACCTTTGTTGGCAAAGTAATGTCTCTGCTTTTTGATATACTGTCTAGATTGGTCATAACTTTCCTTCCAAGGAGTAAGCATCTTTTAATTTCATGGCTGCAATCACCATCTGCAGTGATTTTGGAGCCCCCAAAAATAAAGTGTCACTGTTTCCACTGTTTCCCCATCTACTAGTCGCTCATTTGTCTCCAACTCTGCAATCCCATGGACTGTAGCCCACCAGGCTCCTGTGTCCATGGAATTCTCCAGGCAAGAATACTGGAGTGGGTAGTCATTCTCTTTTCCAGGGGATCCTCCTGATACACAGATCAGATCCAGGTCTCCTGCACTGCAGGCAGACTCTTTACCATCAGAGCCACCAGGGAAGCCCAAGTGGGAGGCTTTCTGGAGTGACTATTTAATGTCAGGCCTCCCGAGGGTTGTGACAGCCTTTGTCTGTGGGCAGAATGACAACATGGGCGCAAGCCCACTCCTGTCACAATTTACGTGGTTGTGATTCACAGTTTACATGGTTCAGGCTCCTCTGGGGTTGACTTTGCTTCAGGGTAAGAACCCCGAAGTCTCAGCTTTGCAGTGAATTTGCAGTGAATTTGCAGTGAACCCTTCTTGAAGCTGGCTAGCGAAACAAAGCCCTTTGAGAGCCCAGACCCAGAACTGTCTAGCACTGGATTGCGCTGAAGAAAAAGAGACCCTTGGGACAGTTGCACAGAAACCGAAGTGAGCTGTGCTGCGTGCCCCCCGCCGCGGCGGTTCCGGGCTGTCCCTCTGTCACCTCACGTTGCCGGTGGCATCCATGGTTTGGGTGCAGAGTCAGAAAGAAGCTCTCCCGGTGCTCGCCTGCAGGAACTTCCCAAGAGGAGCAGATGAATCGAGGGGACAGTCGGAGGGTTGAGGTCGTGCTTTATCTAGTGGAGCAGAGGCTCAGAGTGGCTTCTGACTGCCAGAGGCTCGCCAT
>NW_011494610.1:3718817-3731475 GCF_000754665.1 Bison bison bison
GTAAGGAAGTCTGCTGCCCTCTCCTCTCCCTTCTCCAAGCTCGTCAGGTGTGGCTCATGGGCAGCGTTGCTGGAATTTCCCAGCCCAGTCTCCTTTTGGAGCAAAAAGGAAAAAGCAGACAAGAATTTGCTGTTTTCCTAAAAGGGCCAGGGGATGAAATGTTCCAGCTTGTGCTCTCTCTCTGGCCAGCAAATACCTTTTCGGTGCCACAAAGAGTGGGGTTTTCCTATATTTTGTAAAGTGTCATTTATACAGCAAGCTTACCGGTTGAAACATCTCCAGTGCAGTTCTGTTTTTCACTCATTTTTAACTGGAAAGTTAGCTGGTAATCTGTTTCTACAAAATGGCAGAAGTGAGTTAAGTTTTTGCTTATAGACTTTGACTTGGAATTCATGTATCTTGGCAGCTTTTTTAAAGGCTTTGTAAAAATCTCAGCTTATTTACATGAAATAAAGGCCTCTTTGCTGCTGCCTCAGCAAGAAAGCACGGAGAGGAAAGCCTGTGTTCAGTGGCTTCAGCAGTGATTAGGGCAGTGGACAGAAGCTGAAACTCGCATGCTCAGAGCACAAGAAAAGTTGTGGATGCTCTCATGGAGACCGTTAAAGAAAAAACACGTCACTTAGAAAAAAAGAAAAACGTCTTTCTTTTCATATTATAAGGTTAATCCATGGTGACAGTGGGAAAATCAAAAATCACAGTACAACAGGGACTTCCCCGGTGGCCCAGTGGTTAAGAATCTGCCTTGCATGCAGGAGGCCTGGGCTCGATCCCTGACTGGGGAAGTTAGATCCCACGTGCCACTAAGCAACTGAGCCCATGCACCGCAAGTACTGAGCCTGGTGCCTTAACTCGAGGGTCTGTGTGCCACAACAGAAGGTCCACACGATGCACTGAAGGTCCTAGGGGCCACAGCTAAGTCCCGATGCAGCCAAATAAATACATGCTTTTTAAAAAATTAAAGTACAGCAAAGTAAAAATCCACCCATTCTTTATACCCAGATTCTTATGTCCCCTTTCTGCCCCAAGAATGTTACCTGCCCCCCTTCTATCCACGGATGACAATGACGGCTCACACCTGCTCCGCCCTGGTCTCGTGAGGGGCCCTTGACATGGCTTCTCTTCATTACCCACCTAAGAGTTCCATGGGCAGGCACTGTTAGTCCCACTGTACAGTTGAGAACACTGAGGCTTGGGGAGGGAAAGAAACTTGACCCAAGGTCACCCAGCTGGTAATGAAGCTGCCAGAGAGCTGGGCCCGTAACATTTCTCTGGGAAGCCTCAGGTATTACTTCTCCTTTTTCTTAAAACACCTAATACTGGAGGCTGCGGGGACTTGTAGGAAGTGTGAGACATGATTGCGTGTCACATGGCAGGTGCTTTTCTGCTCTGTTCATGGCTGTGCGCTTCGCCCCTCTGTCCCTCTCCAGGCATCATGGCCATCCTGTTCTCCGGCATTGTGATGTCTCACTACACACACCACAACCTGTCCCCAGTCACCCAGATCCTCATGCAGCAAACCCTGCGGACCGTGGCCTTCTTGTGCGGTGAGTTCGGCCTCTGCAGTCCCGTGCGGGCCTCCCAGAGCTGCTTGTCCTTCCTTTCTCTGTTCTAGGAGTCCCTTGAGATCTTCCCTGGCAGAAGAGGCAGAAGAATCCCTCAGGGCCAGATACCGCACTCCCTTATTTTGTGTTAGTTCCTCTGGCTTTCACACATTCCATAGAGCTCTAATAACAGGTGGAATTTTTGAACCCTATAACTTTAAAACTGAAAATAATGAGAACTGCTATAATTACGAACATTTGAGATGCGTACATTTAAAATATGTGAAAGTGACATTTCCAAAAGTCTGTTCCTTGGAACTGAGATTGATAAGAGATTGATAAGACTCCATGGGACTTCCGTGGTGGTCCAGTGGTTAAGACTCCATGCTTCCACTACACAGGACGAGGTTCGATCCCTGGTCGGGGAAGTTCCACGTGCTTTGAGGTACGGCCAAAAAATGAAAAAAGACTCCGTAGTCAAAAAAGAATTTGGGAAATCCTGGGGTAAATAAAGTTTAACAGGGACTTCCCTAATGGTTCAGTCCACTTTCGCAGGGGACTTGGGTGAGATCCCTGGTCGAGGAACTAAGATCTTCATGTCGCCCGGCAACTCAGTGAATACATCGCAACTAGAGAGCTCGTGCACCGCAACTCAGGATCCTGCACCATGCAGTGAGGCGATCACGTGCCACAGCTGAGACTTGACACAGCCAGAGAAATAAATATATAAATAAGTATTTTGAAAAAATAAAGTTTAACAAGTTTCCGAACTGTGAGACTTTTCAGCTAACATGCATTGTGAATCTCTACGAGAGAGAGAGTTTGAGCATTTCCCAAAATGTCCCAAGTATTTCTTGGTTCACAAGTCTCCTGAAGGACGTGTCGGGCCGATCCTGCATTAGAGGAGGGAGTCAGGGCCACACTGACATTTCTCTCCAGCAGTCTCAATGAGGCACCAAACTCTGATGAAACCTGGACCCCGCCAAGTTTATACCTGGGAGTGAAGGCCCCAAGTGACTCCCCTGCTTGTCATCGTCAGCACCACCCCTGGCATTTCTAAGGGCCGTCTCATATCCAAGCGGTAATTCCACACTGTCATGGGCTAGGGGTCAGGGGCAAGCTGTACAGAGACTTCATTCCACAGACAGGGAGGCTCAGGCCCAGTGGTTTGAGCACGATCTCGTAGCTAAGAGGTGAGTCTGGTAGCTGGTCTGTCCCTTCCTAGCCCAGTGGGTATTGTTTGCACAGCACTCTTCTCGGAAAGTCATGGCCAATGACTCTGAGTCTCACCACAAAGAAATGTAAAGCAAAACATCCGTCAGATTCTATTTTGAACCCATCAGATTTTAAATTTGGTGATTCCCCACTTCTGGCATGAATGTATAGAAAATAGGCCCTGATGATGGGCATGTACATTGGTGCCATCTTTTTAGGAGAGTCATTTGCAGTATCAGTCAGAATTTCAGAGGCACATGTTCTTTGGACCCAGTGATTCTACCATCAGGAATTTAGCTTGTGCACAGAGGTATTTGCAGTTGCTTTTTCTTTGGGGAAGATCGAGGGAGGTGCGCCCAGAAGTATGGGATCCTAGTTCCCAACCAGGCCTGGAACCTGAGCCCCTGCATTTGAAGCATGGAGTCAACCATGGTCCGGCAGGGAAGTCCCTGTTGTAGCTTTCTGAATACTAGAAATAGAATCAATCTAAATATCCATCACGGATTCATTTTTAACCATGACTTATCCACATAATTGTATTCGTGCTACCAGAGAACAGCATTACCTAGATCGGAATGTTTTCTAAATGAGCTGATTTCAAAAGGTGACAAAAATATTTGATAAGAAAAATATTCGAGGAGGAGAAGGATATGTATACTGTCCAGCTTGTAGACTTGTTCGAAAGGGATACACATTTGAAGAAGGAAAAAAAAAAATACCATTGCTAAATGTTTTAAAACAGCCTTGATGTTTTATGATGTTCAGCTTTTAAAATAGAGTCTTTGTCTCCCTGGCTCCAGCGCTCTTCTGGTGGATGTCACAATCTAAGCAGGGAGCCTAGTGCTAGAAATTTATAAGGTGCTTTTTCTTAGAATACACAAGTGGCTGCTTGTACAGCAAGAGTAAATGTCAGCTTCTCTTGGATTTGTGGAGGGGAGCCAAGAGTTGAAACGTATCTCTTCCTGCAAATCCTGCAGGGTGTAAGCCTTCTAAACTTGTGGTGGCATTAAATATGTGAAGTCAGTGGGCTTTGTCCGCTCTGGCAAAGAAGTTGACAAAGGGCCCTTTCACACGGGTTGTGTGGTGTCTGCAGCCACTTTGCTCTGAATTTCTGCCACTGTGCCGCAGTCAGGATCCTTGTTAATCACAGTGTTCAGCAAATGGACAGATTCATATATTTATCCTTGTCCCTGGGTGGGAAAGTATTTATTTGCATGGGTGTTTGACAGCTGGCTCATTAAATTAGGAGATTCTGCATAGCAAGCACATGTTGCTTGTTGTGATAGGGAAAAAAAAAGAGAATCAAAGGAGAAGCTTGACCAGGATTTTCCAGAAAATAAGCAGTGTTATACTGGATTCTGATTGACTTCTGAAATGTTTGTTTGCATAATGAGCCCATCCTGTCTTAGAAGAAAATAGTTGAGGCTGAATAATCCATTCTTTGGTTTGTTTCAGAAACATGTGTGTTTGCATTTCTTGGCCTGTCCATTTTTAGTTTCCCTCACAAGTTTGAAATTTCCTTTGTCATCTGGTGCATAGTAAGTATTTTCCTTGTTTTTTTATTTAATGACTTATTTGTAGATCAATAACCACATATTCTGGATTCATTTATGTAACTGTTAACTGGTCATAGTCAACAGCTACATAGACAACCTCTGTTGCAAGTTTCTTTTCGTTAAAAAATCATAAACATATAATAAATGGGAAAGGGTGAAATAAAATCCCAAGAAAAGCATTTTTGCTTGGTTTTTAATTTTACGTGACCTGTTGCATTGTATAGTTGCTAAGTCGTGTCAGACTCTTTGCAACCCCATGGACTGTAGCTTGCCAGGCTCTTCTGTCCATGGAATTTCCCAGGCAAGAACTGGAGTGGGCTGCCATTTCTTCTCCAGGGGATTTTTCTGAGCCAGGGATCAAAGCTGGCTGCATTGGCAGGCGATTCTTTACCATCTGAGCCACCAGGGAAGCCCTGAATTGTTACAGTCTTCTTCAGAAATTATCAGTTCTTTTGTGTCTTCCCTGATAGCCCAGTGGTTAAGACTGCACGCTTCCACTGCAGGGGGCACGGGTTTGATCGCTGGTTGGGGAACTAAGATCCCACGTGCTGTGTTGAGTGGGACACACGTGTGTGCACACACATAAAATACAAGTTTTAATGTTAGATGGGAAAAGCAGATTTCAGAATTGAATGTGTAATTGATTATAACCATGCAAAAGCAGTATGCCTAGAAAAAAAAATCTGTAAGAAAATACACCAAATATTCACAGTGGTTGGCAAACTGGGGATGATTTTCTTTTTCTTTTCTGCATTTTTTGGATGATTATAATGAATACACTGAATTCTTACTACGGTTTCCTTCTTACATGTCCATTTATAAGAGTGACTTTGGACACTTGTTCAAGGTGAAGAATCCAGGGCCCTTCCGTCCTCTGGAGATTCATCCTGAAGCATCATCATCCCCAGTGATTCTTACCATCAAGTAGACTTGGGAAAGTGTTACAACTGGACAGGAGAGGGGTGCTGGCAGTAGAAGACGAATTAGGATATGCCTTTAAGAAAGGAAAATAGAAGTTTAATGATTTGAATTAAAATCAGATTTGGGAAACTGGAGAAAAACAAATGTTTCAGCATTTGAAAGAAAGGCCCAGCTCCCTCAGGCATCTGATGAAAGTGGCCTCAGTGGTGAGCGTTCAGGCATCTCGCCTCGTGTCCCAGGCCCCTCGCCCGTGGCCCTCCTGAGTCTCTGCTCCCTCCGTGTGAACCCAGGGTCCTCCTGCTGAGTCACACGCCAGCCCGAATTGGGTCTCTGTATTGTCTTTTCAGATCCTCTGTTAAGACACTTGCAAAGCACACCTCGTTGAGTTAGTGTAATTCATCCTGAGTTAACTTTTATTACCAACTCCACTTAACAAGACCCAGATGTTGAGAGGCAGGCTTTTTTTTTTTTTAAATCACTGTCACCTACCATGTGCAGGCCAGTGAGGCCTTCTTCCTATTTGCATATGGGGGACCTGAGGCAGAGAGGATAAGGAGCCTGTGAAAGATAGATGTTTTTCTTTTTGCAGTCTGGGTGCTTCTGCCTTAGTCAGCACAACCTCATGGCTTTTGTTACTGTTATGTGTCCTCCAGACGCAGGACAAGAGAACAGGAGCCCAAGTCTTTTACAGCAAGTCCGATGGCCTCTAGTGTGGTCACTGGGTGGAAGAGGCCAGTTTGGTCACACCTGGAACACAGACCTGGGGGTGGAGGACTCGCCTCAGAGGGTGAGACAGGGACATGGCGATCTCAGCCATGGGCCCGGAGGGAAGGAGAAACGAAATGGGTGCCTGGGATGGGGACTCAGTTTCCCCCCAGCACCTGGTCAGTCTGGCCCTCCTGCCCCTGGAGGTAGCCTGTGCCATTCAGATGGAACACCTTAGGCTCACTCAGCAGTCAAGGGCGTGGGCACTGGGGACTGAGCCAGGCTTGGGGGATTTGGCTCCACCACTTCCTGCCTGTGTCAGCTTGGACCAGTTACTTCATACTTAACCTCTCTGTCTCGGTTTCCTTGTCTGTAAAACAGAGACAGTAATACCTACCTCATAAGACCTTTGGAAGGATGGAAATTGAACGAGATAATGCATATAAAATCCTTAGAACATTGTCTGGCATGTAAGTGTTAGGTGATTGGGGGCAATTATTGTTAACTTGACTTGCCAGGACACACAGTCCAAAGCACCTCAATTCATGCTGGTTAAAAGGACAAACTTAGATTCCCCATAATACAGCTTATGGCTATATTGTTCTGTTCAAGTTATGGTAGTGAGAACCAGGATGGAGAAGAGAAGAAAATAAATGAGTAGTTCTAAAAAGCCACTCAGATAAGATTTGGACTTTACATAATCCTATATTTTGTTAAAATTGACCTGCCTTTGGAGATGGCTAGGATCTGGCAGGGTGTATGTGACCTCCTGTTAGAACCTACCTGCATATTCCTTGTGCTCAGGGAGCAGCATTTACGGGCATGGGTAGGCCATCTTCCCTCCTTTCCCCGGGGAGTGGGGCCCTGATGGGAGAGGCAGGAGCACCTTGTCTGTCTCCCCAGAGCTAGCTCATCCCACAGCCAGGCACCTTCGGAGGAGCCAGGTGGCCCTTAAATTAATCCCTCTTGGTGTTGCTGAAGCCGTCATTGATACCTTGTTAGTCCTCTCTTTCTGACAGTAGAATCATAACATACAGAGCTTTATTCCTTGCCACACATAGAAACTGGCATCCCCGCGTCTGTGCCTAGCACCAAGTTCACGTCTTTGATGACAGAGGGATGCTGCCTTCATCACGGTGTGTTAGCAAGTCTGTGTTCATCTCAGTAAGCTTGAAGAACCGGAGGTTTCCGTGTAAGACTCCATCTGCTGCTGTTTGCAGGTGCTTGTGCTGTTTGGCAGAGCCGTGAACATTTTCCCCCTCTCCTACCTCCTGAATTTCTTCCGTGATCATAAAATCACCCCGAAGATGATGTTCATCATGTGGTTCAGTGGTAAGTCCAGTCTCAAGTGAGCCATGGAGGAGACTGTGTCATTAAGGCACAAACTGGCCTTTTGGAGAGTGGACACAGCTGTCCCCGGAGTCTTTCCAAACTGAGGGGGCCTCATCAGCCCTCAGAATCCACGCAAGGCCCTTCACGGGCCACACCCCTCCCCACAGCGCCCCCAGCAGGGGAGTGTGTCTGCCCTACAGACGGGGAGACCCAGGTCTAAGGGCAGAGGGCTTGCTGGGGGTCGAGCTGCCTGGGGGGCAGGGCCCCCTCCACCCCCCTGTTCCGAGGGGCCCCAGAGGGCAGGGCCGGGGTTTGCCCACCCCCCTCTGCCCCCTGTTCTGAGGGCCCCCGGGGGGCAGGGGCCGGGGTTTGCCCACCCCCCTCCACCCCCTGTTCCGAGGGGCCCCGGGGGGCAGGGGCTGGGGTTTGCCCACCCCACTCTGCCCCCCTGTTCTGAGGGGCCCCGGGGGGCAGGGCCGGGGTTTGCCCACCCCCCTCCGCCCCCCTGTTCCAAGGGGTCCCGGGGGGCCCGGCCAGGGTTTGCCCACTCCCCTCCACCCCCCTGTTCCGAGGGGTCCTGGGGGGCAGGGCCAGGGTTTGCCCACTGCCCTCCACCCCCCTGTCCCGAGGGCGGCAGCACATGCTGTGCATGGCGTCGTTGCTCTACCTGCATGCTGTCCAGGCTGAAGGGACAAGGGGCTCAAATACTTTGAAGTTAACTTTATGTATTTATGTTTTGACCACACTGGGTCTTCGTTGCTGCTCACAGGCTTTCTTTAGTTGGGGGGTGAGGGCTTCTCATTATGGTGGTGTCTCTTGTTGCTGAGCGCAGGCTTTAGGTCTGGCATGTGGGATCAAAACTCAGGTCTCTCGCATTGGCAGGAGGATTCTTAACCACTGAACCACCAGGGAAGTCTAGGAGCTCAAAATTAAAAGGTTAAAGTTCAAACCTTTTTGTACCTCAGGCTACATTTGGATTTTTTTTTTTTTATTCAGTCACTAAGTTCTGATAGTTTATTTGACCATTTCAGTTGCCATTCAGTCTCATTCCCCTTTAGTAAAGGATGGATAAATAAATCTTTGGCTCCTAAAGCACCAGATCTGTAGACATTTTTAAATTTACTTATTTCTTTGTGGGTTCAGGGTATAGCAATATGCTTTATAGGCTGTTTTCTATCCAACAACATATCTCTACATTCCTTGAAGATTTCTTTTTCAAAAGATCTTGTTTAAAGTATATGTGTGTGTGTGTGTGTGTGTGTGTAGGACATGCAGGTAGTTAAGTGTGTATTTATGTGTAGATAGTGAAGGATACTTTTTTCTTAAATCCTTTTTGCCAGTGAGGGGAAAAAAATTGTTTAAGGGAGTTAGTTGATCCAAGGTCTTCAAAATCCCCCCCTAAAAAAAATCTAAGAAATGTATGAGGCATTGTCCAGTTACGTGAGCTCTTTGGGGGTAGGGACGCGTGGAGAGAGACCTCTAGGGGACGTGGGGGTGGTTTAAACTGGGAGGCATTCTGGTTCTAGGCATTCTGAGGCGATCCAGACCGTCTCAAGTCTGGGGCTCCTTCCTCCCCAGCCTGCGTTGACCTAGGCTCCCTGCTTCCCCTCTTCTCTGGCCTCCGGGCCCGCTCTGGCCTCCCTCCTCTTCCCAGGGGTCTCCCCTCTTCCTGCACCAGTACCTCAGTCACACTGGCCCCCCCAGGACTCCATCTCAGACCCGCCTCGTCTCTTGAGCCCTCACAAGCCCACCTGTCCTGTGGCCTCAAATTCCCACCCTCCTCAAGCTGGTTCCTCTGACCCGGCCTTTCCTCTGATCCAGACTGCAGTGTCTGCATCTCCTTGGGTGTCATGGAGCCCTTGTGAGCTCATTGTCTAGGACTGAATCTACCTTCCTGCCCAACCTACTTATTTTCCAGCAGCCCCTTTCTTCCGCGAGAGACAGTAGCTTGTTTTATAGCAGGTGTGGCCCCTCGGTGTGCTGTGAGCGCATTCTGCCCTGTGCCAAGGCGCTTCATCCTCGGCCACCGGCAGGGCAGCCCTGCTGTGTCTGGTTCCTTGGCCCGGCCTGAGAGGCTGCGGGGACAGACAGGGCCGGGCTGAGCCCAGGAGCCAGACTCCTGACCGCGTGCCCGGTGCACTGGGCATCCTCCGGGCCCTTCCCGGGTTAGCCACACTTCCCCTCTCCTGGGACCTGCTGCTTCCACTCCCCGTGTCTCTCTGAGATCCACCCTTTGCTCCTCTCTGCTGTGTCCCCGTGTCACGTCCATGCTGCAGCAGCCGGCCCGGATCGCGCTGTGATGCGCCAGCCACTCCTGGGTCAGATCCTGTCCGTGTGCTCCGCCCTCCCTCTCCTCCCCGCCCTGCTCCTTAGGGCCCTCACCCTCCCTTGAGTCCTTCTTTGGTGTCTCTGCTCCAAGCCACTCAGAGAGCTCCTGTTCCCTCTCCAGGGCACCAGGAACTTTCTAGTGAGAACTTGCCATTTCTCAGCACATTCATGCCCCAGTCCAGCCAGCAGGCTCCTGGGGACCAAAGCAGGAATCAAGGGGAGGCTCCCCCGTGGTTCGCCGCGCGCAGGCGCAGCATCGTCGGGCCCAGCGGGCACTGGACGGATGGTATCCTGGGCTGTTGCCCGTGGAGCACGGGCCCTGGGAGGACATCTCCTCCGCAGCCCCAGCCCCTCTTCTGTGTGCCGTGAGTGTGTCAGGACCAGCTCTGAGGGCTTCCTGTGGGGCTCCGATGAGGTTGCGCACGCAGAGCACAGCGCCGCCCCCCCGCCCCATCCCCCCACTGCAGGGAGGGCTCTTCTGTACCAGCGTGAGTGCCGGGCGGGATGAATCCCCACCACGACGCACCTGGCGCCGCCCGGCTGGGACAGGGCCCCTCACCTCGCCCGGCCGCCCACCCTGTGACGCGGGGGGCGGAGGAGAGCGTCTCCCAGGCCCCGTGTTTGCACCCCCTCTCCTCACCGCCCTGTGCCGCACGGGCTGAGTCTGCGCGCTCAGGTGGACCCAGAACCCCCGAGAACCATGGCGCCCCCTGCCCCCCTTTGTCCCCTCCTTGTCGCCCAGGCCTGCGGGGCGCCATCCCCTACGCCCTGAGCCTCCACCTGGACCTGGAGCCCATGGAGAAGCGGCAGCTCATCGGCACCACCACCATCATCATCGTGCTCTTCACCATCTTGCTGCTGGGCGGCAGCACCATGCCGCTCATCCGCCTTGTGGACATTGAGGGCGCCAAGGCACGCCGCCGGGGCCGCAAGGACGTCAACCTCAGCAAGACCGAGAAGATGGTCAGTGCCGGGCGGGCCAGGCGGGAGGGCGGGGGGTCCCTGTGCACCGCCAGGGAACGCGGGGGCAAGACACGCTCTGAGGGTGCACAGGCGCGCATGGCGCATGCACACTCGAGCTGTGTACACATCAGCTTCCTACACCAAGGAGGAGGTTGGACTCAGGGTCTGAAACCTGGCTCTTTGGGGTGGGTTGTCTGCCAGCCTCGCGGAAACCCCGGAGGTGGTGATGTGTAGGTGGCAGCCAGACCTGAACCCCCTCTCAGGGTCTCCCAGTAGCGCCCTCCCCCCCAGTAACCGCCCCACCCCCTCGGCCAGGACTGGAGGGATGTTTGAGAGTCACCAAATGACAGAATCACCTCACTCCCCAGCATTTAGTTGAAGCCTCCTCTTAGGGCGTGAGAGGAGGAAGGCTCTCACAGTGGTTGGGAGGATCGGGTGAGCAGACACTCTGCCCAGAACAGGAGAGGGCCTGATTTGGGGCTGGGGGTGCTCAGGGCAAGTTGCAGTGAGCCCAAGGCCCCCAGACCCCTGCTCGCCCCTGCCTCCTCCAAGCCCCTGTGCCCGGAGTCACTGAGGTGGTGTCTTTCCTGCCTGTGTTTCCCTCAGCCTGGGTGCAGAGCCCTGGCTGGTGGGGGGGCGGGACACGCCTTCCTGCACCGCCCTCTGCTCTGCACACACATTTCCAGAAACACATCATTTTCTAGTTCGCTTATCCCAGGCCGTCAGTAACTTGACTTAGTCACGGAAGGCACATAAGTCCTCAGCCGGAAGATGGGGAAAGGATGTGCCCATGTGTCACTTAGCAGAGTCCAGCCAGTCTGGGGGGGACCTTGGCCCAGTCTCTGCCCAGGGCCTCTGCAGCCAGGGTTGTGCCCGGCGGCACCTTCAGGTGCCCTCAGGCTCACAGAACGCCCCACCCTCTCAGCAGCCCTTCTCCCCACCCCCTCCTCCACTGTCTTGTCTGCTTTTAACCAAAGCCTAAGTGTAGGTTCTCAGACCTTTTAGTGGGGGTCATAATTAGTGGAGGGCTCCAGGGTCTTGTGGGTCTGGGGCGGGGCCCCAAAGAATTTGCATTTCTAACCCATTGCCAGGAACTGCAGCCGCATTTGGCCAAGCCCAGCTCAAATAGAACCAGGATGTGCGCTAGGAGGGGAAGCAGCTGCCGTGCGGGGCTTGTTTGCTGCGGTGCCTGTGCTTTGCGTGGACTGCCTTGAGTCTCCCTGATAACCTGCAGGAAGCAGGTGGTCACCGTTCGTGATCCCCACTTTGCAGATGAGAGCACTGAGGCACACAGAGGCCAGAGCACAGCTAAGGTCCCACAGACTCTTAACCACACTTGCCACCCCCAGTCTTCAAGGTGGGGGTTCCTGGACCAGCCGCATCAGTGGGAGCTCATTAGAAATGCAAATTCTTGGGTCCCATCCTAGACCTGCTGAATCAGGAGCTGCAGGAGGGCCTAGTGGGCCCTGTGTTCTATGGCTCCCCAAGTTCCAGGCAGTTCTGGCGGTGGCCCCAGTGTGAGAAGCACTGTGCCCTCGCTCTCTCCCACCTCTTATGCCTGGGGGGCACTGTGCTTGGGGGCAGGGGTGCAAAACTGCCTTTGGTGGCCCCTGCAGAGGGTAGGTAGTCCTTCTGCGCCTCCCTCTCCAGGTCCCATCAGGATTGTTCCTTCTGCCCTCTCTCCACTTGACCAGCAAACTCCCCACAGTGGGCCACTGCAGGCAAAAAGGCAACAAAAGCCACCTCCTTGTTCAGTTCACTGGTACAGAGACAGTCCAGAACGGCTCCCGGTCCTGACTGCACAGGACAGGCAGCCAGAGAACGTACAGGCCGAGCCCCAGCCCTGAGCTGCCGACTTAGTCACCATCTGACTTCCCTGGGTGTCCACCGTGTTCCTGCACACCTTCCTGCTGCCCTTCTGCTGCAGTTAGAGTTGGAGACCCAGGGGCCCGGGGCACAGGCCTGCGAGCTAGGCTGGGTGGTGTGTGGGCTTCCCGGCAGGGCCAGCTTGATGCCTCCTGGGCTGCCTCCGCTCCCCCTGCAGGGCAACACCGTCGAGTCGGAGCACTTGTCGGAGCTCACGGAGGAGGAGTACGA
>NW_011494610.1:3731575-3734185 GCF_000754665.1 Bison bison bison
TACGAGGCCCACTACATCAGACGGCAGGACCTCAAGGGCTTCCTGTGGCTGGACGCTAAGTACCTGAACCCCTTCTTCACGCGGCGGCTGACCCGGGAGGTGGGACGCAGGCTAGGGGCCGGAGCGGGGCGGGCAGGGAAGGCCCACGTGCCAGGTGGGGTGGGGGTGTCCTCCCACTCAGCTTTCTCTCCTTCCCAGGCTTGAGGGCTGGATACGCTTGTGGGGCTGGGCATCTGCTGTCTCTCTTCTGCTGCCTTATTTAGTGTTAGTTTAATAATAGGCTTCTTGACACAGTTTGGTTTCCCTGGATGGTAGTCTTGGGATATTGATCAGCTTCTGAACCTGGCTGAGGAATCTCAGCCCTGCTGTGGCCCGAGGCTCAGGGCTTTCGCTCCATCCATCCCTCCGGGCACCACTGGCCTCTGGGTGACCAGGAGTGACGCCCGTCTCGGGCCAGCTTGGGCCTGCTCTAGTGAAACGGTCACCCCGCCTGTGCAGGCTCGGGCTGGGGGTTCCCCCAGCGGCGGCTCCGCTCTGCTTCTGAGCCCCGCCTTCCTCCTGCAGCGTCAGCGTGCCTTCAGCACGTGAGCTCTCAGTGGGAGCCAGGCGCTGCGCCATGATGGCGTCATTTCCTTCTCCCACCAGCCCACGCGGCAGACGCAGTGAGCTGCCTCACCTGATAGCCAGGGAGGCTGAGGCCCAGAGAGGTGGAGTCCCCGTCCTGGGGTCACACAGCCAGTGTGGGGCAGGGCTGAGAGCAGAGCCCAGGTGTGTCTGATTGCAGAGGCCAGGTTTTTTTTTAACATCGAGCCATCCTGCCGCCTCCTGTTCTGAGTGAGACCTTCTGTTACCTCTGCCCACAAAGAAAAATCTCAGCCTGCCCTTAGTCAGTTAGCACTTTGAAGTTGCCTGTGCGCCCTGCCTGCCACAAGGCACAAAGCAGCTGTCCCTCCCTGCCTTGCCCCTGACCCTGACCCTGACCCACTGACAAGGGGCTTGCCCCGTCTCCCGCCCCAGGACCTCCACCACGGGCGCATCCAGATGAAAACGCTGACCAACAAGTGGTATGAAGAGGTGCGCCAGGGCCCTTCGGGCTCGGAGGACGACGACGAGCAGGAGCTGCTGTGACCGAGCGACGCCCGGGAAGGACCCCCGCAAGGCCCCCAGGCGCGCGCACAGGCAGCTCTCCGCTCTTCAGGGCGGACAGAAGGAGGGTGACACCCGGGCGGGGGTCATCCCAGCCCAGGACTCCACACACTCGGGGCCGGCTGGCTGCCCTGCAGCGCCCCCTCCCCGCTCCTCACTGGACCTGACCGCGGCCCGCAGACTGGAGGGGCCCCGTGCAGGTAGATTTTGCGTGCTGCTTTCAGAGCCAGGGAGCAGCCATCTGTCCGACGAGGTGTCCGTGACAAGGTGCCCGAGAGGACCCGCCGTGCGGGGTGTTTCGGGAGGCGGTGCGCAGTCGCCGCCGTCCCTGGCTGCTGCCTTCATCACGGAGCCCTTCCCTGCTGGGTGGGCGTCGGGACCCCCGGGGTCGCAGCCGGCCGCCGCTTCCCTGCTCCTAATCACGGTGCTGCTGGCCGCAGCAGCAGCAGCAGTTCTCATCCAAGCGGCAGGCTCAGAACCCTCGGACCCTCGCCCGACCCTTAGTGATGTTGCTCGCGCTCCGTGAGAAAGAGAAACCGAGTGACCTTTTTTGTTATACCTCTGGCACCTCACAGGCTGTCTCCCCGGGCGGCAGGCGGCTCCCGCCTTCTCTGGGAATGCTGTGAATGTTTACACTGGAACCGCGCGGGCACAGGCCTTCCAGCCCGTTGGAAGCTGCAGCCCTGGTTGGGGGGTGAGTGAGCCTCTCTGCAAGGTCAGAGCGCCCTCTGGAGGGGAAACCTGGAGGCGCGGGGTTTATGCGGGCCAGCAGCTGCTATCTTAATTCAGTTTAAACTCATGCACTTTGACGGAGCAGTGAGAGCCTAGCAGTGGTCCTTTTTTGCCCAGGCCTCTTTCCCTGGGCTCCGCCCGCGGTTTACCCGTTGCGCCGTCAACTCATGAGCATTTCTTCTTTCCCGCTCCCTGTTCTCTGCCGTCTTGGGTCCTGTTTGTCCTCCCTGGACCCCCTCCCGGGACTCCCGTGGCCTGGAGCCGGATACATCGGCTCCTCACCTGCCGTGCCGGAGCAGCTTCGGCTACCGGGACTCACTCACAGGGCCTTTCCACGTGCTCGCGCGCACGCTCTCTCGCTCTCTCTCTCTCACACACACACAGCACGGTGGTCCGGCCCCTGGGCCATCTCAAGGGGTGAGCTGTCCATCATGCCCAGATGACTGGAGTTACTGACTTACCCGCATCCACCCCCCTCACCGGCCCTTGAACACGTCTCTACCTGCTTGCTCTGTGCATCCCCAGGCCAACGGCAATTTCTGTATGTGGCTCAGGGTCGCAGCTGGAGCCTCGGAACTCGGCACCCCCTGGGGTGGTGTAATTCATCGCGAGCACATCCCTGGCTCTGCTGGGGACCCGGTGGGCCGGCGTGGACCTTGGGCTGGCAGCAGAGCTGTCTCCATCTTTTCCGCCCCAGGCAGGGTGGCTCAGGGGGGGAGGGGGGAGGGGGCG
>NW_011494610.1:3734285-3737670 GCF_000754665.1 Bison bison bison
CCTCCCCTGTCCCCAGAAGTGTAGGTGTGAAGCCAGGCAGGCAGGCAGGCAGCCCGTGGCTTCCTTTTTGGGCATGAAAAGTAAATCTGTACTTGATTGCTAAAAGGTGATCACTTCCTTTTGTCACGTCCCACGTTAACCTCATAATTTGAGCCAAATAGGATTATTTTACTTCACCTAATCTCCCCACTGGGAGATTAATGCCAGGCTTGATTCTGGTCTCCATCATTTCCGTTTTTTTTTTTAGTGGAAAACTAAAAGATCAAGCGGAGGGGACCTTTGTCCATACGTGGGGTGGGGGGAGGGCAGCAGGGCTCAGAGACCGGATCGTCCTCTCATTCTTCAGTTCATCAGTAACGTGCTCCCCCTGCCCGCCTTGAAATTCAGTCAGATCTTGAGGTGTAAGTTACATTGTAAATTCAATAGCGTGCCAGAGAAGAATATTTTTTGGTTGTGAGTTCATAGACAATGGAAACAGGTTCTTCTCAGTTCATTGGGCGCTTGGTCACCAAGTCTCACCTGGCCTCCCACTTTTAGCTGAGACTTGAGAATGACGTTAAGTAGAGAAGCACGTGAGGGGCTTGGTGGAAGGTGTCTGGGGCTTGGCTGTGTGGAGGTGCTTGCCGGGGAACCTTTCCTGGTCTGGACGGCACCAGCCTGGACCTTCCGTGAGCCGGTGCTGCCCTCTGCTGGCCGAGTCGAGGTTTCGCAGTGTGGGAGAGCAGCCCGCGAGGATACGGGGAGCCCGTGTTCCTCAGCTCCTGCCGGTTCACCTTTGCGTAGGCCAGAGCTGGTGGAGAGGTTTTTCTGGTGGACTTCTTTCAGCTGTCATTACCTGAGAATCAAAAACTGCGGTCTACCTTTACCATTCCTGGGGCTTCCCTGGTGGCTCAGCTGGTAACAAATCTACCTGCAATGGGGGAGACCTGGGTTGGATCCCTGGGCTGGGAAGATGCCATGGAGAAAGGAACAGGCTACCCACTCCAGTATTCTGGCCTGGAGAATTCCATGGACTGTATGTATAGTCCATGGGGTCTCAAAGAGTCAGACACAACTGAGCAACTTTGACTTTGTCTTTACTGTTCGTAATAGTTGTATTGTTTGGGGCAGTAAATGCTTAGAAGATTTTTTAAAGCCCAGCATGACTATAACTTCCCACATACTTCCTTTTAGGCCCAGGACATGGGACAGGACATCTATAGCACACAGAGAAGGCAATGACTTTAGAGAGAGGTGAAGGCTGCACAGTCAGTGAGTGCCTCTGGGGAAGGTGGTCAGTCAGCCAGTGAACTCTGAAGACATGCTGTCTTGGGGAGTTCTGTAGCAGTAAGCCCACACCCCAAGGCACCCCGAGCATCCCTGTGGTTGTAGAACCCCTAGGCACAACCGTACTTGGAGGTTTGGGGTGTGAGGCCTTACAGGGGAAGAAGCTAGCTTTTCCTGGGCCTCCGGAGGTCAAGTTTGGGCTGGGCTGGCGCAAGGCCAGGCAGAAGGTGGCTCAGTCCCATCGTCTGGGGCTCAGACCCTCGGCCCAGGAGCCGGGCAAAGGGCCCACCCCCCAGGCAAGCCACCTCTTCAGACTGGGGTGCTGGCGGGGCCCTGGCAGACCCTGTGCGCCACACCCCCACACACACACGTCGGCCTCATTTGCCTGCAGACTCCTTTGTGTACAGCGGCATGTGGAAAAATCATTGAGTGGGGCGCCTTCTCCTTGAAGCCTGCATCAGAGGTGGCCTCGTGGGGTCTCAGGTCCACATGCCCCCAGGGGCCCACACATTTGGCAGAGCCCGCAGCGGGTAGGCCACAGTGAGGATCGTTCTGCTTTGGTGAGAAGAGCCAGGGTGGGGTGGGCTGGGGGCGGTCCGAGGCACAGGCCTGGCTGAGGGTGGGTCTGGCCTTGGAGCTGGTCCCCGAGTCTGGCGTGAGGACTCTCAGCAGTGACTGACCGTCAGTTAGCCTTTAAATGCCAAAAAGAGCAAAAGATCCTTCTCGGCTTCCCTGTTCACTGGCTCCAGGACGCAGGCACATGTGTCCCCTGCTGGGTGGTGGGTAGGAAACCAAATCTGAAAGGTTCCCGATGGAGCAGCCAGGATCATTAAGAAGCTGTTGTACCGGGAGCCCAGTCTCCAAAGCCCTAGACAATATGTGTTAAATGAAAACACCACAGTCAGAATGAAGGCTGAGAAGGAGCAAGCAGCTCCCTTCTGCTCAGTCTCCCGCCATTTCTCTCACAAATGGAGCCAGACCTGCAGGGACTCCACCGTCTTGCCCTGTGTGACAGACGAAGGCAGACTTTCTAATGGGCCCTGGCCCACCCCACGTCACCGATGCTCACCCCAGAGGACATGGTCCCTAATCCCAGTAGGAAACAGAATGCGTGGTGCTTCCTACCCGGGAGCAGGGCCTCTCCCAGCTGCTCTGCAGGAGCATCCTGGCTTCCAGGCGAGAAGGTTGAGTGGTTGGCGCACAGCCGCTGGCCCCTGAGGCTGTGGGGCTGACGAGGAGCGTGCAGCTTGGTGGTCGGAAGGGAAAGGTCTCCTGCCGGCGCTGGGGACCCATCCAAGGAGCCGGCCAGCCACGCACGAGAGCCGCTTCTCTGGGCCCAGCCCTGCTCTGCGGAGCTGAGAAGGCGCCTTACTCGCTGGGCCTCCTCGAGGTGTGTGGCTGTGTGTGTGCTCAGTCATGTCCGATTCTTTGCCACCCCATGGACTATATGTAGCCTCCAGGGTTCCTCTGTCCATAGAATTTCCCAGGCAAGAATACTGGAGTGGGTGCAATTTCCTCCTCCAGGGGATCTTCCCCACCCAGGGATGGAACCTGCGTCTCATGAGTCTCCATGCCAGGCAGATTCTTTGCCACTGCACCACCTGGGAATGTAGAACGTTTTCTGCAGTACAGCTCCTGCAAAACTTGGTGTGTTCAAGGTTAATCAGAATCTTGTATTCTTTTGACTGGTTTTCTTTGTAAAAAAGAAAGGACCGTGGGGAGGCCACCTTGTTCCTCTGTCCTCCCCCAGGCACTCCCGGTCCTGGTCTCTGAAGAATGATTTGCTGCTCTTCTCGGTGGGGCTTCGGGTTGGGGGGTGGGTCAGAGGTGGAGGGGCCTGCGGCTGCTGTGCTGGAGCCACTGCCTCATCTCGCTGGGCTCTTAAAGAGTTCAGAAGTGGATGGAAAACGGTAATGTCACTGGATGCTTTTTTAGAAATAAAGACGAAAGCTGCTGAATCTGAGCCACTTTCTGTGTTTGTGTTCTGTGGCTTTGCAAAGGCAGGGGTCGCGCGCCCCTAGGCCCAGCTCTGCCAACATGGCTCGGCTCTCTCTGCCACAGGTGGGTGCAGAACGCAGGGGGTGATGAGCAGGAGCGTGGGCTCTAGGGGCCCAGTTCC
>NW_011494610.1:3737770-3748635 GCF_000754665.1 Bison bison bison
CTGGGGCCCAAATCCCTGCCTCTGTCTCCGTGGGGCTGCACCCCACAGGCCCACAAGCCTTGAGACCATCGCCCAGAGGCGGCAGCAGAGGCCCTGATGGTTTGCTGTGTGTGCTGGTCGCTCAGTCGTGTCCGACTCCTTGTGATCCCATGGACAGCAGCCCACCAGGTTCCTCTGTCCATGGAATTCTCCAGGCAAGAACACTGGAGTGTGTTGCCCATCCCTTCTCCAGAGGATCTTCCCAACCCAGGGATCGATCCCAGGTCTCCCACATTGCAGGCAGATTCTTTACCGTCTGAGCCACCAGGGAAGGTTTAATGGTTTGGCAGACGGACGGAGGGCTCTTACACAGAGGTCGATACACAAGGTGGAGTGATAGCCCACCGTATACAGCAGCTGATGGGCAGAACACTGCAGTGGCCTTCAGTACCCCAGGGAGGAAGCGGCTACCTTTAATAGGTGGGGGGGGGGTTGATGTCAGATGGGCTCAGTTACCAGGATCTGATTAAGCCCTGTAATTAAGAGGACTGGACAGTCATGTGAGGGAAGCATGGGCTGGTCGAACAGGAGATGTACCAAGAGCAAGAGAGCAACCATCTTGAGTGGCCGAAGCGTACAGTCCCTCTGTGGGAACAGCTCAGGCCGTGCCCAGCCTTCAGCCAGCCCACGACTGCTTTCGCACAGATGCAAGGGACGCGTCCTCACCAGGCCCCTGGGGTTGCAGGCCAGCCCCTGGTGGGCCTTTGCCAGACTGAAGCCAGGCTCTGAGCCCACACGGCTGCAAGAGTTGGATGGACGGTGGTGGCAATGTCTGTTAAGTGGGAAGTCTTGAGGCTCAGTGTGCTGTTACCCTCTCATACTTCCAAATGGCATCCTAAGCTGCTTATGGTAACAGGCTGTGCGTGTGTGCTGACTCTTAGCGACTCGATAGACTGTAGCCCATCAGGCCCCTCCGTCCATAGGATGCTCCAGGCAGAAGACTGGAGTGGGTTGCCATCTCCTTCTCCAGGGAATCTTCTCAACCTAGGGATGGAACCCGTGTTTCCTGAGTCTCCTGTGCTGGCAGGCAGATTCTTTACCACTGAGCCATCTGGGAAGCCTTTGGTCACAGATGCAAACAGAAAACACATGTGAGATAAACGAAACCAGGCAAGAGAACCTGTCCTGACCCCAGGGAGCAGCCTTCTGGCGGGAGGCCAGAACTGGACCTCTCGGTCCCCCTCAACCCTGCAATGCCTCCCGCTGCTACCCCACCTCCCCCGCCCCTGGCCAAAGGAGGCAGTGGGGAAAGCATCTATCACATGCTGGCCCCTTCGGTTCCTGAGCTGCCAACCGTATGGCCGATCAACGCCTGCTGATGTCAGCGGGGAACTAGGGGGGAGCAGGGCTGGTGGAGTGCCCGTGGCCCTCAGCTCCCATCCCCCTGTGACAGAGACTGGGCTCAGAGAAGGGGTTCTCCTGCCTAGTGAAACTGCGCAAGGGTGATGCCAGTGGGCCCGGGAGCAGTGGGGACTCTGGCAGATAGGGAGCAGGCTCTTCCAGGCCCCGGTGGCCGCGCGGAGGCTGGGAAGTGGAGTGTGCTGAGCCCAGTCAGCCTGGAACAAAGCCCCAGAGTCAGGGCGAGGGGAGCCAGAGCGGCACCTAGGGAAGCTGGGTGTTGTCATTCACATTTCAACCTTCTCATCACCCAGAAAAAGCACTCACTCGGGGTGACGGGGATGCTTTTGAACTGTGGTGTTGGGGAGGACCCTTGAGAGTCCCTTGGACTGCAAGGAGATCCAACTGTGCAATCCTAAAGGAAATCAGTCCTGAATATTCATTGGAAGAACTGATGCTGAAGCTGAAACTCCAAATCTCTGGCCACCTGATGCAAAGAGCTGACTCATTGGAAAAGACACTGATGCTGAGAAAGATTGAAGGCGGGAGGAGAAGGGGACGACAGAGGATGAGATGGTTGGATGGTGTCACCGACTCGATGGACGTGAGTTTGAGCAAACTCTGGGAGTTGGTGATGGACAGGCAGGCCTGGTGTGCTGCAGTCCATGGGGTCGCAAAGAGTCGGACACGACTGAGTGAACTGAACAGGGTGAAGGGGAGCAAGCCAAGGAAGAAGGGTTTTCCTTGAGAGGCCGGAAAGCTGCAGGGGAGGGTCACGCACAGAGCTGAAGGCCCTGTGACCAGCATAGGACGCCCAGAGGTGCCGAGCGGAGGTAAAGCCGTCCCTCGTCATTCCGCTGTCTCACCTGAGAAGGCTAAGGAACAGGCCTCTGACCCAGTCCTGGCAGGAGAGGGAAGCAACGTCTTAGGGAATTTCCAGCTGTTTCCTCACACTCACAGCAGGGAAGCGCCCTCTTCCCATTGTCTGGCCTTGGTCTCCCATCCTGTGGGGATGCAGTGCTCCTCGGACCTGTGGCGGCAACTCTAACACGAGGCACAGCCTCGCCGACCTGCCGGGGCCCCGGTCCTTAACGCCTCTGTCGGACGAGGGGATTAACCGGTCCTGGAACTGACCTCCCTGCGGAGCTCGAGGCAGGTTACGTCACTTCACAGGGAGAGGACCCAGGGCTCTTTGGAGAAACCTTCGATTCCAGGACTTGGACAGGAAATGTATAAGGTAAACCTGGGGCCCCCATTACAGCA
The DNA here is from genome assembly GCF_000754665.1 of Bison bison bison. Lineage (NCBI taxonomy): Eukaryota > Metazoa > Chordata > Mammalia > Artiodactyla > Bovidae > Bison > Bison bison. The sequence goes on from NW_011494610.1 coordinate 3,740,411, forward strand.
GATGGTGAGGAAGCAAGTGGGGTTTCAGGGTCAGGTCAAAAGGACTCGGGAGCCAGCCTGAGGAGGTTCCCACTGAACAAAGATGGGACTTGAAAGTCAGTAACAGTAATAATGGAGTGGGTTGAAATACTTAAGATATACTGAAATCAATGAGTTCAGAGTAATACTTGTTAAAAATCAGTCACTGGATCTAGAGGAGAGTGAATACATGTTATATGTTCAGCTGACTCCCTTCAGTGTTCTGAAGCGAAACTATCAGCATTTTTAATCGGCTGTACCCCAATACAAATAAGTTTAAAAAGAATCAGTCACTGTTAGGGGATTCTAAGGCATCAACTCATTATTCTAAGTAAAAATAAAGGGAAAGAAGTAAACATCTATCCTGCTTTTCATAAAGATGAGGGATGTTTCTTTTTAACTTTTTTTAAAGTCCTAGATTTATAGGAAGTTGCAAAAATAGTACAGAAGGGTTCCGTGTACCCTGCACCCAGTTTCTCTCAGAGGAACATCTTGCACAGCTATAGAGTGATATCACAGCCGGAAACTGACTTTGGCACAACTGGTGAAATGCACGGGCCTGCTCCCATGACATCAGTTTCACATGCTGTCCTGTGTGTGCCTGTGTATTTAGTTTTACACAGTTTTGTCCCGGGTAGAGATTCACAGCGCCACAGAAAAGTTTCTTTTTATAGAAGTATTCCAGTTGCCAAACAATTAAGACTAAGATTGGAATATCGTTTAAGATTGGAATATCTCCATTTTGCAGTCTCCAGTTAAATAACGGATCTAAGTACTGAGTAACAGCCTTAAAGGCTATTCATATCCCAAAGGGACAGAACTCGATGCCATGTGCCTCCTGAAAAAAAAAGACAACATCTATGAAGTGTTCTTACAACAACAAAAAACCCAACCCACAAATGAGCAAGCCTCAAAAATCAACTACTGAAAAGAAAAAAAAGTCAACTACCAGGTGATACAGCACGCAGGATGAAGGATAAAGACCACATGATCGTTGCAATTCACACATAAAAAGTGTGTGCCAAAATTCAGCACACTTTCATGGTAAAAAAAAAACAGCAAACTAGGAATGGAAGGAAACTATCTCAACATGATAAAAGCCATTTCCAAAGCGCATGTGCCACAGCTAACTTCATGCTCAGCGGTGAAAGACTGGAAGTTCTTCCTCGAGAAGAGGCCAGGATGCCCACTCTTGCCTCTTCTACTGAACATAGTGCTGATAATCTTAGCCAGAGCAATTTGGCCGGAAAAAAATAAAAAGGCATTCAAATTGGAAAGAAAGAAGTAGAATTATATCCGTTCTCAGATGACATGATCTTACATGTAGAAAACCCTAAAAATTTTACACACACACACCTGTTAGAACGAATGTAAGAATTAGTTGCAGGATACAAAATCAACACATTATTCTCTATGATTCATTGTTCTATACCCAAATAATGAACAATCTGAAGAGGAAATTACAAACCAAATTCCACTTACAATAGCATCAAAAAGAATAAAATATTTAGGAGTAAATCTCACCAAGGCAGTGAAGAACATGTACACCAAAAACTACAAAACATTGCTGAAAGAACACACAAATTAAGGACATCCTGTGTTCACAAGTTGGAAGACTGAACATCATTAAAAATGTCCATACTACCCAAAACAATCTACTGATTCAATGTAATCCCTATCAAAACCCCAATGGCATTTTTGCACAGATGGGGAAAAAAGTTCCTAAAATTTAAAAGGGATCTCAAGGGACCCCGAATAGCCAAAACGGTCTTGAAGAACAACAGAAACTCTGGAGGGCTTATCAAAACACATTACATACAAAGCTACAGTAATCAAAACAGTGTGGTCCTGGCACAGAGACAGACATAGAGAACAACAGAAGAGAGAGGCCAGAACTAAACCCTTACGTATGTGGTCCGAAGGTCTTCCACAAGGACGCCAAGACCAGTCAGTGGGGGAAGGACCGTCTCCATAAATGGTACCGGGAAGACTGGACATCCAAATGCAGAAGAATGAAGCTAGACCCTTCCCTTACAGCATACACAAAATGGAAAATGGATTGAAGATCCAAATTTAGTTTTAGTCTGAAACTAAAAAACAATTCCTAGAAGAAAACAAAAGTTTCATGAAGCTGGATTTGGCAACAGTTTCTTGGATTTAATGTCAAAAGCATAGGTAACAAAAGTAGCAGTAGAAAAGAGGGCCACAGCGGACTTTAAAACTTCTGCACCTTCAAAGGATGCCCCTTCTCTGCCGCTCAGGCAGACTTACCCACCCCCTCTATGTCCCTGCCCCAATGTGAGAGTCAGTTTCCCATCCTTCCACCAGCGTCAGCCTCCTTCGGGGGCTCCCCAAAGTCAGTGAGCTAAAGGCATTCCCCGGAGTCCTAACCCAGAGTCTCTCTGGGCAGGGGACTTCTCAGAAACAAAGTTCTCTTCTGCAACTGAATCTGTCTCTCATTCCTTCCTGGCACAGGCCCCAGCTCACCTGGCTGGGCGTCTGGCCCCACCCACTCCCCCCTCTGTAGTCCAAGTGGAGATTCCTATTTCCCTTTGCCTTTTCACTTGGCACACATCAGCTGGGCTTGCCCCACGCGCCTGGCTGAAAGCAGAGCCCTGGGGCCAGACAAGCTGTTGAGATTTAGCCGTGGCTGCAGCTTGGGTCCTGGTGTTGCTGATCGTGAGGCTGGACCTGGCTGGACCTGGCCAGAGCAGGCCCTGTCCCCACATCTAAGCCCACCGTGGCAGGGATGGGCTGCCACGGGGGCCGGTTCCCTTCCCTGTTGCCACAGGAGCCGGAGGGCTTCAAGAGAGCCAAGCATGCCTTGGCAGAGTCACTCTCGCTGAAGAACGGGAGCTGCAGCTCTCGCCTCTTCCCCGGGACCCAGGACCTGAGGCGGATGCAGGTGTGGAGCGCCCTGTGGCCTGGAGGGAGAGCTAGTCGTGATGCTGAAGGTCCTGGGGGCCGTGGTCCACTCGTCCCTGGGGGTCGTCCTTGACCGGCCATTGCACATGCCGTGCCACATCTGCCTGGAGCTCCAGGCTTGCATCCGGGCTCGGCCCAGGGCGGGACTGCTGCCCCAGGGCCGCCTGCACCACTGCTGCATCCCCAGGAGGCCCAAGGGGTCCCAAGGCTGCCTCGAGGCCTCTGTCCCGTTCAACCCCTTCAGTCTCCTTATAAGAACCTGAGGTGTTGCCAGTGGAGACCTGCGCGTCTGCAGACCTGGACCCAGCCCTACCCCGTCTGGGACCCTGACCCTCTTTATCCACTAAGCCCCGATTCTGCCTTGTGACTTTCTCTCACCCCTTATTGATGGAGCTGCAGAAGAAATGTTTATTTTTCTACTTTTGAACAATATGTTCAAATAAACAGAAAGGAGTTGAAAAAGAAAAGATCCCACTGCCAATTTTCAGGAGGCTGAGGGAACAGAGGAACTCGAAAAACAGCAGCAGGGACTGCCATCAGCAGAATTTAGACTCTGGCAAACTCCAAAAGACGAACAACCCGGTCTCTTCAACAAATACATTCCAAGAGGAATAAAAAAGAAAAAGAATGAGAAGTGTCCCTCCGTGGGGACAGCCTTTAGGATTAAGGTGATTTAAAGATGTATCCACTGGAGTGTGAGACCTTATTGGGACCCCAGGGTGAGCAGTTTTTAAAGTATGCAGTTAGGAGACAACCAGACCTGGGAACACTGGCTTGATATCTGTTGCTTAATTAAGGAATTGTTATAAAAATTCAAATACGGTCAGGGTATTAGAAGTCCTTGTCTTTTAGATATGCAAACTGAAATGTTCCTAAATGAAACAGATGTCTGAATTTGCTTCCAGGGAATTTAGGAGTCAGGGAAGTGGATGGACAGGTACAGAAAATATCAGGTTGGCCGGAAGTCGTTAACCATTCAACCACTGAAGCCCTGGGTTCAGTGTACATGCGGCATCATTATTCTCGTCTGGCTTTCTTTGTAAATCAAGTTTTCTAAAATGAGCAAATGGAAAAATACAAATGTGGGTTTAAGCAAGAGAGTAGGTTATTTCTTGCATATAAAATCTGAAGATAGGTGGGGCAGGCCAGGTGAGATGCTGGCTTCCTAAGTGTCAGGGAGCCAGCCCCTTCCAGCCAGTTGCCATGCCCGCCTTGCCTTGACCTTTGCCTCAGAGTCGCACAGAGCTGCTCCGTTCCAGCAGCACAGTCAGGGTGGGAGGCACAAGCTTCTTTCTTTGAAGGACGAGTCTTAGAAGTCACAGCACTTTTCCATCCTACGGACCAGACCTACCCATATGACTGTGCTCAGTTCCAGGAGAGGCTGGGAAAGGCAGTCTTTATCCTGCTGGCCAGATGTCTAAACCTCCCGGCTTTTATTAGCAAGGGAGGGTGGGTGAGCAGCTACCAGAGTTTAATTGGCAATGTCTGCCACGGCTCTATCCCTCTGAGTGTGTGGGGTACCACAGGTTGGTGCTCAGAGCTGGCAGCAAGGCTCATGGTAATGCTGTACAGCTGGTGGGCCTGGTGATGCTTAAATATGCGTGTCATTTACATATGCAAATCAAGCAAGCTGCTCAGAGTCTCTGCTCCCCTTCAGATAGATACAGGAGCATCAGGAGCGAGTATCTGGCTTCCTTAGCTCTCCCAGGCTGGGTGTTCATCTCCAGGAAGCCAGGATGGCAGTGCCATTTCCCATGCTGTCGCTAAAATCAAACCCAGCACCTGGGCCTTCGTCTGGCCCAAGGCCTGGATATTTGTTCAGCCAGTGAGTGAGCTGGAGAGAAGTGTTTAGTCTCTTCCTGGACAGCTGAGGAGCCTCGTGGGGGCCAAGTCCCCAGAGTGGGCAGTGTGGTGGCACAGACACCCCACCAGGGGATAAAGCCAGGATGTCCCCAAACCACAGCTGCTCTTCCATTGCCCTGAAGATTTTTGCCATGTAGGTTAAGTCAACCTTCATTATTTATTTATTATTTTTATTGAAGTTGATTTGCCATGTTATATCAGTTTCTGGAAACTTCATTTAAAAAAGAAATCTTAAATTGATTTTTAAAGTAATCTCCTATTGTTGCTATAATGGGTAAGTAGTATGGTCTGCCCTGAATAGAGGGGACTGAAAAGCCAAGATTCTGCTAAAGATTCTTGGCCCTGCTTTCTCTTTCTTAGAGACAAGCTAGCATTACACTGACCAGGATCCTCTTGAGGCATTTAAATGAATCAAAACATTTTTAAATGGAATTGCTTTTTTTTTTTTTTTTAACACAACACCCTTCACTGTTATTTAACTCCTGTCTGTCACCACTAACAATCATTTCTCCTGGAGTCTGCAGTCCCACTCCAGAAGCATGGCTGAACTCTGCACACCTTGGTTTCCCCATCTGTAAGATGGGATTTAGGTTATCTTCCAGGAGGACCGAGACTATTACATGAGATCTCAAAAGTCTCAGCATATAAAATGCCTGGCTTGGCTTCCCTGGTGGCTCAGTGGTAAAGAATCCACCTGCCAATGCAGGGGACACGGGTTCGATCCCTGGTCCAGGAAGATCCCACGTGCCAAGGGACAACTCAGCTCCTGTGCTGCAAAAACTGAGCCAACCCACCAAAACTATTGAAGCGTGGGCACCGAGAGCCTGTGCTTGGCAAGAAGAGAAGCCAGTGCGATGAGAGACAGGTGCACCGCCACTAGGGCAGCCCCGGACCACCATAGCGAGAGAAGGCCGCGCAGCAGAGGCCGGAACAACCCGAACAAATACACAGATCTTTGTTTTTTCAAAGTCTGTCTCACAGAACAAGCACTCAAATGCTGGCTGTTATCATTTGTGAGTTTCATGGAGGAGAAAATGTGAGTCCTGTCACTAAAGAACAAAACATGGTTTGAGCAAAAAGCAAACAAAAACAGCAAAAAAACAAACCCAAGCAACCCAAACTTCAGAGCGGCAGAGAGGAGAGACATAAAACCCCAAACACTTCATTAACAATGGAAGACACTTTATTATTATTTTTTAAAGCATCTCTCAACATTTCAACTCTTGGTAGAAATCAAATGCAAAACATCTGCATTTTTAAATTAGCATCTATTTATCTCGATCACAGCAACCTTATACAATTTAGATACACACCAAGGAGGAGCACGGTCACAGCATTTCCTATTCCAACCCATAAACACAGTGTTTCCGTGATGATAACCCACACTGGACTTCTCTTCCAGAACAAGTGGGTTATTCCTGCTTCCGTCTGCTGTGTCAGTTACGTGGCATCACGGTTGGTTAAGAGTTAGTGTAGTGCTAGAGCAGTCTGAAAATGGAAAACTGGAAAAGTCAGGACTGGGACAGGCACTGACATGTCTGAAATGTGAAAAGGAAGAACAACATCAAAGATGGGTGCCCCCGAGTGGGAGGGCCTTAGTAATAAAGTTGGTTGAAACTCAGCTTCATATACACATGGAGTATCTACAAGTGATCCACTAGATATATATATTAAAAAAGCCATAGGAGATTTTGAAAACCTTAAAATCTCTCAACTGAGTTGGAAGAACATCAGCAAATTCACAGTGGCCTCAGGATTCAGCCAGATGGAAATGTGCTCAGGAGCTGAATACCTCCTCCCATCAGAAAACCCACTGCAGGTCAATCCCCGTAACATTCTGTACATCACCAACACTTATGGCTAAAATATATTGTTAGTTCACACGGAAGCGGTTCTATTTTCAGATTCTTGCCCCGCTCCTCCTCTGTAACCCAAAAGGATAATCTGGGGTCAGTTAATTCACATACGGAGAGGCTCGGCTAAGAATCTCAGGAGGCGCCCATCTGCTGGGCGCACGCAGACTCCTGCCCACTTCTAGTGCAAAAAGGTCGCGTAGGTTACAGACGAGTCCTGGAAACAGGTGAAGAGCAGAGGACTGAGGTGGAGGGGTGGTGGGGATCCCAAACCCTCTTCCTTCTGAACTGAGACTCGAGGAGACTGCAGTGCAAGGTCCACTCAGCAAGCGGCGAAGACCAGGCTGGAGGTCCACAGGGCGAGGTTCCCGACTCGTCACTGGTGGTCACAGTCTGCGGGCGCAGAGACCTCTCAGCCCGGACGAGCCCCCCGAGGTGCACACTGGAGGTAGGTGTTGAGATTGGTTGCAGGGAAGACAGCGGCTCTCCACGAGCCCAGGGGACATCGTCTCTGTTCCTCCTCCGCGCCCACACGCTCCACTCAACCTTCCGGCTGCGGCGAGCGGAGGCAGCAAGGTGGAAGGGCATGAGCCCCTCCCCTGGAAGACTAAAGAACCTGGGGCATCTTTATAAATAGCTACATCGGTAATGTTTTCACCACTTTGAAACACACGGCAAGTTGAATATTTATTTAAAAATAAATCTCAAAAATATCTATGTACAGTACAGGAAGAGAAGGATGTGCAAATGACAGAAGGTGGGGGGCCGGGGGTCAGTGCCGTGGTGGAAGGTCCACACTGCAGAGCGTGAGGGCCAAGTTCACAGACCCCACAGCTGCGCTGAGCTGTGGAGGCAACAGCATGACATTCAGTGAATCCTGGGCTCGGGTCACCGTTGATGCGTAGAGGCAGGGAAGGCAGGCGGGGGATGCCGTCGGGGGTCCCGGTGTTTGGGGACGGTGACGGAGGGATGAGCCAGTGGAGGAGGCCCGGTGTGGCAGGAGGGCTCATTTCACAAGCCAACAGGCCTCTAGCTCACCGCTCCAGGTGGGCATCTGGAAGCAACCCGGGGGGGCCCTTCCCAATCCAAGTTGGCTTGCCGTGGGAGTGAGTGGTCGGCAAGAGTCCCAAAGATAGAAACCATCTTGAAGAAACAACCCCCCCCCACCAAAACAAAAAAACAAAAAAAAACAGGAACAGGGAGTGGAGAGATTAGCAAAAAGGAATCCCAACAGAAGCGCCACCCTCTCTCCTGCCAGAGGACAAAGCAGCCATCAGTTGAAATAATCTGAGTCGGTAAGGGAACTCCCACATGGGGTGGCCGGCCCCAGGATCCCCCAACACCCGCATGGTCAAGGGCAGGGCTCTGCTTCTGAGATCTATGCCTTAACACTGCTTCCCCGTGACACCAGAAAGGTCGGAGGTGTAGCCCTTGGAGCAGAGAGGTGAGGGGTGGCGTCTATCTGTACACGAGATGGGAGAACTGGGTGGACTTGTAGTTCAGCTGGTTGTTGGGCATGAACTTGTGCAGCTCGCTCTTTTTGCAGCAGGGGTCGTAATGGTAGGC
>NW_011494610.1:3748735-3752421 GCF_000754665.1 Bison bison bison
ATGGTAGGCGCTGAGGCAGGCGTCACATGAGACTTTGGAACATTGCGTGCAGGTGTTGGCGGCCCCCGGGCGGTTGCAAAAGCCACAGCGGGAGGTGGCGGCCACGGCGGAGGGCGGCTTGGACTTGGAGTGGAGGTGCGGCGGCCGCTCGAGGCCCTGAGTCTGGCCCGCGTACTTCTCCCGCAAGGCGGCCCCGTGGGCCAGGCTGTCGTGGCCGGAGGCCTTGCCGGGGAAGGCGCTGGGCTTGGCGGCCGGGGAGCAGGCCAGCAGGCTGTCGCAGCGCTGGCAGAGGGCGGCACTGCAGGACAGGCCGCAGTTCTGGCACTTGGAGAGGGCGGACTCTTTGGCGGGGGTCGAGCGCTTGTGGTAGCCGGGGTGGGCGTCGTTTCTCAGCAGCCAGACGTCGGGCCGCAGGGCATCCTGCCTCCGGTAGGCGGCCCGGGGCTCCGCGTCCGTGTACAGATCCACGTCGTCCGAGCCGGGCAGATAGGGGCCGCGGAGCAGGCCGAGCCCGTTGCTGGGCGCAGGGGCCGGCAGGTCGTCGGCGCCGCCGTGCGGGGAGCCGGCCACGGTCAGGAGCGAGGGTGGCGGCCGGATGATCTCGTCCTTGAGCTCGTCCCCTGGCTCGGCGGCCGCCGGCTCCTTCCGCAGGCTCAGCGAGGTCTTCAGGGGAGGCTTCCGGCTCTCCCAGTAGCTGTCGTAGGTGTCCACCGACCGCGAGGGCTTGGTCACACGGGGCTTGTAGTAGTCCTTGGCCGCCCGCTCGCTGGCCGACTTCTGCAGCACCACGCGCGCCATCGAGGCCGACAGCGGCTCGCGGGCCTCGGCGCGCCGCCGCAGGGCCTCCGCGCACCCCCGCGCGTCCTCCACGCTGCCCCGGCGCTCGCTCACCACGTCCAGCTCCGTGTAGCCCTTGTCCTTGACCTGCGAGTGGATCTCCAGCATCTGCTCGCACTCCACCTTGGCCAGAAAGAGTTCGAAGGAGACCATCTTCACTTGCAACGTCTCGACCAGCTCTTTGAGCCTGTAGGCGGTCCCCAGCTCAGGCATGTAGCCCATGTAGCTCAGGATGGCTCGGATGTCCTCCTCCAGTAACGTCGACTTGACGTAGTACACGAAGGGGCCCGTGTAGGTCTAGGGGAAGGGAGGGCAGAGGAGCAGAGGTGGGTTCTTCTCTCCCAGACACACCGCGGAGACTGTACCCGGGCGGGCTGCACCCAGTCTGCACACGGGCAGGTGGGGAGCGGGGTTCGGGGCCATCTCAGGGCGGCAGGTAGAGGCTACTGCTCCCCAACAACTCAGCGCAAGGGTCTGAGGGAAATGACCCCGGGGGGGGCAGGGAGCAAAGCCACTGGCCTTCCACATGGGCTGCAGGGGCCCTGTTCCTTGGGGAGGTGCAGGGCAAACACTGATGGAGAAAGGGAATCGGGTCAGAGGCAGAAACACCCAGGAGCAATGCGAGTACCCTTTCTGGTATTTCCCTGAGACTTAGCCTGACCCGGGGAACTCTCCTGAGCCACCACCACCTTTGAAATGATTCAGAACTCTCGGTCTCCAGTTCCTCCTCCCCCCTCATCCCTGTCTCCCTCGCCCGCGGCAGCCTCCTCCAGGCCTCCACGCTGTCTACCTCCCATACAACCGCCAGGAGTCGTCTTCTCCAGTGGAAACTGGATCCTGGCCCTGCCAGTTTCCCAGCCCCCTTAGAATAATTTCCAGCCCCTGCCCCGGGCTCCAAGGCCCTGCATAACTGGGTGCTGCCCACCTTTCCAACCTCACGGTTTCAGATGTGAGCTGCCAGGGGCGGGCAACCAGTGAAGAGAAGGCACTATGCAGGGAGGCCAGGTGGCAGCAGGGAAGCCAGGAGGGCCCAAGCAGAGGAAGGAGGAGATTACACGGGCACAAACCCTCTTCCCAAGATGGACAGGAAGGCGCAAGAGGGGAGAGCAGCATGCAGAGCCCGTCCCCAGACCTTACCTTGATGCTTCTGAACTCCTTCTTCCAGGGGCAGAGGAAGAGGTTGATGCCCATCGTCTCGAGCATGCTGAAGGCGCAGCGCAGGGCCCGCAGGCTGGAGGAACGGAGCGAGCGCAGGGAGCTCTCCACCACCTCATAGAACTGGATCAGCCGGAATCGATAACAGGGGTCCACCTTGTGCAGGCTGAGCAGGGTGGAGGCTGCCGCCCGCAGGGACTCATCACTGCTGGGGGTGGCGTCCCCTTGGCTCTCGTGGAACTGCACGTACTTCCGGAACAAGTCATCCTTGTATTTTGCATCCATTGAACTGGGCTTCCCCATCTAATCCGATCCAGGGACAGGGGCTACCTTATCTCCTCCATGGCTTCTGGCTTAGAGGCAGGGACATTGCCAGAAGCATCGACATGCTGCCTGCCTGGACCCGCAGAACACTCTGGAAGGGGAAGACCGAGAAGCACGTCATTCCTCGAAATGAAAGGAAAAGGCTAGTGAGGCTGAAGCAGAGAGAGGAGGAGGGTCACAGGACACAAGGCTGCCCATACCAGCAGGATCCCAGCCTCAGGTCTCAACGAGTCAGACATTTCATTCCAAGATCCCCGTGCAGCCCCTGAAGGGTTCAAAGCAAGGGGGACAGGTACATGATCACACCTGTAATCATTTTTTTTTTTAAAAGGCTACTTTGGCTGCCGACCCTTGGAGAGTCCCTTGATCTGCCTTGGTTTTTCTGTGGGGTGGGGGTTTTGGCCATGCCCTGTCTTCTGGGATATTAGTTCCCCAACGAGGGATTGAACCTGTGCCCCCTGAAGTGGAGGCATAAGTCCTAACCACAGGACCACGAGGGAATCCCACCCCACCTTTGTTTTTTACGGTTCTCTCTTGGGAGAGGACAAAACCTTCTAAGCTGGACGCACAGGATTCACACACTCTTGCCGTCTCCCTGGCCACTTGTTAGTAGAGCAGGCACAGATCCATCAGTATTCTTGGCGCTACGATGCTGCAGTAATCGGTATTCATCAAGGGATACTGCCAGGGCCAGGGGAGGCAACACAGCCCACAGGGGTTACAGACAGATTTCAAAGCTGGACTGCCTGGGTGTGAACCCTGGATCTGCTTCTCCAGGTTACTTGGGCCAAGTACTCAATTCAGTTTTCTCATCTGAAAAAGGGGGTTAATAATTCTTACAGTCCAGAGCTGGTAGAAGGATTCTCTGCAGTCTGTACAGAAAGCTCTTCAGGGACTTCCCCGTGGCCAGTGGTAAAGAACCTGCCCTCCAATGCAGGGGGTGAGGGTTCCATCCCTGGTCAGGGAACTGCGACCCCAGACGCCTTGGGGTAACTAGGGAAGCCTGAACACTGCCACAAAGAGCCCGCAGACTACAACGAAGCCCCAGTACAGCCAAGGGAAGGAAAGGAAAAGAACGCTCTCCAGAATGCCAGCTCAGAGTAGGCTCATGAGGCACACAAGCAGGCGCTCCCAGTGTCAGAAGGTGCGACACCTGCCAAGCGCTCTCGGGAGGTGAGATCAGTGAGGCAAGTATCTCCCACTGGGGTGGACATGTGCTTCCACACTCACCTGGCCTGCATTTCCTGCCCACAAGCTCCATGGGTGCAGATTGTGACCAAGTGACTCAGGAAAGGTCACAGTGCCAGGGCAGGGCACACGCTTCATAAAAGCCTGCCGCTGTCTTGAGTGAGTGTGTGGGGGGAGGGGGG
>NW_011494610.1:3752585-3767808 GCF_000754665.1 Bison bison bison
CTGTGGGAGATGGTGCGGGACCGAAAACAAGCTGCGGTGGAATGGATGGACCTGCACAGTCCTCCAGCAGCTCTGAGTCTGGCTCAGAAGTCCTAAGTGCCCATGAGCCTGGTGACGATTAGGAAGTCCATAAAATCACACAGGCGGCAATGAGATACTCCTCTGGCTTCTCCAGTTTTGAGGAGATGCCCGGGGGGTAAGACATGCAGGAGAATTAGGGACACAGAGAGGCCACCTTCTCCCACCCACTGCCCTGCCAAGAAAGCCCAAGGCTCAGACCTGAGCAGCACACAGGTGAGCAGTGCCACTTGGGATCAGATTCTCCCTCCTGCCCAAGGTCGCTGTGGCCCTCAGAACAGCCATCCCTGTCCTTTGAGGTCCACCCACACAGACCCTTCTGCCTGCTTCTCAAACACATCAAGCCCATTTTGATCTCAGGACCTCTGCACACGTTGTTCCTTCTGCATGTTCTTCCTCTGGTCCCTCCTGTCGCTGGCTCACTTTCATCATTCAGGTCTCAACTCAATCATCACTCCTCTGAGGCTCTCCCTGACCACCCCAGCTCAGTAAATCGCACCTGCCTGGCCCTTGTCATCCCATTATCCTGGGGTAATCACCATCTGAAATCATCAACTTTGGGCATCCCAGGCGGTCCAGTGGTTAAGACTCCACAGTTCCACTGCAGGGGGCATGGGTTCAATCCCTAGTGGGGTAAGTTCTGCATGTCACTGGGTGTGGCCAAAAAAAAAATACTCTGGGAAATTTTCAACTTTATTCATTTACTATCTTCTGTTTGTTTCCCCTCAATATCCAGTAAGCAGTCAACCCTGCAAAGGCAAGGACAATGTCTGTTTTGTTCACCATGATGCCTAATAGCACCTGGCACACAGTAGGTATTTGATAAAACAGGCAAAATGCACGATGCTAAGCACGTCAGCATTCACCACGCTCGCGTTTCTCATTTAGCTCTCCTTAGAATTCTGGAAGGCCAGCGGGAGCGGGAAGAAAGCGAGGCTCCATGACATGATCTGCCATGGGCTTATGTAAGCTCAGGGTTAGGAAAAGGTGGACCCCAGGTTCCAAGCCTGGCCTGAGGACTGGAAAGCTGTGTTCCTCCCGCCACCCCATGCTCCCTGAGCTCAGCAATATGCAGGCCTCAGCGGTGCCAGGCCCCAGGCTGGTGCAGTGAGGGGGACAGGGCGTAGGCAGGGGACAGGAGGGCACAGCGGCTGAGAAGACAGAGCTCTGCCCTGAATTCTAGCTGAACAGGCTTACCGCTCAGTATCAAAGTATGTGTGTTCACTTTAAAAATAAAACTGCATTGCAACCTGAGAGAAGACATCACTGTCCTTGCTAAAAAAAACCCATATGCATTTACCATTTTTTTTTTATTTATCCAAAAGAAGCTTCCATCCGGCCTCTGGCCCCAGGGACTGTTTTTTAGTACATCTGAGAACAATTTAGACAGAGCGACATCAAGCCTCTGAAATACTGCTATGATTTTTCTCCAAAGAAGTCAGGCTTGAGCCAATAGAGACTGACTTTTTTTTACAAAAACAGAGTCAGCCACCCTCAAGCTCAGCTCTGCGTCTGCTCAGTGCTGTAACCATACCACAGTCCCCACCCTTGTTTGTGGCTGGCAAATAGACAAGCAAAAGGGCTGCAAACAGCCCGGCTGGTATTCAAAGTCCTAAAGCCAAGGGCGGGAAACACATCTAAGGGGAATCTTGAACCATCCTCCACTGGTGAGGAAACAGGTGAAAGAAAATGCTACAAGATCCTTAAGGAAAGGTAAGAAGGAAGGGAACAACTGTCGTGGTCCTACTGTGCGCTAGGCCTTGGGCTTTCCACTTTAACTGCATCATCCAGTTTAATCCTCACAGTTCTACGAGGAGAGAAATCAAGGCTCTGCCATTAAACAACCTGCTCAACAGAGCCTGAAAAGGTCAGAGCTGGAATTTGAACCTGGGGTGGCCGGCACCATGGCCTGGGATCTTCCTCCTTTACTTCACTCATTTATGGTTACCATGAGTACCATTCACCAAGGGATTAGCACAGAAGGGCCCTCTGCTAAGTGCCCCATGAAAATCAACAAAATCCACTCGACAACCCCAAGGTTAAACAAGAAAAAACTGAGGCTCAGAGGGGCCAACTGGAGGAGGGAATGGCAACCCGCTCTGGTAGTCCCACAGCCACGGAGAATCCCACAGCCAGAGGAGCCTGGTGGGCCACAGGCGATGGGCTCACAAAGACTCTGACACAACCAAGCAACTCGGTGTGCATGTGCAGAGGGACCGAGTCACTCACCCTAAGCCATAAGGAGAGGGAGAAGGGGCTCGGGGATCTGAACCCGGGTCTGATGCCAAAACCCTGACTCAAGCTCTGAGCTGCGCTGCTCTCAGGCAGAGCTGTCCAGCTGCTGGATAGCTCTTCTCAGAAGGGCTTGATGAAGGCAGACGCCCTGTGGCAGGGCCAGCACAGCTGAGTTCTAAAAATTTCGGTGGCAGCAAGACTCCCATCTTCTCACACGGAGCGGGACTGGAAGAGCACAGATCTCTCTATGACGTAAGCTCAAGGGCTGAGAGGGGAGGCTGACCAGCGCCCGGCCAGTGGTAAAGCAGCTGACATCATCCCTCCTGAATTCATTTTCTGAGAATACAGGCTGCATTGTAGCTGGTCATAGCTGGTGTCTCTTCTGAGCACAGAGCCAGCAATTTATTCCTAGCACTCTGCAAGAACAACAAAAAACACGCTCTGTGCAAAAACAGCGTGGTTACAGAATACCAAGACAGCGCAGTGACAGAAGCCGTTAATTTCTCCAAGCAACCCAAGGACTGGAATGCCAAGACATGCCAGGCTGGCGGAAGAATAAAAAAAAAAGGCATGGTACCATGAACATCCCTAACAGAATCGGTGGGTGTCCAGAGCCAAGAGACCTGGTCAGCACCTTCCTGCACCCACAATCTGGGCCCCCCTTTGAAGAGAGATATTGCAGTCGGGGGCGGGGGGCAGGGGGGTGGTGGCATTTTAATTATTTTTTAAACATCTCAGAGGAAAGCTGGCTCTGTTTAAAACCTTACTGAACGGAACTGAAATGATTCTGGATAGCAAAGCATGAGCTTGGCTTTACCTCAGCTGGCCCATTCAAGCAGAAACATTCCCCAAGCAGCATCTGAAGGCTTCCTCCTCCCTGCACAGGCAGAAGCTATTTTGGGCCCGGCACTGCCCCAGTCCACAGGTTTACAGATCCCTGGTCTAGCTTCAGGCCACTCAGAGTTCCCTGGGCCTCCAAACAGCAGCAAGGGGAGTGCCCATCAACCCCCTCCACCTCTGCACCCCACTCCTTGGCACTCATCCCCAAGCCCCTGAGACACATCCTAGGCAACCTTCCACTGGCAGTGAAAACACCAGAGGGTCCCCACACCCCAACCCAATCCCAGAGAGATTCAGAAAGAGGGCTTCCTGACCTCTGAAAATAGCCTCAGCCGATGCTGAAATTGGGCTTCCCCAGTGGCAGCTGCCGCTGGCAGAGGGGCTCTGGAGCAAGCAGGCTCCCCTCCCCGCAGCACACAGAAGCTGGCAACTGCTATTCCCAATCTGGTAATTCCTACAGCCTCTAAGCGCCACATCAGTTGTGCAAAACACCCTAGTCCCAATCTCGGGCCCTCCCCAGGGACTGTGGCCGAATCGACAGCAGCTGTCATTTATTGGCGGGGGGTGGGGGGTGGGGGGGGTGGCGTTCCCGTGGTGGCTCAGACGGTAAAACATCGACCTGCAACGCAGGAGACCCGGCTTCCATCCCTGAGCTGCGAAGATCCACTGGAGGAGGGCATGGCAACCCACTCCAGTATCCTTGCCTGGAGAATCCTATGGACAGAGGAGTCTGGCGGGGCTATAGTCCTGTGGGGTCGCAAAGAGTCGGACACGACTGAAGCGACTGAGCACGCACGCATCATTTATTGGATGCCTGCTGTATGCCAGAGGCTGTGCTTCCTATGCATCTCCCTTTATCCCCACCCCGGCCCCGAGCAGACAGGTTCACTCCCCATTGAACTAACCAGCCAACTGAGACTCAGACGATGGAGTGACTTGTCCAAGGTCACAGAGTGAGTACAAACCCCGGTCTGCCACCGGAGCCCGGGCTGAGGACCAACTGCGCGGTAACTGCCTGCGGCTGGAATCGGGGTGTTCTGCTGCCGCGGCAGTCGCCGAACATGGGGTGCTCCTCCTGAGCTGCCCTGAGCCTCCCACCGCCGGTCCCCAGGAGGCTGCGAGGCAGCCCTCGGGGGGGAGCGGGTATCCTGAGGAGCAGCCGGGCCCCCGGAGTGCCGGAAAGGCGGGCTCGCCCATCGCCCCCTCGCCGGCCGCGAAGGGACCCCGCTCCCGGGCCGGCCGAGCCCCGCTGAATCGGGCGCCCCCTCCGCCCAGGGAAGCCCCAGACGCCGTTTCCGCCCGCGGCCGAACCGCCCTTACCCCGGCACCGCCGCCGAGGACGCCCCGGCCGAGGTGAGTAGGAAGCAGCCGCGGCCGCCGCCGGAGCCGGGCCCGGATGGGCGCTCGGAGCTCCGGCCGGCTGCGGGAGACCGAGACCAGTACCCTGGGGCCGCGGCGACCCGGAAGCACTCAGTCCGGAAGTGACGTCTCGGAGGCGGGCCCAAAGGGAGGCCAGGCCGCGGCTGCGCGCTGGGCCGGGGAGAGGCCGACGCTCGCCGGAGGCGGAGAAGAAGCCGGAGGCAGAAGGGTGAGCGAGAAGCGGCGGCGTCTCACTTAGGAGCCTAAAGGCCTGCCGCCGCCGGGCTGGGGCTGGGACCCGGAAATAAACGGGCCGGAAGTGACGCATGCCCTGGGTCCCAGGATGGCGGCTGGCCGGGTTGTCATGGGAACCTGGCTGGAGCCCAGAGGTGGTAACTTGGATCTGTGAACTCGGATGGAGAGATTCGCGGCTTCCACCTCCTGGTCTTCCCCATTATCCATGCGATCTGACCATGAGCTCTCGACCGCGCCTGAGAAGAAGCTGACAGTTGGATCCCTCACCCCCATTTTACAGGTAGAAATACCAAGGCTTAAAAAAAGCAAATAAGATGCCCAGTGTCACGTGAGACTGAATCCAGCCTTGAGGGGAATGGCGATGTTACAGGCTGTGTCTAAGAGCGAGGGTTCCCGTTTTGCCTTACCACTTACTAGCAACATAACCTTGGAATAGTTACTTAACTTCTCTGAGCCTCGGCTTTTTCACCTATAAATGCAATAATAATATACCGCCTCCTGGGATTCAAGTGAGTATGGAAGCCACTTACTAAAGTTATTAAAGTAGTTGCATTCAGTTCAGTTGCTCAGTCGTGTCCGACTCTTTGCGACCCCATGGACTGCAGTACGTCAGAGTTCTCTGTCCTTCACTATCTCCTGGAGTTTGCTCAAATTCATGTCCGCTGAGTCGGTGATATCATCTAACCGTCTCATCCTCTGTCCTCTCCTTCTTCAATCCTTTCTTCTCCGCCTTCAGTCTTTCCCATCATCAGGATCTTTTCCAGTGAGTCAGTTCTTCGCATCAGGTGGCCAAAGTTTGGAGCTTCAGCTTCAGCATCAGTCCTTCCAGTGAATATTCAGGTCTGGTTTCCTTTAGGATGGACTGGTTGGATCTCCTTGCCAGTCCAAGGGACTCTCAAGAGTCTTCTCCAACACCACAGTAGTTGCATTAGTGTAATAATCTAAATACACTGTTTTAAAAATCTGGTTAAGTTGGTAATTCCTTGGTGGTCCAGTGTTTAGGTGTCCATGCTTTCTGCTGAGCGACTGCGTCCAATGCCTGGTAAGGAACTTAAGATCCTGCAAGCTGCATGGCATGGCCAAAAAATAAATAAATAATAAAATATAAAATAAAATCTGGGTAAGTCAAAGGAAATGACTTTTCTCAGCCCTCAACTTCCCTAAATGGAAACCAGCATTGAGGAAGACCCAGCCAAATACTGTCTCCTTGATTTGTCACTTCACCAGACTCCTGCAGTGTACACTACACTGGCGTTAATTCTGGCGGCTTGTCACACTTCACTTCATGGATTTGTCTTCCACCCATCATGTTGATGGTTTTCCCAGAGGTGGCTAGTGGTAAAGAACCCACCTACCAGTACAGTGAGACTTAGGAGACTCGGATTTGATCCCTGTGTCGGGAAGATCCCCTGGAAGAGGAAATGGCATCCACTCAGTATTCTTGCCTGGAGAATCCCATGGATGGAGGAGCCTGGTGGGCTACAACCCATAGAGTTGCAAGGAATCAGACAGCTGAAGCTACTTAGCATACACACACACACACACCATGTTAACTGTGAACTTTGCTTTTGTGGTTCATCACTCACTGAACCCTTGGTGCTTGCAAAGTGTCCAGCACATACTCAAGACTTTGTTGAACACATTTACCATTGAACCACTCATTCTATCTCTCTAACTCGCCCCAGATATTTATTGAAGACTCAGGGCCCACAACATGCCAAATTCTCTTTCTCCAACATGGTCTTGGCTCTCTGTACCTACCATATTCTTCGACCACTTTGGCCTCTATACCTGTATATGCTGTTCACTGGGTATGAATGTTCTTCCTTTCTTCCCTTCCTTGTTTTCTTGACTTCCAGCCCCAACTGAGTCCTCATATCCTTTCTGAAGCTTTCTCTGATTTCTCCAGGCAAAACCCACCTTCCCCTGGTTTCCCACCCCACAACAACATCTTTCATAATTAAAAAAGTTAAAAAAAAATTTTTGGCCATGACATGTGCCACGTGGGATCTTAGTTCCCCAACCAGGGATAGAACCCTTGCCCTCTACATTGGAAGTGTAGAGTCCTAGCCACTGGATTGCCAGGGATATCCCGTCTTTCATAATATCTGTGTTTCCCATGAGCTCTGCACGTGTCTGATCAGGAGCTGTCCAACAGGCGTTGCTTGAGTGTGGGATTCCCTCTCTAGGTCTTGGTGTCCCCAGCTAAAGTCAGTGGGTCTTGTCTCAGGAGTCAGTGACATGGTGCCTGGAGAGCATTTGGAGAACCAAAAACCTGCTATTCAAAGAGCAGCAATTACTGTATTTATCTGTTGCTGTCTGAGCATCGCTTTAGATCTTTGTGTACTTCTGCTATTACCAGCTCGTGTTTAAGCTCCTGTCTTAATCACTCCTAAGGTGATGGTGTTTATAGGAATTCCAGCTGAGAAAAACTGTCCCACCCAAACTCCGCCTTTGCAACAACTCAAAACTGTACTTTGGAAACCATTACAAGAGTGCATGAGGCTGTTAATAAGTCCCTTCCGGCTCTGTGGTTTTGTGACAGCCAAAAAGAAAACAAAAGTTTTAAGAAGGCTTTACTGGTAGGAAACCCTGGTCACTGATTCTCGGTGACATTTTGTATCAGAAAAATACCAAAATCTCTGAAGGGAGACATTTCTCATCTTGAAAACAGGGCTGGAGGCCTGAGATTTTTCTGCTTGGTGACGTGTAATCACAGGCGCATCCTTTGCAGATTTTATTACATAATGGTTAGCAGATTATGTAACAGTCATGTGACAGTGATCAGGCACCTCTGCGTTCTAAAAGCCAGCAACATGAACCATCTACCTACTTCTTTCTATTTTTTAGCGTATTTTTTTTCATCACAAAAGTGCTGTATGAATTCTAATGACATAGGCATGTGTAGAACAAAAAATGAAAAAGAAAAGCCTATGACCCACCACTTTGATTTTCTGGAATCTACCAGAGAAAAAGCAGAAGTGTACAAAAAGACCTGTTGCATTATTCTTTGTAATGCAAAAACAAAACCCAGAAACTTTCTAAATGCCCATCAATAGGTGAATGGTGTAGCCATACTAATGACTACTATCTATCACTTTAAAAGGATGATGTAACCTTACATTACTCTGCAAGATATATTTTGGAAGGAAAAAAGAGAGCAATACCCTGAAATGCAAAACACAATATCAACCAACACTATATATATTTTCTAAGGGTGCGTATGTATGAAGCCAACTGGGGACAATAATGCAAATAAAGATCATGTTTTTCAAATCAGTCTACAGATACAAATTATATGATTTTTATTAATATCCTTCTCCCCTAGAAGTCAGTTAACTCTCTGAGGACAAAACTACTATGTCTGTTTTGCTTACAATTATATTACTACTCCATGCCACGCTGCACCCATCAGAGAGGTCAACAGCAATTGTTTTTAACCAAAATTTTCATCGAATGCCTACAATGTGCCAGGACTGATGTTAGATTTAAGGACATAGACAGACCCAAGAAAGACAGATACAGTGCTTGCCCTCAAAGAGTGTACCGTCTCCTTACCAGAAAGAGAAGATTAATAAGTTAGGAGTAAAGAAAGAAAGAAGGTGAACTCGCTCAGTTGTGTCCGACTCTTTGCGACCGCATGGACTGTAGCCTACCATGCTCCTCTGTCCATGAGATTTTCCAGGCAAGAGTACTGGAGTGGCATTTCTGAACTGAACACCAATGATTCAGGACAGGTGATGAATGTTGTGAGAAGGACAAAGAGCTTAGAGAATGGAGAAGTGACATCTGAGATGGCACACGGGACAGCCCCAAGGAGGAGGTGGCATTTGCATGGGCTCTGGACATGTAAGGGTATCCAGCTTTCCTTCCAGCTGGAGGGAAGAAAGAAGCCAAAAGTGAGGACTGGGTACTGAAACTCCACTGCCTACAAGTATACACAGTGGGTGTAACTAGCTTCTAGAGTACTACCGTCTCATCTACGTAGCGCCAGAAGTTAGAAGAACCGTAATACAACCAAGTACCTGGCCCGCAGTAGGCGTGCAATAAATACTTCAGTGAGAAAACAAATGTTGAACCCCTACCATCTGCCAGCTGATTATCACCAGTTTCCCAGCTGATCATGATCAGGCATTCAGGTTTCTGAAGAGAAGCTAGAGGTCCAGCTTTCTAAGTGAAATTTCTCAATTATAAACACCGTATGTAAACATACTTCCTAGGGACTTCCCTGGTGGGCCAGTGGTTAAGAACAGAATCTGCCTGCCAATGCAGGGAATACGGGGTCCGATCCCTGGTATGGAAGGATTCCACCTGGCACCGGGCAACTGAGCCCATTCGCCACAACTGCTGAAGCTTGCACGCCCTAGGGCCTGTGCTCCACAACAAGAAACCACAGCAGGCAGAAGCTTGAGGATCGCCATTACAGAGTAGCCCCCACTTGCCGTAACTAGAGAAAGCCCACACAACAGTGAAGACCCAGCACGGTCAAAAATATTTAAATTTATTTAGGAAAAAAAAAAAATATATATATATATATACACTTCCTGGTTCTGCCAACAAAGGGAGCCTATGAGAAATGACACCACTGTAAAAAAAAAAGGAATTCCCTGGAGTTTGACTGGTTAGGACTCCGTGCTTCCACTTCAGGAGCACAGGTCTGATCCCTGGTCGGGGCACTAAGATCCCGCATGCCAAGTGGTGCAGCCAAAAAGAAATCAAACAAAAAGTGAAAACAACCCAAGTGAAAGTGAGCGTTAGTCGCTTAGTGTGTCTGACTCTTTGCAACCACGTGGGCTAGCCCGCCAGGCTCCTCTGTCCATGGAATTCTCCAGGCAAGAATACTGGAGTGGGTAGCCATTTCCTTCACCAGGGGATCTTCCCGACCCAGGATCGAACCCGGTTTCCCACACTCCTGGCAGATTCTTTACAGTCTGAGCCACTAGGGAGGCCCCAAGTGTCTATCAACGTATGAGTGGATATACAAGATGTGGTATTTCTACACAATGGAATATTATTCAGCCATTAAAAAGGAATGAAGTTCTGATGAATGCTACATCATGAATTAACCTTGAAAACATTGTGCTAAGTGAAAGAAGTAAGTCACAAAAGGACAAACACTGTGTGATTCCACTTACCAGAAATGCCTATTATAGGCAAATTCAAAGAGACAGAAAGTAGACTAGACGTCCCCAGGGGCAACCATAATATCCATTTTTCAGTTACAGTCATGATTAGATCTTGCTAGATTGACGTTGTTTGTGCTTCATTACATGGCTTGATAGAATACAAATTGCAAAATGCTGTGCAAAAGCGGTGAGCTGGTGGAGTGACTGATGAACAGCAATATTCTGGGAGCAGCCTTTTTATGTAGTCATCCTCCTGTGTCTTTCCTTTTTATAGCTGAATCATTCACTGCCCAAATTCCACCACCTCTCAGGATACCTGACACAAAGAAGTTATTGGTTAAATAGACATCCACATGCCAGTGTTACTCATGTTAAAAGTCCTTTCAATCCAAGACTGTGTTCTTTTTTTTTTTTTTTCAGTATTTTTTTCCTTTTTGGTTTTTACTTCCATCCTAAGTTGTTGCTGTTCAGTTGCTCAGTCACGTCTGACTCTCTGCGACCCCATGGACTGCAATATGTCAGAGTTCCCTGTCCTTCACTGTCTCCTGGAGTTTGCTCAAATGCATGGCCATTGAGTTGGTGATGCCATCCAACCATCTCATCCTCTCTCATCTCCTTCTCTTCCTGCCTTCAATGTTTCCCAGCATCAGGGTCTTTTTCAATGAGTCAGTTCTTCGCATCAGATGGCCAAAGTATTGGAGCTTCAGCTTCAGCATCAGTCCTTCCACTGAATATTCAGGGTCGATTTCCTTTAGGATTGACTGCTTTGATCTCCTTGCAGTTCAAGGGACTCTCAAGAGTCTTCTCCAGCACCTCAGTTCAAAAGCATCAATTCTTTGGTGCTCAGCCTTCTTTATGGTCCAACTCTCACATCCATACATGACTACTGGAAACACTATAGTTTTGACTAGACAGACCTTTGTAGCAAAGTGATGTCTCTGCTTTTTAATACTCTATCTAGGTTTGTCGTGGCTTTTCTTCCAAGGAGCAAGTGTTTTAAAGTTTCATGGCTGCAGTCACCATCTGCAGTGATTTTGGAGCCCAAGAAAATAAAGTCTGTCACTGTTTCCATTTTTTTTCCCCATCTATTTGCCACGAGTAAGCTATAAGGGCGGAGAAGGCAATGGCACCCCACGCCAGTGCTCCTGCCTGGAAAAAAACATGGACGGAGGGGCCTGGTAAGCTGCAGTCCATGGGTTGCTAGGAGTCAGACATGACTGAGCGACTTCACTTTCACTTTTCACTTTCATGTATCGGAGAAGGAAATGGCAACCCACTCCAGTGTTGTTGCCTGGAGAATCCCAGGGACGGGGGAGCCTGGTGGGCTGCCGTCTATGGGGTCGCACAGAGTCGGACACGACTGAAGCGATTTAGCAGCAGCAGCAGCAAGCTATAAGGGATAGGGGTAGTCAACATTTAAGCAACTGGGAAGATTTAAGAACAAGGGAAGCCTTGTTCCACCTAGTTGGGCCAGGTGCGGCGAGACTGTGAGATACTCGTTTGCCCCCTAGTGGTGCAGGTGGGAATTCCTACAGCTTTCTATTAGCAATTTGGCAGTCTTGAAGAACTGCTGACATTGAGATGAAATTATCTACCCATAAGTGAAAGTGAAGTCACTCAGTCGTGTCCAACTCTTTGTGACCCCATGGACTGTAGCATACCAGGCTCCTCAGTCCGTGGAATTTTCCAGGCAAGAGTATTGGAGTGGGTTGCCATTTCCTTCTCCAAGGGATCTTCCCAACCCAGGGATTGAACCCAGGTATCCTGCATTGCAGGCAGACGCTTTACCGTCTGACCCACCAGGGAAGCCCAGATTAATAAATGTAGAAATGCATAATGGTGTAAATTCTACCTACTTTAGATAAGCATAGTAATAAATACATTTTATATGTGACCTGAGGTTGAGAGATAAGACTCTGAGGGTTACTTGATTTGAGGTCTAGGAACCATCTGTACTAGAGTCTCAGCTGGCTCAGTGGTAAAGAAGCCGCCTGCCAATGTAGGAGACACAAGAGACACGGGTTTGATCCCTGGGTCAGGAAGATCCCCTGGAGTAGGAAAATGACAACACACTCTAGTATTCTTGCCCAGAAAATCCCATGGACAGAGGAGCCTGGTGGACTACAGCCCATGGGCTCCTAAAGGGTC
The DNA here is from genome assembly GCF_000754665.1 of Bison bison bison. Classification (NCBI taxonomy): domain Eukaryota; kingdom Metazoa; phylum Chordata; class Mammalia; order Artiodactyla; family Bovidae; genus Bison; species Bison bison. Next base: position 3,764,627 of record NW_011494610.1, read on the forward strand.
GGACACCAGCGAGCAACAACAACAGAAACACTGACTGGGGCGGGGTGTGGGGTGTAACGTAGGTTAATGGTGCAGCCCCGACCAGCAGCACCTGCACCAGCTGGAGAAAACGTTAGAAAGGCAGATCCTGGAGCCACGCTCTAGGTTTACTGACCGGCTGAATTCGAAACTCTGGGCGGCTGCCCCCCAGCAACTCTTATTTTCGGAATCCCCCCCAGGTGACTCCGATGCATACTAGACTTTGAGAGTGACTGGCAGTCCTTTTTGGTTGTTTTTTACTTTAAAAAATTTTTAGCCCCACCCTCGGCATATGGGCCTTTAGTTCCCCTTGATCCCGCTACATTGGAAGTTTAGCCACTGGATTGCCGGGGAAAATCCTGACTCCTGTGTTCCATCTGTGTTAAAAGGTGATTTAATACCTCTGTGCATTGATTTGCATGATTGTAAAATGCAAATTGGCTTCCCAGATAGCTTAGTGGTAAAGAATTCCCCTGCTGAGGCAGGAGACACAGGAGATGCTGGTTCTATGCCTGGGTCAGGAAGATTCCCTGAAGGAGGAAATGGCAACCCACTCCAGTATTCTTGCCTGGGAATCCCATGGACAGAGGAACCTGGTAGGCTACATACAGTCCATGGGGTCTCAGAGTTGGATGAGACTAAGCACACACAAAAAACGCAAACAGTAGAACCTGTCATAGCTTGCTGTGAGAATTCATGTAAAATGCTTAGAATAATAAGCACCCCAAAGTTCACTATTAATATACTATTATTTCAGTCCTGTCCTCTTCTCTTTCATTGCTGTAGTTCAGTCACTCAGTCGATTCCGACTCTCTACGACCCCATGGACTGCAGACACACCAGGCTTCCCTGTCCTTCACCACCTCCCGGAGCTTGCTCAAATTCATGTCCATTGAGTCAGTGATGCCATCCAACCATCTCATCCCCAGTTGCCCCCTTCTCCTCCTGTCTTCAACTTTTCCCAGCATCAGAGGCTTTTCCAATGAGTCAGCTCTTCACATCAGGTGGCCAAAGTATTGGAGCTTCAGCTTCAGCATCAGTCCTTCCACTGAATATTCAGGGTCGATTTCCTTCAGGATTGACTGGTTTGATCTCCTTGCTGTCCAAGGAACTCTCAAGAGTCTTCTCCAGCACCACAGTTTGAAAGCATCAATACTTTGGCCACTCAGCCTTCTTTATGGTCCAACTCTCACATCCATACATGACTACTGGAAAAACCATAGCTTTTACTATACAAACCTTTGTCAGCAAAATAATGTCTCTGCTTTTTAATACTCTGTCTAGTTTTGTAATAGCTGTTCCTCCAAGGAGTAAGCATCTTTTAAGTTCATGGCTGCAGTCACTGTCCTCAGTGATCTTGGAGCCCAGGAAAATAAGGTCTGTCATTGTTTCCATTTTTCCCCTTTTTGCCATGAAGTGATGGGACCAGATGCCACGATCTTCATTTTTTGAATGTGGAGTTTTAAGCTAGCTTTTTCACTCTCCTCTTTCACCTTCATCAGGAGATTCTTTAGTTCCTCTTTGCTTTCTGCCATTAGGGTGGTGTCATCTGCATATCTGAGGTTATTGATATTTCTCCTGGCAATATTGATTCCAGCTTGTGCTTCATCCAGCCCAGCATTTCACATGATGTACTCTGCATATGTTAAATAAGCAGAGTAACAATATACAGCCTTGACGTACTCCTTTCCCAATTTTGAACCAGTCCATTATTCCATACCCAGCTCTAACTCTATAGGTTTCTCAAGAGGCAGGTAAGGTATGTATGAGTTCGATTTCAAGAGCTCAAACTGGAGGCGCTCAGTGGATTTGAAGCCCAAGTCTGGGACTCCCCTGCCCTCACCACCCTCCCTGCTCACAGCACAGGGTCTGGCTGCAGTTACAAGGCCAAAACAAAAACTTATAAATACCTACAACACATCTCTGCCCCCACAGAGGCACCCCCATTCCTGAAGGGGAGACAGAGCACTTTTGGGCTGGGGAGATATCAGATGCACAGTGCCTGACATCGGAACAAGAAAAAGAAATGGTGAAATGGAAGCATTGGCTCTCTTGGGCTGCTGCCTACACACCAAGTTACTGGTTAGTGAAAAGATGGCCCACATGGCTAGTTAAAAATAATCCTCTTGCTGCCAGCAGGTCAAGCAGAATCAATCCAGAGGACTGGGGATGGGCCAGACGAGGCGCAAATTTGCATTCAGTTAACCTGGTTTAGCAAACTGATTTATTTGTCTTGTGCAGACTCCTTACTGTGAGGCCTCTGTGGCCTTACAGGGTAGAGTTTAATTGATCACTGACTTTCCTGGTTAAGAAAACCGCATAGACCTGTTAGTAAAGCCAGTCTTTAAAAAAAAAAAAGTAGCTTCTGTTATAATGGGCTGTATATGAGAGCCAACTGGGTACAGTGGGAAGTAAAGGAAGATGAGATTCAAAACGTCTGGGTTCTAGGCCTGCTTCTTTCAAGCTTGAGGCTTAGTCTGTCTCTTCAAACCCCAGGTTCCCCATCTTCTACAGAGCTGGAGTTGGACCCCATGGCCAGGAGGCACGTGAAGACAATACTAAATAACTTTATTACTTCTGCTTTCCCTAGGAAGTCTCAATGTGGTGATAGCCTGTCTTCAACACCTCTGTAATCATGCTCAATCTCCCTTTCCTGCGTCAACAGTATCCGGCACGAATTCGTAAGACTATACTGTTTCTATTGTATTTGTTCCCCGTGCCTTGTGGAAATACGTGGTGTTGATTTTCTATTTGTAGCTTGGGAGTGATATCAAATCTCCCTGTAAAATTTGTTTGCTGAAACTCGACTGAAGAGAAAGATTAAGGAATAGTCATGGGATTTTCCAGGCAAGAGTACTGGAGTGGGTTGCCATTACCTTCTCCGAAGTAATAGTAACAACCATTTAAATTTTGGGCAAAAGTGGCTGAAGCACAAACCCTCCTCCACTCATACCAGTCTCTGGATCCGGATCTACACTTTTCCCTAGCGTCCGAGGGGCCAGGAGGCGTGGCCCGCCCGCTGGCCCCGCCCCCAACCCGACACACGTTCCATAAGCCACGCCCCGAGCGCCCCTCACCGCTCTCGCTCCGCCCCTCGGCCTCCTCCTCGGCCGCTGAGGCGCGGCGGTCCGCGGCAGCAAGATGGCGGCGCAGGCGCAGGCCCC
>NW_011494610.1:3767908-3777151 GCF_000754665.1 Bison bison bison
GGCCCGTGATGGTGGTGCGCAGCTGGCAGGACCCGCGGCGGAGGCCGACCCCCTGGGCCGCTTCACGTGTCCCCGTGTGCCGGGAGGTGTACGAGAAGCCGGTGCAGGTGCCCTGCGGACACGTGTAAGTGGCGGGTTGGGGCCCGATCGGGGGGGTGGTAGGCAGGGGGGTCTCCTGACTGGGGTGAAAATGGAGCTGAGGGGGTGAGGGCCCCAGCAGGAAGGGTCTCCGGGCGGGAGCGGGAGGCCTGGCCTCGAGGCGCGTCCCCGCGGGGCTCCCGGGGGCCCGTGGACGTCGGCGGGGCGCTCTTCTCTTCCGCCCCGCTTCCTCCCCAGCGCCCGGCTCTTCCGTTGAGTCCGATGCGTCCCGGGCCCCCTCCGACGCGTGATGGCGGAGTGGCCGCCTGCGGGGCGTGGGGCCCGAGGCCCGCCGGGTCCCCGTGAGTGGGCTGCCCGTGGCCCCTCAGCTAGGCCGTGTCCTGTGTCCGGCTCTGCCCGGCAGTTCCAGTGTGCTCTGAAGTTGGGGAAACGCTCGACTGGACCAAAAGGACGAAAGGGGAGTCCTGAAGGAGACCTGACCCGTCTGCCCTTCACGGGAAAGGGGTCGGGGGCTGGCAGGTGGCGGTGGTCCGCATTCCCACAGGCGTACGGGGCGTGTTGCACTGTGTTTGAAATTCAGAACCTCCATGCTGCTAATAGGCTGCTTGTGAGGACGAAAGGAGCTTGTGTGAGAATGTGCAGTAATAGGCTCTGGGGTGGGCTTTGAGGCCGGCCACATTTGAATGGAAGCCTTGCTCCATCAGACCCGCATAACGGCTGAGTGGAAAGAATTGTACAAAGTGTGGCTGCCCGCCTCCTGCTGCTGGGGGTTGATTTTGCTCTGTGGCCTCCCCCAGCGCTTATCACCGCGGGCATCGCTTGGGGTTGGTGTTAGGACCCCTCCGTTGGTCAGGAGGCACACAAGGCACCTGCTGGGCGTTCTTGTTCCTGAAGCAGTCCTGTGGGGCAGAGACGTGGCAGCCATTTTGCAGGTGAGGGCACCGAGGCTCCCTCAGGGCCGGCTTACCGTTGTCTGCTCTCCCCTGATGGACCGGGCGTCTGTTTGCCCAGAGAACCGCGGGCGCCTGGCAAGGGCTCCCCAGCCACCCGGCCGCGTTTTTGTTTGTACGCCAAGCTCTTTCCAGCTTCAGGCTGTTCCTGCTTGCAGTTCGGTTAGCCTGGAAGTCTTCTTGCCCCTTCAGCCCCTCTCCCGTCACCACCCCAAATCCTTTCCATATAGGCCCAGTTCTAGTGACAGCCTCCCTTGTCACTCTCCCATTTCAGTTACCTTCCTGCTTCTCTCCGGGGGACTCCTCCTGCCTTTCAGAGAGTAAAACTTAGGGCTCATGAAGGCAGTGTTTTGCACCTCTTTCTGTCCCAAGTGCCCAGTGTAGTGTTTTGAGCAACTATCTTCCAATCTTATATTCAACTGCTGCTAAGTCACTTCAGTCGTGTCCGACTCTGTGCGACCCCAGAGACGGCAGCCCACCAGGCTCCCTGTCCCGGGGATTCTCCAGGCAAGAACACTGGAGTAGGTTGCCATTTCCTTCTCCAATGCATGAAAGTGAAAAGTGAAAGTGAAGTCAATCAGTCGTGTCTGACCCTCAGCGACCCCATGGACTGCAGCCCACCAGGCTCCTCCTTCCATGGGATTTTCCAGGCAGGAGTACTGGAGTGGGGTGCCATTGCCTTCTCCGTATATTCAACTAGCTAAAAATATTTGTATACACACTGTGTGCCAAATTGGGGAACATCCTAAGAAACAAGGTGATTCTGCCCTCAGAGTTCACAGTCCACTGAATTGATGATAAATAAGTACTAGCAGTGTTCAGTCAAACTCATTGTCCACTGGGAAAGTATCACAGAGATAAAGCCCGTGTGCGTGGGGGTGGGGGAGTGATCAGGTGAAGGCCACATAAGCTGAGAAACTGGTGAAAGCACACTGTGAGAATTGAAGCGGCCCCTAGGCTTTCAAGTTGAATCCGCTTTTCTGTCAATCAGCTCTCATTAGGTTTACCTAATTTTGGATTACTTGAGTGGATTTAATTTACATTTAATACTTAAAAAGAGGCTTGACCCAGCACAGTTTACCAACTAAAGAGCAGCAAAATTTGAGGTTTCCTTGAGCCAGGTGGACCTTTCCAAGGTCAGAGGTCAGGGGGCAGTACTGATACTCAAACCTTGACTCTTGTCTATACTCGCCATACTAGCTCCACATGTTCATCAGTTCGATGCTGATTGAAAACAGTTGGCGGGATCTCTGTGAGGGCCCCCACATCTCCCTTAACTCCCACCGAGTGCGTTTTGCTCTGCCTGGTTGATTTTTGCTAGCTTTTGTGCTTGAAAACAGCATCACTGCAGCTCTAGCCGCACGGGGCGTTGAGTTCTTATAAAACTTTGTTTCAAGCCCTGAATTTTACATCCCTCTCCAGGTTAGTGGAGTACAGCTGGAGACTGGCAGGTGGCTGGGTGCCCAGGACGACTTGTCTAGGGAGAATTATAACAGGAAGGGTGGGGCATCTAGAAGACTGAAAAAGGCCCATCAGTAGGAAATGGAAACTGAAAGCCAGACCAACATTGTTTACTCTCTAAGTCATGTGCAACTCTGCGACCCTATAGACTGTAGCCTGCCATGCTCCTCTGTTCATGGGGTTTCCCAGGCAAGAATACTGGAGTGAGTTGCCATTTCCTTCTCTAGGTGATCTTCCCAACCCAGGGATCGAACCTGTGTCTCCTGGATTGGCAGGCAGATTGTTTACACTGAGCCACCAGGGACACCCGTCCAAGATACAGGGGCCGTTTAAAAGCGAGCTTGTTTGTTAGGCATGACAGGCACAGAGTGGCTTGTGAACATTGATCTCTGAGTCACAGCTAAGAAAAGCAGCATTGACGCCTAGCTGAATGACAGAAGGGAGAAAAATGTTAAGAGACAGTAAAAAACAAAAGAAACGTGCAGATTACCTTTGATTACATATCCAGAGTTCTTCCTGGCAGATTTTGCTATCTTGCCTTAGATCTCTGAGGTTGCAAGTGCAGCTGGGATACTTTCATGCCTCATTATTCCTTCTTTCTCTGTACCTTATCTCAGCATTGCCACCTGTCTAGGCTTCAGATATACAGAAAGTTGGTCATCTTTAACTTTTCTTTTCCAAATTTAGTAAATTGCCAAGTCCTCCTGAATCCATCCCCACATCATTTCCTGAATTCTTTATTGCCTCAGTCAGGCCCTCATGATCTCTTGCCTTCGGCCATCTATTTGGTTTCTTTGCTCATCTGAAAAAAAAAAAAAATTAAAACTGACAACTCTCTTGTCCATGCTAATCCCAGAATTATTTTTCTAAATCTTGATTTTGGTTTGGTTGATACCTTGCTTTAAGTACCTGAGGCTTATGAGGCAGAGTGGTAAACATGCACAATGCATGTAAGGAAATGGAAGCCTAGGGGCCTGGAATATTCTTCCCCTCCTCTGCCACTGAACTCTTCTGAGGCGCTCTCGTGTATGCTGTCTGAAGTCTAACCACTGCTGTCTTTCTCGGGTTACATCTGGCTGCTCTTGACTTTGTGTTTCCATAGTGCTTTGCATTCACCTCTGTTGATGGCTGCTCCTGCTTATGGTGCATTTCATACGTGCTAGACACTGTCCTAAGAGTCCACTATACGTAATCCATCCTCCCTAAATTCTAGAGGTAGGTACTGCAAGCCTCCACTTCACAGAAGAGAAATTGAAGTTCGGGAAACCCCAGCAAGATCCCTCAGTGGCCAGGGCTAAGGACTGAAGGCTGTGCCGTCGCACCTTCTGCTGCGTGTCACGGTAGTTCACGTTTATTTCTGTCGTTGGACCTGTGTGTTCTTTGCAAGGAACACTGCCCTCCTCCCCCTACCCTACCACCACCATTTTTATTGCCCAGAAGAACTGAATCAAGAGCAGGGATCGAGCAGTTTTTAATTCATTATCCATTGATGTCATTTTGAAAAGTTTATCCATTTTTGTTGTCTTGTCTCCACGATGCATGACGCAGGTTCTCTGTATGTCTTGTTCTAGCTTTTGCTCTGCATGCCTGCAGGAATGTCTGAAGCCGAAGAAGCCTGTCTGTGGCGTGTGTCGCAGCGCTCTGGCGCCTGGCGTCCGAGCCGTGGAGCTCGAGCGGCAGATTGAGAGCACAGAGACTTCCTGCCACGGCTGCCGTAAAAATGTATGTGGGAGTGGGGCGGAGCAGTCGGCGTCTGTAAGATGGGTAAAACACAGAGCTTGCCGCCTTGTTTCTGAACTTAGAGCGTAGCTGCGTGAGCAGCAGCACATGTGCATGCTGGCTGGCTGTGGCCGTGGCCGTGCTGTTGCATTTTGGTAACCTGATTGGTTGTGTGGTTTGGTTTTTTCTTTTAAATAATTGGTTTAGCATATTACATAGCTTAGCTTTGAAAACCATAGAAATCAGTTATCCCAGTTTTTTTCTGTAAAAGACCCATTTTTCCCAAAGCAGCATACACAAATTTAATTAGAATAAGACAGAGTGATATTTCTCCATTTTTTAAAGTATAAAATGTAGTCAGTGCCTCAAAACTACCTGCTGCAGTGAGTCTGAGGGGAAATTTTGTGATGTATTTCACTACAGATGTAAAACTTGTTCAGCTTTTGGCATTTGGCAAGGAGGGATTCTAGTACAAAGGTCAATATGAAGACATTTCACGATAGCGTGTCCAGTGTTTGAAACACATCCGTGTTCTTTTTTTGTATGACCATATTAGAGTCAAGAATATTTATTTTAAAATAATTATAACTGCATAGGAGAAATACTATTGTTTTATTTTCAAAAGAGATATATACAGAATTACTGGGTTTTAAATAATTGTGATTTCATAATTCCAGACAGCACAAAAATATAAATCAATGTAGGCTTGTTCCCCACTCCAGAGATTACCTTTTTAAAAATACTTCCGTTTAGAAGGCTGCAAAACATTTCCCCGCTCTCTGACGAACACAGGTGTGGGTTTTATACAAACATAGATGTAGGATTTTTACAAAATAGGATCCTATTATAATATATATTTCTACAACTTCTTTTCACTTTTGAAAAATTTTTTTCACTCCATGACTTGTCGGACACCCTTGCGTGTCAGTTTCTTTAACACCTTAGTGTGAGCAGCCATGGACTGGGTGTTCTTTACCATTTCCTCCTTTCAGAGTAATTTGGCACTACAGGTACACAGTGGCTATAGTTCTGAATAGAGCTAGTTCCCATCCCCTTTAACTGGGAGCTCTTTGGCAGCTTGAAGTCAAGTTCTTTAGCTGGAGATAAGACAGAAGCATCATGGTAAGCCATAGCACAAGCACTGAAACATATTTTTCCTTCCAGTTTCTTTTGATTTAGAAACTCAAGATATTGAAGTACAATTTTGTCTTTCTGTCTTGCAAAGACTAGATTTTATTAATGAAGTAGAATTCAGAATCTGGTTTGTTTTTTTTTTTGTAAGAAGTTCATTAATTACAATCTGGTGACAGAATATTATCATTTAACTAGGATTACTGGCCTTTATCCCTTTTATGTAAATCATCACTTTGCTGCACTTATAATGGAATGTGGTTCTTGGCATGCTGAAAGTAGACGCGTTTTAAGTGCTGGGGTAGAAAACTTCAGATGCTTCACTGGGTTTGGAGTGTCTCTGTGAGCAGAGAGCATATCATGAATAAAACAAACCTCTCCAAGAGTGATTTTAGAGTGGAAGCAGATATCCTGGTTTGCTCAAGTAAAACATCAGCCTTGATACTAATAGAAACCCTGCAAAAAAAAGTCAGAGTTTCAGGCCCTTCAGTGGAGCCAGGAGTCTCGTGAGGTTCTTTGCCTCCCCAGGGAGGTGTAGGTCTAGTTTACATCTTGCCTTTGCTTTGGCACTGTGTTGGATTGGGTACAAGATCCCAGCTAACTTGTGGGCTCTGATCCTTCCCACCTAAGTTCTTCCTGTCCAAGATCCGGGCACATGTGGCTACCTGTTCCAAGTACCAGAATTACATCATGGAAGGTGTGAAGGCCACCACCAAGGACGTGTCTCGTCAACCAAGGTAAATGGTTCTATGACTCTCTTCGGTGATGTCTGTCTTCATGAGTTTTGGAAATCTGTCTTCATGAGTTTTGGAAAGCAAAGGTGTAATTGTTAGGCTGGCTAAAGCTGGTGTAAGTTTTTGTTTTGGGGTGGTTATGGAGGACTCGCATGTTCACTTCAAATGCGGGCTAGACTGTTACTTTCAAAACATTTGACCTGACTCAGACGTGATCACCAGAATCCCTGTCCTAATGCATTGAGTGAACTTTGCTCCTCTGGGGAGGGGACAGTGGTTGAAATTACGTGGAAAGGTGCTCACAGAGAAGTTTCTTCTTTTTTCCTGCCTTCATCTTCCAGAAGCGTCCCAAACCGGTATACTTTCCCTTGTCCTTACTGTCCTGAGAAGAATTTTGATCAAGAAGGACTTGTGGAACACTGCAAGTTATCCCATAGCACGGACACCAAATCTGTGGTAAGAGAAAAGAGTTTTTTTGTTTTGTGGGTTTTGTTGTTTAAATTCTTACAGGGGAAAAGTCAGACTTTACAAAAAGTTAGAGGATTAGTTAATGAACTCTAATGTACCCTTTCCCTGGACTCACAGATTAAGATTTTACCATATTCGCTTAACCATACTCTGTATACATATTTTGTGCTAGCCATTTGAGAGTAGGTTACAGATACCCTGATCCTTTGCCCCTAAATACTGCAGCACATATCTCCTAGGAAGAAGTATATCTTCTTAGAAAACCACATTTTTTGTGTTTTAATTTTCACACTCAGGAATTGTCACATTGATACAAGCTAATACCTGCAATTCCGTTTAAATTTTAACAGTTGAAATGTCCTTCAAGGCAGTTTTCCCCAGCCCGCAGATCCTGGATTTGTGTTATATTTGAATGTTAAGTCCCTTTAGTCCTCAGTTTTTCTTTCTTTCATGACCTTGACGTTTTTTAAAGAGGGTGGGCCACTTGTTTTGTAGCTTGTCCTTCAATTTGGGTTTGTCTGTTTCTTCATGATTACCTACGCGAATGCTCTGTCCCCTGCGTACACATCAGGGGAGTCGTCTGTTGCTCCCATTGTTGGTAATGTTAATTTGGATCTTGTTGGCCAAGTTTCTACATAAAGTTGCTGTTTTCCATGTGAATAGCTTCTTCATAGTTGCGGAGAAAGAGAATTTAGATGGAAGTATTAGGAAAGTGCTGATCAGTCTTTGACATTTAATTTAAATATCAAGGCTGACATATGGTTTCCTTAAAAAGTTCGAATTTGGCCCCTCTCAGCAGTGTCACCTCACCCTCTTAGTATGATTGACAGACAGGCCTTAATACAACTTTCTCTTTAGTTTCATTTCTATTTTCCCATTTATCTTACACCCCAAAGCCAAGTTTTCAGCTGCTGCCTCAAGATGTTTTAGTTACAGTTCTTAATAACTAACTACTGATTGAAAGAGCCAGTGAGCTTAGACACAGAGACAAACAGCCACCGCCACCTGCCCCCATTACCCCTTTCCATTTTAAAGTTAGCCAGGTAAACTCACCTATGTTGCTAATTATGAAAACTAAAACAGATGTTAAATCAAATGACAGATACTTTCATTCATTTCCTGCCACCATCTTCCCTGCACTCATTTCTATTACTATTATTAGTAATAGATTTCTAGCTTTTGATTGGAAGTGTGATTTGTGCATGTCTTCCTTTCTTGTCCCCCTTTCTTGTCCCCCTTTTGATGCCAGTGACGGCGCATTCTGCACACTGTAACCGGCGTCGCCGACGTTGGTTTCACGTCAGTACATGTGGATCGGATTCTTTTTTAATGAGCTGCCAGTTTTCCATTACTGGTCTCTGTACCTTGATTTAACTGGTCCCTTATTGACAAATGTCAGGGTTACTTCTGACAGTATCTAAAAATCTAAGGACTGGATATTAATTGCTACTAAAAAATGGTTGTTTGATGGGTGAGATAATAAGTAATATTATAAAGGGAAACACATTTTTAGGACTGTTCTGAAAGAGTTAAGGGTGAATTGTATCTTATTTTTAAATGCTTCATTTATTGCTGAAGAAAGTGTGCCACACTTAAATCTAGGCATTGGGGATAAGGAATAGTTTATTAAATTATTATTTCCTATAGTCCTGAAGTTTTTCATGGTGTGTTTGAAAAGACTGCCATGGATTTTGACATACCTTGGCCTGTATTTTTTTATGTCTGTGAAGTAAAGTCTTGAACTGCCGCCAGGTAGGCCGACTGTGCTCCTTTCTCCGGGGCCTGGCGTGCAGTGACCGCAGACAGCGCCCTTCCTGGTAGTGTGTGCGCCCTGCTGCCTGGATGGTTGCCTTAAGGGACCTTGGAGACAGGCTTTTTCCATGGACATTTCTGTCTGGCCTCATGCTATTCCCAGTCTAGGCTCCAGACAGGTGTGCAGGGTGCCTTTGGAAAGCCCCAAGGCACAGTGGCCAGGGCCCACGTTGGCCAAGTCATAATGTCCACCAGCACCAAGCTGCTGAACGAGGAGTATGTGATTGAGGCCCTTTTCAAGGCCAAGTTCAAGTTCCCCTGGCCACCAGAAGATCCATATCTTCCAAGAAGTAGGGATTTGCTAAGTTTAATGCAGGGAAGCCTGGCGTGCTGCGATTCATGGGATCACAAAGAGTCGGTCACGACTGAGCAACTGAACTGAATGCAGGTGAATTTGAAAACCTGGGGGCTGAAAAGTGGGCCCATCCCAGATGGCTCTGGGGTCAGCTTCATCCCTAATCATGGCCCCTGGACAAGGCCTTGTCCCTTCCTCAGTCAAGGCCATCAGTAAATTCTACTTCCTGACCAAAAAAAAAAAAAATTAGTCTAGATACAGATTAATTTGGTCAAAGGTTAACTATATGCATAATCTTGATCAGATCAGAGCAGATCAGTCGCTCAGTCGTGTCTGACTCTTTGCGACCCCGTGAATCGCAGCACGCCAGGCCTCCCTGTCTATCACCAACTCCCGGAGTTCACTCAGACTCAAGTCCATCGAGTCAGTGATGCCATCCAGCCATCTCATCCTCTGTCGTCCCCTTCTCCTCCTGCCCCCAATCCCTCCCAGCATCAGAGTCTTTTCCAATGAGTCAACTCTTCGCATGAGGTGGCCAAAGTACTGGAGTTTCAGCTGTAGCATCATTCCCTCC
>NW_011494610.1:3777251-3783944 GCF_000754665.1 Bison bison bison
CAGGACTGATTGGATCTCCTTGCAGTCCAAGGGACTCTAAAGAGTCTTCTCCAACACCACAGTTCAAAAGCATCAATTCTTTGGCGCTCAGCCGCCTTCACAGTCCAACTCTCACATCCATAATGACCACAGGAAAAACCATAGCCTTGACTAGACAAACCTTTGTTGGCAAAGTAATGTCTCTGCTTTTCAATATGCTATCTAGGTTGGTCATAACTTTCCTTCCAAGGAGTAAGCGTCTTTTAATTTCATGGCTGCAGTCACCATCTGCAGTGATTTTGGAGCCCAGAAAAATAAAGTCTGACACTGTTTCCACTGTTTCCCCATCTATTTCCCATGAAGTGATGGGACCGGATGCCGTGATCTTCGTTTTCTGAATGTTGAGCTTTAAGCCAACTTTGTCACTCTCCTCTTTCACTTTCATCAAGATGTTCTTTAGTTCCTCTTCACTTTCTGCCATAAGGGTGGTGTCATCTGCATATCTGAGGTTATTGATATTTCTCCCGGCAATCTTGATTCCAGCTTGTGTTTCTTCCAGTCCAGCGTTTCTCATGATGTACTCTGCATAGAAGTTAAATAGGCAGGGTGACAATATACAGCCTTGACGAACTCCTTTTCCTATTGCTAAACTCCTCTATGGTATCTGATACTACAGCTTAATTTTCTGTCCTTTTCCCCCTTCCTTTGGCTTCCTGAAATCCCTCTGATTACTTTGTCTCGTTGAAGCCCTTGCCCCTCCCCATTCTGCCCTCCTTCTGCAGAACTCTGTAATGGTCAGTGTTTGAGCCCTGCCCTTCGGAAGTCTCCCCCTCAGACTCTGGTCCTGACCATGCCGTGCTCCACAGCACCAGCTCTTCCACTCGAGGAGCTGCCCATCATGTCACATTCTTCTCGTGTCAGCCCCATCTGTCACCGTATCTTCCTTGTAAAGTGAATGGTGACGTGCTATCGCCAATCCAGCCCACTTAGGCCTGGCTCTCCCCCTTCCCACTCCTCTCAGCCTCTCTCCAGGAATTTTCCACTGTAGCCACACTGATTGGCTGTTTGCCATGTACTCTTTGTCTTTCCAATACCTCCGACTCTGCAAAGCCGGAATCAGCCTCTTGTGTGAAGGCTTTTCACCCTGAGCCCCTTCATCTGAACATTTACTGTATAAAAATAGCATGTAAGACTGTGTTACTTCCTTGGGATGTTGCTCACCTGTCATTTCCTTGGTTTTCTTTGTGCTTTTACTATCATTTTGCCCACTGGGTTGGAAGGCTCAGTCTGGGCCCCTCCTGGTCTGACAAACTGACCCTGTTCTCTCCTCAGTAGGGGATTAGAAATGGGTGGTATCATGGCTTAAGCCTTTACCCACCACCCACACCCTGCCCTGCCTGTCCATTTGTCAGTAGGAGACTGATGTCTTCCGGGATGTGAATGTGCCCTTGAGGGTGTGACCGGGTGGTGGGCCGGGAGTCAGGAAAGCTGTCCTGGAGCAAAGGTGGCCGGACACAGTCCACAGAGGGCTGGTGTCTGCTCAGGCACTGAGTACCTAAACCATCCCTGACACCATGCTTCTGTGCCGGAAGGTGTGTCCCATATGCGCCTCGATGCCCTGGGGAGACCCCAACTACCGCAGCGCCAACTTCATCGAGCACCTCCAGCGCCGGCACCAGTTCTCCTACGACACCTTCGTGGTGAGTCTGCAGCCCGGGCGCTGATTCCTGACCACCCCCCCACCCCCACGCGCCACCCCCCTCAACCCACCTGCACCTAGCGGACCACGTGGCTCCCTCCCTCCCCTCACCCGAGAACTGCGGGCCCCCGGGGGGGTTGTCACTGATGTGATGGGCTCCCTGGAATGACAGCTCTGTGGCGTTTAAGGAAGTGAACTGGCCAGCCATCGAGACTGAGACAGAGTGAGCTTCCTTTTATGTTTTCCAAAATTTTTATCCACTTCGTTTCGTATGTGGCTTCTAGCTGTTACAGAACCTGGTTTGGGATCCTTAAGCTCAGAAGCCCATGGGTCCAGGCAAGTCATGGATGTGATTGTCTAGGGAGTTACAAGCTGGACAGTGTATATGACTCATCATGCTGCCAGCAGCTCCAGCTGATGAGGGCAGAGCTGGGCACTGTGTTGCCAGGTTCCTTCCTGCCCCAATACCAAGAAGCTGGAAAGGCAGAATTTCATGTGAAGTGTCCCATATTTATTTCTTCAGGTACTTCAAGTCAAATCAAACACACTGGGACTTCCCTGGGAGTCCAGTGGCTAAGACTCCATGCTCTCAATGCAGGGGGCCTGGGTTTGATCCCTGTTCAGGGAACTAGATCCCCCATGCCACAACTGAATGCCATAATGAAGACCTGGTGCAGCCAAATTTTTTTTCAATTTAAAAATTAAAAAAAAAAAAAAAATAGCCAAACGTGGTCATCAGGTTTACATCCTTCCCCTGGAGCTGAGTGGTTTGAAGGGCACACTGTTGTCTTGGCATTATGGTGACAAATCCAGCTAGTTGTCTCAGGTAAGCCTTTTATTTACATATATAGGTGTCAGGTTAGGATTTGAGAGTAGCATTCAGTCTCAGTGGCTGTGTTTCAGGACCTAAGATAGAAAGCATGACTCTTTCCTGAGTTGTCCTAAAGAGCAATTTACTCTTGTCCTAATGAGAGTATCTGAAATTCAGACTTCAAAATTAGCATCTTTTTGTTAAAGATGAATACAGTTGCCAAGACAAGCCCAAGTAGGTAGCTTTGCCTTACTGAATCAGAGAGGCTGTTTTCACCCCGGGCACTCCAGCTTTGAGAACCTGCTCTGTGCCAGGCTTCACGCAGGTGCCTGCCCGTCTGAGGGTGCCGTGGGCATGTTCACGGTCAGGGTGAGGTAGCTGCGGCATGGAAATCAAGCAGCTGCCCAGGGTCAGGCAGCCGGCATCGCAGACCGTGCAGCTGGCCCCTGGCCCTTCTCCAGAGCTCTGCTCAGATGCCCTGCTTCTCCGACCCACAGTGAGTCCCCTCAGCTGCACACAGTTGCTAAGTGTCTGTGTTGTCCGCAGGATTACGACGTGGATGAGGAAGACATGATTAACCAGGTGCTGCAGCGCTCCATCATTGACCAGTGAGCAGGCGCGCCCGGGGCTGCCCCCAGCCTCGGCTCCGTGTGGAGAATGTGACTCGCCCCCGAGTGTGCAGCAGGCCTGGGAGTGGGCCTGGTGTTAGGGCAGGGTCACTCCGAACAGGAAACGGGCCCGCCTTCCCCCGGGGCTCCGCTCACCTGTGTGTCTCCTGTCTGCTCTCGTCCTGCTCCTCAGCCGCTTTGCGGAGCCTCTGTCCCGTCTCCGGAAGGGAGCCCAGCTGCCCCACCTGTCCGTGGGTCACGCTCGCACCTCCTGTCCTCCTGTCCTGTGTCGATCTCTCAGGTCCTCCAAGTCAGCCAGGACCTTTTCTGGGTCATGAATAGCACAAGTGAGACAAGTGTCTCCTCTCCTTGTCCCCGGGGTATGTGAGCTCTGGCAGTAAGGCGTCTCGTGGGTGATGGAGCTGCTCCCGTGCTGTGCGAGTTCCTGTGTGTTGGTCATTGGCAGCAGCTGCCGGAAGCTGGAGTTACCTCATGGGAAACATTTCACAAGTCCCGTTGGAGTGAGTGTTCTGAGCTGAACATGGTCTGATGCTGGGAGTTTTGATGAGTGCTGTTTCCCTCCCATTCTTGCACACCCTTAGGATTAACTGGTTCAACCTTAAATGCCTGCATGGTGCCTTCTTAGGGTAAGGTGTAACCACATATTTTTAGTGAAAAGAAGTGTTTCTGACTTAGGAAACTTAAACTCCATTTATTCCTAACTAAGGAGAAGGGTCAGCTTAAGTGAGGTGGGAGGGCCACAGCTTTGGGTTCTGATTTTTTTCAAACTAACGAGTTCCTTTCCAATGACTTAGTCATGTTTGCCTCTCTGGGAACCTGCTTACATTCTTGTCCTCAAGGCACAAAGAGGGGCCCTCAGATGAGTAAGAAGTCCTGGGCCCAGGGGGTACTAGTTCTGTCATCTTTTATTTGGCAACTTGGATTAACCTGAGGGTTGCTTTCCTGTCACAGAGTTCTTCCTTATAAAACTGGTTTCAACACGTTAATCAGTGTATGAAGACCTGCCTTCTGAGGCGGAGGGGTTAGGGGAAGTCCAGCCTCCCCACCTGCTGTCTCTGACAAGACCTGCAGGTCAGGAGGCACAGCACACCTCCTGGGAGCAGTTGGTCATTGAAACTGTCTGCCAGAAACTTGCTTTGCTAACAGCTCAAGAAGCTTGAAGTTCACCTTGTTTCACCAATGTTAATAAATAAGGCCGTGGGCTGTCTCATCTGGAGGCGCAGAGCCTCTTGTAGACCAGAAGGCCCCCTGTCTAGGTTCATTTTTCCCTGTTAGACTTCCTGTCTGAATAGGGATATTTTTGTTGGTCAGTGGCTGAAGTTTCAGGTGACCCGGGGTTCTGGGCCTGGACACCGCTGCTGGGGCCTCGCCCTCCCTGCCGCTGAAATCTCACATGCTCAGGAACCAGTAGGGACCGGGTCCAGTGGGGCAAAGTAACTTTCTCTAACGCGCTGTCATTTGGGAGGGCCCGGGTGTTGTTACAGCTTCTTCACTGTAGTTTTGGAAAAAGTTTGCTATGACCCTCCTGAATTGAGATCATCTCAGCCTAAGTTTAGAGGGAAATTTAACAAAGCCTCACCTGATGGTCTCACAGTGGTACCAAAAGACGAGTTTCATTGTATTAAGTGCACTTGATGTATTTCTAATAAGATGACTCTCCAGAAAGTGACGTTTGTTATGTTCTGGCTTTTAAAGTGAAATATAAATAAATCTCATGATTTATCCAACTGGTACCCTGTAATGCCTGTTGTTATTAACCTCAGTTTGCTGAAGCCTGGTCTTGGGGAGCCTCTGGAAGACTGTTGTGCTTTTTAAGGGGAAGTTCTTGTCTGTCACGAGTGAGTTCCATCTGGCTCTGATCTCAGCTCTGACTCTTCACCAGCTGGTTTTACCGGGTCTATCTTCTCTGGAGAACAAACCCACCTCCCTGCCACCCCTGTCCCCACCGTCCTCCACCACAGACACACACATTTGGGAACTCCAGTGAGGCAAGAAGTGATCCTGTTCCATGAAACAAGACTTCAGGTGCCTTAGCAACAGCCCTAAAACATCGCAGTAGTGGGTTCCACATGCAAAGATCTGAGGTCATGGGCGTGTCTCGGTTCTGCACTCTGCCTCTGGCTGTGGGACATCTGGAAAGTACTTCCCCTTCTGAGTTAAATAGGTTTATGTCGGATCCTTCGGCATGTGTGACTTTGCTGATGGCTCAGTTAAAGAAGGTACCTACAGTACAGGAGACCTGGATTTCATCCCTTGATCAGGAAGATCCCCTGGAGGAGGGCATGGCAACCCACTCCAGTATTCTTGCCTGGAGAATCCTATGGACGAGGAGCCTGGTGAGTTATGGTCCATGGGGTTGCAAAGAGTCAGACACAACTGAGTGACTAACACTTGGACACCTGTGGAAGCCTGGGAGCTCTACTGAACGTACATTATCAGAATAAATGTTCTGAACATCTATTTGCTGGCAAGCTCACACCTCATTAAATTATTGTGCTGTTACTTGTTTTAATGGCTGTCTCCCACACGAAGCTGGGGGGGGGCAAGGACCAGACCTGGTGCGCCACTGTCCTCCATGCTTGGCTCCAAGTAGACTCCATAAATATTCCTTGGATTTAAAGGGAGCCCTTTTACAATGGTACTTCCTTTTCTGTGGTGACTCCAGCTCAGAATTTGGGTGGTAAACAGAGCCTGAAAGAAGCTGGTGGGGACCTGCTCTGCCCACGCCCTCGATGTCCTTAGATGCGCTCAGGATCCACAGTACCTGCTGAATGTCCCACGTGAGGCCTCAGCTGGGCGTTATGGGAACAGGGATAACGGCAGTGGATAATCCTCATCCCAGGTTCCTGACATCCCTCAAGTAATTTTTATTTAATCCTTCCTTTAGCTCCCAGAAGGTGACCGAAACCAGGCATTCAGGATACTCCAGAAAAGTCAATCACATTGAATCCTCTTCCAGCCCTGCAGGAGGGGTGCTGATAGCATTCCCATTACACAGACGATGGAGTGGGGGCTGGGAAGGGTAAGTGATTCACACTCTGGTGCAGCGCAGCGGCTTGTCAGGTGGCTCAGTGGTAAAGAATGCGCCTGCCAGTGCAGAGACTCAGGTTCCGACCCTGAGTCGGGAAGATCCCTGGAAGAGGAAATGGCTCCCCACTCCAGCACTTTTGCTGGGATAATCCCATGGTCAGGAGGCTGGTGGGCCACAGTCCATGGGCTTGCAAAAGAGTCTGACTTAGCAACTAAACAGCAACAGCAATGCGGCTACTGTTTTCCTCCTCATTCCTGAGACCATCCAGTGCTCAGCCGCACCGCAGCAGCTGGCAGCTGTGAGTGTCTGAGACAACTACTGTTAAGTGTTTCCCAAACTTGCCCTGAAGACATGAATTACGTGGGAGGCAGTTTAGTTCAGTTCAGTTGCTCAGTCGTGTCTGACTCTGCGACCCCATGAATCGCAGCACGCCAGGCCTCCCTGTCCATCACCAACTCCTGGAGTTCACTCAGACTCACGTCCATCAAGTCAGTGATGCCATCCATCCATCTCATCCTCTGTCGTCCCCTTCTCCTCCTGCCCC
>NW_011494610.1:3784514-3785269 GCF_000754665.1 Bison bison bison
GTCTTTTAATTTCGTGGCTGCAATCACCATCTGCAGTGATTTTGGAGCCCCCAAAAAATAAAGTCTGACACTGTTTCCACTGTTTCCCCATCTATTTCCCATGAAGTGATGGGACCAGATGCCATGATCTTTGTTTTCTGAATGTTGAGCTTTGAGCCAACTTTTTCACTCTCCTCTTTCACTTTCATCAAGAGGCTTTTGAGTTCCTCTTCACTTTCTGCCATAAGGGTGGTGTCATCTGCATATCTGAGGTTATTGATATTTCTCCCGGCAATCTTGATTCCAGCTTGTGCTTCTTCCAGCCCAGCATTTCTCATGGTGTACTCTGCATATAAGTTAAATAAGCAGGGTGACAATATACAGCCCTGATGTACTCCTTTTCCTATTTGGAACCAGTCTGGCGTTCCATGTCCAGTTCTAACTGTTGCTTCCTGACCTGCGTATAAGTTTCTCAAGAGGCAGGTCAGGTGGTCTGGTATTCCCATCTCTTTCAGAATTTTCCACAGCTTATTGTGATCCACACAAAGGTTTTGGCATTGTCAATAAAGCAGAAATAGATGTTTTTCTGGAACTCTCTTGCTTTTTCGATGATCCAGCAGATGGATGTTGGCAATTTGATCTCTGGTTCCTCTGCCTTTTCTAAAACCAGCTTGAACATCTGGAAGTTCATGATTCACGTACTGCTGAAGCCTGGCTTGGAGAATTTTGAGCATTACTTTACTAGCATGTGAGATGAGTGCAATTGTGCAGTAGTT
>NW_011494610.1:3785369-3785541 GCF_000754665.1 Bison bison bison
TGTCCTTTATCGAGCCCATCTTTGCATGAAATGTTCTCTTGGTATCTCTAATTTTCTTGAAGAGATCTCTAGTCTTTCCCATCCTGTTTCTTTCCTCTATTTGTTTGCATTGATCGCTGAAGAAGGCCTTCTTATCTCTTCTTGCTATTCTTTGGAACTCTGCATTCAGATG
>NW_011494610.1:3785641-3785963 GCF_000754665.1 Bison bison bison
CAAATTTGCTGGCATGTTGAGTGCAGCACTTTCACAGCATCATCTTTCAAGATTTGAAATAGCTCAACTGGAATTCCATCACCTCCACTAGCTTTGATCTAAGGCCCACTTGACTTCACATTCCAGGATGTCTGGCTGTAGGTGAGTGATCATACCATCGTGATTATCTTGGTCATGAAGATCTTTTTTGTACAGTTCTTCTGTGTTTTCTTGCCACCTCTTCTTAATATCTTCTGCTTGTGTTAGGTCCATACCATTTCTGTCCTTTATCGAGCCCATCTTTGCATGAAATGTTCTCTTGGTATCTCTAATTTTCTTGAAG
>NW_011494610.1:3786063-3794996 GCF_000754665.1 Bison bison bison
TGTTTGCATTGATCGCTGAAGAAGGCCTTCTTATCTCTTCTTGCTATTCTTTGGAACTCTGCATTCAGATGCTTATATCTTTCCTTTTCTCCTTTGCTTTTCGCTTCTCTTCTTTTCACAGCTATTTGTAAGGCCTCCCCAGACAGCCATTTTGCTTTTTTGCATTTCTTCTCCACGAGGATGGTCTTGATCCCTGTCTCCTGTACAATGTCACGAACCTCATTCCATAGTTCATCAGGCACTCTATCTATCGGATCTAGGCCCTTAAATCTATTTCTCACTTCCACTGTATAATCATAAGGGATTTTATTTAGGTCATACCTGAATGGTCTAGTGGTTTTCCCTACTTTCTTCAATTTAAGTCTGAATTTGGCAATAAGGAGTTCATGATCTGAGCCATAGTCAGCTCCTAGTCTTGTTTTTGTTGACTGTATAGAGCTTCTCCGTCTTTGGCTGCAGAGAATTTAATCCATCTGATTTTGGTGTTGACCATCTGGTGATATCCATGTATAGAGTCTTCTCTTGTGTTGTTGGAAGAGGGTGTTTGCTATGACCAGTGTGTTTTCTTGGCAAAACTCTATATTATTGCCCTGCTTCATTCCGTATTCCAAGGCCAAATTTGTCTGTTATTCCAGGTGTTTCTTGACTTCCTACTTTTGCATTCCAGTCCCCTATAATGAAAAGTACCTTTTTTGGGGGGTGTTAGTTCTAAAAGGTCTTGTAGGTCTTCATAGAACCGTTCAACTTCAGCTTCTTCAGTGTTACTGGTTGAGGCATAGGCTTGGATTACCGTGATATTGAATGGTTTGCCTTGGAAACGAACAGAGATCATTCTGTCGTTTTTGAGATTGCATCCAAATACTGCATTTCAGACTCTTTTGTTGACCATGATGGCTACTCCATTTCTTCTAAGGGATTCCTGCCCGCAGTAGTAGATATAATGGTCATCTGAGTTAAATTCACTGGTCCATTTTAGTTCGCTGATTCCTAGAATGTTGACGTTCACTCTTGGCCATCTCCTGTTTGACCACTTCCAATTTGCCTTGATTCATGGACCTGACATTCCAGGTTCCTATGCAATATTGCTCTTTACAGCATCGGACCTTGCTTCTATCACCAGTCACAGTTGCTACCCGATAGATTCTCAGGCTTCTTGCTTACCAGATTCTGATTGGCAGGTGTGGGTGGGGCTTAGGTATCTTTTCTTTTAAAAAGAGCCTCTGGTAAAGTGCATCCTTAGGGTCCAAGTGTTAGGCTCAGTCCTGTGCAACCCTTTGTGACCCCCTGGTAGCCTGCCAGGCTCCTCGGTCCATGGGATTTTCTAGGCAAGAATACTGGAGTGGGTTGTCATTCCCTTCTCCAGGGGATCTTCCTGATCTAGGGATCAAACCCGGGTCTCCTGCATTGCAGGTGGATTCTTTATCACTGAGCCACTAGGGAAGCCATCCTTAGGCTAGTGTAGGAAATTCTATCTTGTAAGACGGGCTAGTCTTACAACATATCTATTGTATAATAGTTGGGGTAGGGCAGCCACTCCGTTGTTGGTTAGAATTGGGTGGGCAAGCTCAGTTCTTACAGGTTGCCAGACTTTAACGATACCTTTTCTGCTTATAAAACTCATCTAGACTGTTTGGTCTCAAATGATCACCCCTCAAATTATTTACAAAGGAAAAATTACTAACTTTGGGACTTCCCTGGTGCTCCAGTGGTTAAGACTCCATGCTCCCAATGCAGGGGGCCCAGATTTGATCCCCGGTCAGGGAACCAGATCCCACATGCCACAGCTAAGAGTTTGAATACCACAACGAAAGATCTTAACACGCTGCAACTAAAGATCTTTCATGCCACAACTAAGACGGCACAGCAAAATAAAAGTAAATACTGAAAATTAGTAACTTTGCAGTGGAGAAACCTAGCAGACTCCTCCTTTACCAAGGGATCAGAATTAATATCACTGATAATGGGACAAGTCACGGGTGACTTGATGGGACACACTGGAGAATGCAGCACTTCTCAGAGTCCGACAGAAAAACATTTACTAGAGTCTAATTGTAAGGAACGGTTTCCCAAGTGGCACTAGTGGTAAAGAATCCGCCCGCCAGTGCAGGAGACCCGCCTTTGATCCCTGGATCAGGAAGATCCCCTGGAGAAGGAAATGGCAACCCACTCCAGTGTTCTTGCCTGAAGAATCCCAAGGACAGAGGAGCCGGGCGGATTACGATCCTTGGAGTCGCAGAGTCAGACACGACTGAGCACACACACAGACCGTTGTAAGGAAACATCAGGCAACTCTTCCAACCTGGGAGACAGTCTACGAAACCGCTCCACCTTTTCCAAAATGTCAGGGTTGAAGAGGACCAGAGGCTGCAACCAGCTGCAATGCTGCATGATCCCGGGTTGGATCCTTGACGTTACGGGGGTTGCTTCAAAGAGTGTTCATGGACCAATTGCTAACATTGGAATAAGGATTGTGGAACAAGTAACAGTATTTTATCAGTGTGAGATTTCCTGATTTTGAGTTGCACCACAGTCACATAAGAGAATGTCCTTGTTCTTAGGAGACAGATGTTTAAGAGTTCAAAGGGCGTGATGGGACTTCCCTGGTGGTCCAGGGCTCAAGACTCCTTGCTCCCACTGCATGGAGCACGGGTTCAGTCCCTGGTCAGGGAACTAGGGTCCTGCGTGCCACGCGGAGCAGCCGCCCCAAAATGATATAAGTAAAGGGTTACTCTCAGATGGCTCAGGAAAAAATAGTGTGCCCCTGTGTATAGATACATAAAATGATAAGGAGCAAATATGTACGATGTTAAAAATTATAATGCGTGCTCAGTTGCTTCAACTGTGTCTGATAGTTTGTGACCTGAGGGACTGTAGCCCGCCAGGCTCCTCTGTCCCTGGGACTCTCCAGGCAAGAATACTGGAGAGGGTTGCCATGCCCTCCTCCAGGGGATCTTCCCGACCCAGGGATTGAACCTGCATCTCCAGCATCTCCTGCGTTGCAGGCAGATTCTTAACCACTGAGTCACCAGGGTCTCCTTAAACAAACAAACAACTATAATGCTTATTGTTTAGAAAATAGCAGAAGACAGGTAAAGCAGAAAAATATAAAAAATTGGAAACCACTCCTCATCCCACCCCACAGACAATCAGTGATCATTTAATAATGAAATACATGTCCTTGGGTCATATTTTTGGTTGAAACTTAAACTAGGTGAATGCTTTACTTCTTGTTTATATAGATTATAACTTGCACTTTTTACTCCATGATTTATCTCTCAACATCTTTCCTGTCATTGTGGTGTTATTTTTAATGATTGCCTGACCCTCTTGGTGAGGATGGACCTTACTTTTATTTATCAATGAGTATTTAGGTTTCCAGTTTGACTCTGTTAACCTAAAACAATAACACAATCAGCTGTTTTTGTTTTTAACCAATAAAATGAGTTTATTCAGGAACAGCAAAGAATTTCAACTCGAGACATGCACAGGTGGCAAACTCAATGCAAGTCCAGTAAAATAAAGGAGAGGAAACTCTTACACAGGAGAAGGGGAAGTTGGGAGAGGCTGTTATAAACACAGAGGCCCTTGGAGGAAACTGGGAGTTTGAAGGACAGTGCCTTCTCATTGGCTGCATTGTGACAGTCTCTCAGTGGCCAAGCTGTTGACAAGGAGGAAATCTTGTTCCTGCTGGCAGTAGTAAAATAGTGTCCCTTCCTACCGCAGATGCAAGGGATCTCTGCTGTTGGGGTCTGTATTGACTTCTAGTGGTGTATGCATGAGAGCTCCCCTTTCTGGCCTCCCAACTCCATTTTAGTGAGGTTTGGCCAACTGATGTGAAGAGCCAACTCATTGGAAAAAACCTCGATGCTGGGAAAGATTGAAGGAAAAGGAGAAGAGGGCGGCAGAGGAGGAGATGGTTAGGCGGCATCACTGACTCAATGGACATAAACTTGAGCAAACCCCAGGAGATAGCGCAGGACAGAGAAGCCTGGTGTGCTGCAGCCCATGAAGTTGCAAAGAGACTAAATCATTCAGATTAGCAACTGAACAATAGCCCTTTACTAATTTTCACAACTATGTTATGGGCCGTGCTACAGTGAACAGCTTTCCAAATATATCTTTGCCCACCCATCTAAGTACTTTATATACAGGACTTCCCTGGCTGTCCAGTGGTTAAGAATCTACCTGTTGATGCAGGGGGACACAGGTTGGATCCCTCGTCAGGGAACTCAGATCCCACATGCCGTGGAGCAGCTAAACCCAGATCTTGTGTGCAATGAAGATTCTTTGAGCCGCAACTAAGACCCAATGCAGCCAAATCAATTTCTTTTTAATTCAAAGCTTTGCATGAAGCAGGGCACCAAAGCCAGTGCTCTGGGACAACCCTGAGGGATGGGGTGGGGAGGGAGGTTGGAGGTGGTTTCAGGTGTGTCCCGGTGACCAGTTCATGTTGATGTATGGCAAAAATCATCACAATATTGTCAAGCAATCCTCCAATTAAAACATTAATTTTAAAATAATGGTTTTAATTCCCTTATAAAAAAATTCAAAACTTCTAAGTATTTTATAGAGAGAGGTGCTGTGTCAAATGAAGAGAAGTTGAGAGAGACAGAAATACAGAGAAAGACTGGGAGGGATTGAGACAGGCAGAGTCCAGGGAGACAGAAAGAAACATACACGAGGTGAGACAGAAAAATAGAAGAGTCAGAGACACCCAGAGAGAGCGTGAAAGAGAGATGGAGAGAGACAAGGAGAAAGCGCAAGGTCGAGGGATAGCCTGAGAGATAGAAGGTGGCTGCTGTCGGGGAGACAGGGAGCAGGTCTAAGGCGTGGACGCCCTGGCATCCTGGCCACAGGAATCCAGGCAGAGAGTGACTAAGCGACTTTCAGGGACACACCCTGTAGATACAAGTGTAGATGAGGTCACTGTCCTTTGTGCAGGGATTTTCCTGGGACTGTCCCGTTCCCGGTAAGCAGAAGAAGAGAAGCAACCTCATTGCCCATCACCAACAGGGGACTGGTCAGGGACGCACTGAGTGCTGTAGAGCCAGCCTCTAAGCAGGGCTGCCAGATTCAGCGAATAAAAAGCCCTTTGTGCACATGCGTGCTCAGCTGTGTTCGACTCTGCAACCCCATGGACTCCAGCCCCCCAGGCTCCTCTGTCCATGAGGTTTCCCAGGCAAGAATACTGGACTGGGTAGTCATTCCCTTCTCCAGGGGAGCTTCCCGACCCAGGGATTGAACCCAGCTGTTCTGCATCTCCTGCGTTGCAGGTGGATATTACCACTGAGCTATCGGGGAAGCCCTAAAATACTAGAGAGCCAGTTAATTTTGAATTTCAGATAAAGAAGTCTGTCCCATGCAGTCTGATACTAAAAGTTTATTTGTGGTTTATGTGAGATTCTTTTTTTTTTTTTTTTTTCACACTTAGAACTTTTTATTTTGATTGGGGTAAAGCTGATTAACAATGTTATGATAGTTGCAGATGAACATGGAAGGGACTCAGCCATTCGTGTATATGTGTTTATCCTCCCCCAGACCCCGCTCCTATCCAGGCTGCCATTTAACATTGCACAGAGTTCCATCTGGTATACAGTGCTGCTAAGTCACTTCAGTCGTGTCTGACTCTGTGTGACCCCACAGACGGCAGCCCACCAGCCTCCTCTGTCCATTGGATTCTCCAGGCAAGAACACTGGAGTGGGTTGCCATTGCCTTCTCCAATGCATGAAAGTGAAAAGTGAACGTGAAGTCGCTCAGTCGTGTCTGACTCTTCGCAACCCCATGGACTTCAGCCCACCAGGCTCCTCTGTCCATGGGATTTTCCAGGCAAGAGTACTGGAGTGGGGTGCCATTGCCTTCTCCATGGTATACGGTATAGAGTAGGTCCTTGTAATTTATCCATTTTAATGATAGCAGTGTGTGCATAACCATCCTAGACCCCCTAAATTCTGGTTTCAATGGATATCTGGATTTTGTTTGGCAACCCTATCTCTAGAATCAGTGAGAACAGCAAGGTGAAGTCAACACAGAGGATGTGTGTGTGTCTGTGTACACGTGCCTTCGAGGAGGGCTTCTGAGACGGCTTGTTCAGGTTTTAGCTCCCAGTCTATGCAGTGGTTGTAGTTCTAAAGAAGGGATCTATTCAGGATTACACAATCACAGGTGGTAGGGCGAGGCAGGACCCTAGCTTTGTGCTCTGCAGAGATGTGTGTACATGTCTTTAAAGTGTTAACATATTAAATACAAACATTAAAAACAGACAACAGTGTGTTTTTTAAGTATTTATTTGCACTTGGTCTTAGCTGCAACACGCGGGATTGTCGATCTTCATGGCAGCACAAAACATTAGTTTCGGCATGAGGGGTCCGGTTCCCTGACCCGGGGTGGAACCTGGGCATTGAGAGCGGAGGATCTCAGCTACTGGACCCCAGGAAAGTCCCCAGACCACAGTTTTCTAAACTCCCATTTGGACATTTCTAATTTTATAAAAAGACGGGCCATCTCAAGAACTGCAAGGGTCACCTGTGGGGAAGTTGTTTACAGAATGGGAATATCCCAGGCAAAGCTGCTGAGGCCGGAGCTCGGCTGCTCTGGCCCACGGTGGCTGCAGCATCCTGGGGGAGTGGGCCCAAGGGGCCTGGGGCTCTCAGCGAGGAACTTCTGCCACCTGAACACTCACATCCTGGAGCACTCAGCTGCCCCCGGGCTTTAGTCATGGTGGTCAGCAGTCTCTGCTGCCGGAAATGTCTTCTCACTTCCCTCTCTCACCTGCCCTTCCCTGTGACCTCAGCGTGGGGCCCCTCGGGGTCTCACTCCTCTGACTCACCCGGGTCCCTCAGGCTGGCAGATTCCTCCCTCACCTGTGGGCTCCGGGGGCGCAGGAGCTTGTTTGTGTCTGGCTGGTTTATTATAAAATCCTAACCCACTAAGCCAGGGACATTCCATTGCTTGCTCACTGTAACTTGAGCATGTTGGCATGTCACCTCTCTGAGCCTCGGTTTCTTTATCTGTAAAATGGGGTTGATAATCTTGACTATTTTATGGAAGAGGATGAGATGGTTAGATAGCCTCACAGACTCAGTGGACATGAATTCGAGCAAACTCCAGGAGATAGTGGAGGACAGAGGCAGGCTACAGTCTGTGGGGTCACAAAGAATCAGACATGACTTAGTGACCTGAACAACAACAACCTCGCCCAGCACTCGGGGCTTGCTGGGGCGTCCAGATGGGCCAGCGTGGTAGCAGTGGCCAAGGGCGATGACAGGAGCATTTCCGAGGTGACGGATGAGCTGGGAACGGCTCTAGGAAGAGCCGACAAAGGGCGTTCTGGGCAGAGGGAACAGCGAAGGCCAAGACCCTGCTGTGGGACAGAACCTGCGTGAAGAGGGAGCAGGAAGGCCACAGAGGCTGGAGCAGGTGAGCAGTGGGAGAGCGGGGGAGATGAGCCCCAGGCTAGGTAGCATCTTGTGGCAGCCTCTGACCTAAGGACAGGGTTGTTCTCACTGTCCCCTCCTTGGCAGTATCTCCCACACTCGATAGTCCAGAGATGCACAAAGGTCTCCAGGTGGGCGCGGGTGGGGAAAGAGGCAGCCCTGGGGCTCTTCCTGGAAACAGGTTCAGCCTTCTGCCCAGAAGTAGAGATAACAGGACGGTATCAGCAGTCCGAGGGGCGAGGCTGCCAAGGCAAATTAGTGCTCCAGATACCCTGTGAGATAATGCGTGTCCGCCCCCGTGACAAATGCACGGAGATTAGCCGGGCAAGATGTGCGCTGCACCTTCGCGAGATCCCAGGGACCCATGTCGGGTCTGCAGCATCAGCAGACCTCCAGGTACGACGCTGGCCCGGCAGGTGTAGAGACATCTAGCTTCAGGGCCCCAGCCAGTCCCCACACAACCGCCTGGCACCCTCAAGGCTTTGGACTACTGCCTTCTAACCAGGGAAATCACCTCTTTCTGGTTGTCCAGGAACATCCCAGAACTTCCGCAGTCCTGGGCAAGCGGGGCCGGCTGGTCACCCTACTTACTATCCTCATTCACTAGATGAAGAAACCAGGTCTCAGTGGCAGACAGTTAAATTTTGCCTGGGTTTTGTGGTTGGATTTTTTTCATGAAAAAGTATTTTATTTGAAATGGTGACATGCATCTGAAATAGACATTGAGTCTACAGCCATACCACCCTGAATCTGCCTGATCTTGTCTGAAATAAAACATGCATACCATTCAGAAATGGTTTGGAGGGATTGGTCCAGTGGTTAAGACTCCATGCTTCCTACACAGGGGGTCGTAGGTTCAATCCCCGATCTGGGAACTAAGAGTCCACATGTCTCATGGCATGGCCAATAAAGATAAATAAATAACAATAAGAATGATAAAATAATTTTTAAAAAACCAGAACAGTTTGGAGAAAAAGAAGTCTCCTTCCCGCCCTTGTCTGCTTTCCTCCTCAGAAGTAACCGGATTCTTGGGTCTAATTGTACAGCCTGGGCCTACATGTAGATATTATTTATTAACTTCTGCACAACAGGCAGCCTATGGGATATTCTGATCACCTGAATGTTTTGTTTTCACTTAAAAGGTTGTATCGGTTCATTCATTCATTCAGCTAATATTTATTGAGCACCCACTGTAAACCAGGCTTAGGTCACAGCAGTGAACCAAACAGATACTTCCTGCCTCGGTAGAGCTTCCTTTCCTCAAACTGATAAAATGTTTGTCTGTAAAAGCTGTTCGTGGACCTCCCTGGCTGTCCAGTGGTTTCTTTTCTTTTTTTAAAAAAGCTATTTGTAGCGCAAGGGCCATAGAAAAATAAACCACAGGTTGAATCTGGCCTGGGGGCTATTGTTTGCCAACCTCTGATCTGAAGGACAATCAGCAAAATAAATAAAATACACACGGTGTCAGATATGCATCAAGTACTGGGGTGGGTGGGTGG
>NW_011494610.1:3795096-3801266 GCF_000754665.1 Bison bison bison
GGGGAGGGTAGAAGGGGCTGACACGGTGCCAGAGGAGACGTCCCTGAGGTGAGGTGAGCCGGGTGGCCGTCTGGGGGGAGGTACTCCATAGGAAGGGAGCATCACGTGCCAAGTCGCTAAGGCTTGCGTGGTCTGCTGTGGCTGCAGCCTCGTTCCGGAAGTGAGCTCAGAGGGGCCATGAGGGGACCAGTTCCACAGAGCCTCATGGTATCGTGAGCATTTTGGCTTTTTCTACGAGAGAGATGGGAGCCTGGGAGGCTCTATATACTCTTCGACAGGATTTGAGATTTTGCCAGCTGCAAAGTATCCGTTGATTGGACTGAGGTATTTAACAGATCATCTGTGATGGACAACTTTTGCTACCCTATTAAAAATTAATGAGGTTAATACTTGCAAGTGATTTAAACATTTTTTAAGACACAGGAAAGGGCATGTAATAGACCATCTTCTCCGGCTTCTGCCTGGTTGCCACTCAGATCCCCTCTTCAGAGAAAATCCCGGAGACCAGTTTCCAGTCCTCCTGCCAATGGCTGTTTCTGTGTTTCTAAGAAATACTCACATATTTCTCCCTCTTTTATGCAAATGGAATCACATTGTACATGCTGTTCTGCACCTGGCTTTTTATCACTTCATGTCTTGATATGATTCCACTCCATTACATCTAGAGTTTTCTCCTTTCTGACAGATGGCTAATCTGTCTGCATTGTAATGTATTAACTGTTCCCCAAGAGTGTCAAATACCACTTGGGGATGCTAACAGGACACCTACGCTGTGAAGCTCCCTCACAGAACTTGGCACACAGCAGGCGCTCAGCAAATGGGAACAAAAAGGGCTTATCCATCTTGGAGCCCCCAACTCTGAGCCACGCTCAACAGACTTGGACCCAGAAACTTCCCTTGAAACCCTTATTCTGAGATGGTGACTTTTGATTCTCAGAGGGACTTCTGAGTCAGCCCAGGGCTGAATCACTGTGTCCTGGCAGGTGGGAGACACTCAAGAGGTTTTGTTTTTTTAAATTAAGGGTAAGTGTAGAGGTTGAGCCTTGATTCATTCATTGAACTTTTCGTGGACAATGTCTTCTTCCCGGCAGAGATGAACTCTCTGATTGATCCACTCAGCGGTTAATGATCTAATCAACAGGGTCAGCTAGCCTAATATACAAAGAATTTTTATTGATTAGGAAGTTCATCAAATCAGTGACCAAATGACAGAGATGCAGTTCAGGACACTGAGAAAAGGAAAAGGACACAGGCTGAGAAAAATGCTCCACCCCAATCATGTAAATGCAAATTGTAACTAGGAGATCTCACTTTTCCTTATCAGATGGGGAAAGATTAAAAAAAAAAAATAAGCTGACAACACCCTGCCTCCACCAGGTTTTGAAAAGGGCCCCCAACTCCCTGCTGGTGGAAGTATAATTTAGTTTAACCTTGTTAGAGGACATTTGGACAAATGTATCAACAACTTTTTTTGACATGTCAAATGACTTGCAGGATCTCAGTTTCCTGACCAGGAATTGAACCCAGACCCTCAGGGCAATGAGAGCAGAATCCTAACCACTGCCAAGGAATTCCCTCTATTTTTTATAAGATATCTTTGCACTTCAGGTCAAAGATGTGTGTACAAGACATTCACTGAAATTGCCCCCTTGTTTGTAGTAGCAAAAAATTATATTCTAGTCTAAATGCCTATTACAAGTCCCCTTGTAAGATAAATTCTGTGATTATGGTATAATCCATACAATCAAAGAGTCTGCAGCCCTGCAAGGGGTTACGGGAGCTACATGTTAAGATATGGAACAACTTTCAAGACACGCAGTGTAGTTACTTAAGGGGTAAAAGCAAGTAGGCTAAAGTATAGGCTCCCATTGGTGTTATATAAAAAGGAGTGTACATATTAACATCCACAAATGTATATATCTCCTTGTCTCTATACAGACTATCTCTGGAAGGTCATACAAGATGCTGGTAAAAATAATTGCCTTTGCTGAGGGTAACGGATTCTCCAGGCCTCCACCAGGGGATCTTCCTGATGGAACCCGTGTCTCCTGCATTGGCAGAAGAGGATTTTTTTTTTTCCTGTTAAAAACCACAAGCAGCACTTAGGAAGCCACAGCTGAAGGCAGGGCGTGGAAACCACAAGCCGACGAGGATGGGATTCGAACCCACGCGTGCAGAGCACAATGGATTAGCAGTCCATCGCCTTAACCACTCAGCCACCTCGTCCTGGCACTGGGAGGTGTCCCCAAACTACTCTTCAAGGCAGCTGGACCAGTTTTCATCCCCATCCACGGTGTGCGCGTCCAGCCCCACATGACAGCCAGCAGAGGGCGCCGCAGGGCCGCGGCGCAGGGCGCGGGGTAGGTGGGGCGAGGGGGCAGAGCCGGTCCATTTCCGGGAGGACCTGACGCCGCAGCATCTAAAGTGTCGGCCGGGACCGCACCCCCGGGAGCTGACCTGCAGCCCCTGGGCCTCGCCTCGCCCAAAGCCCCCTCCCATGTCGCCGTCTCTGGGAGGGAGGGGTGTGTGGGCGAACCAGCAGGACAAAGCGCCCGGATAGTTCAATCGGAAGGGAAGGGACTGCCCAGATGGAGAAAGGCCCCGCCACCAGCACCTTACACCTCCAGGGCGCGGGTGTCCGCCCGCAGCGAGAGGGAGAGCAGGAGGCCCAGGCAATGGCATTCGAGGACCAGCCACCTCCGGCCACTACCCATCCGGCATCGCAGGGAGACAGGACGCTCACCTTGTACAGATGAGGAAACTCAGGCTCAGAGAGGCTGAGTGACTTGCACAGGGTGACTAGGAGAAGGTCCAGCCAGTAATCATTCACCAAACACTTGTTTGAGCCCCTACTAAGTGCTTTGAAGAAAATTGAATGGGGTAAATAGAATTAAAGGGCTTCGCAGGTGACTCTGTGGTCAGGAATCCACCTGCCAGTGCAGGAGACATAGGTTCCATCCCTGGGTGGGGAAGATCCCCTGGAGGAGGAAATGGCAACCCACTCTACCTGGGAAATCCCATGGACAGAGAAGCCTGGCTGACTACTCCATGGGGTCGCAGAGAATCCGATATGACAGAGCATGCAGGCAATGGAAGGAAAAAGATACGTTGTAAGGCAGGATCCTACCTTGGCTAGGATCATCAGAGACGCTTCCCTTCAGGTGACTTCAAATATGTGTTAAATATATCATTCTTAGCAAGAGTGTCTAAATTGCCTATTGTACAATTTCAAGACTAATAATAACATCTTTCTGTGCTTAAAATAGAGCATTGTCTGGGATGGATTTGGAGATTGGGGTTGACATTCATATGTATAAAATATCTATGTATAAAATAGACAGCCAATAATGAGAACCAGGGGACTCTATTCAATGCTCTGTGGTGACCTCAGTGGGAAGGAAATCCAAGGAGGAGGGATATCTGTAAGTTTCTGGTTGATTTACTTTGCTGTTACATGGTAAAGCAACTCCAATTAAAAAAATGTTTTAACCCCCTCAAAAAAAAAAAAATCCCAAAACATTATCAAAACCTCTCTAGAAGCACCTCGGCCCCCAACTAACCACCCTCCAGAATCTTGCAGTAAATATTTTCTTGCTTTTCTTTATAGTTTTACCACCTCCTTATACATTCCTAGACAATAAAGGGTTTCATTTACCTGCTTTTGAACCTGTGTAAATCCAACTAACTGTATTTGAGTTGGTTCTTTTTGCTTAACACCATGTTTTTTAGATTTGTCCCTGTTGTTGCATGGAGTTTTAGTTTGTTTTTTCTCACTGTATAGTATCCCATTATATATATGATTGTAATTTATTAATTACAGTTTATTAACCCTTTCTACTGTTGATAAACATTTGGGTTGTTTCCAGTTTGTTTGTTTCCATATTATGAACGAGGGTGCAAGAAATATTCTCATTTCTTCTGGGATTAAAGCTGGGCAGCAGTTCTCAACCTTGGCTGCTCACCTGAGGAGTTTTCAAAAATGCTACTACCAGAGGGTCCCACCCAGAGTAATTGAATCAGAACGGCTGCAAGGGTGGGGCCCAGGCTTTGGTGTTCCCTGGGGGGATCTGACGCCAGGGCTAAGAACCTCTGGGATGAAGCAGGCCAGAGAGTAGAATGCTAGGAGAGTCACCTGTTGTTCGCTGATGCTAAACTTTTCCAAAGTGGCTCATACCCATGACACTCTCGCCCGCATGGAACCAAAGTCCTCCTGCCCTCACATCCTCAACACTTGCTATGACCAAATTTTAACTTTTTATCTTTCTGATGGGCGTGAAATAGTATCTCATTGTGGTTTTAATTTGCATTTCTCTCCTTACTAATGAGGCTGAACAGTTGCGAAGTTCCTGCTGAAACAAAGACAGAAAGAGACTCTCTGGTAAAGATCCTGCGGAAGAGAGATTCTGGGGGGTCAGGGAAGATGAATGGCAGGTGCCAAGGGCTGGGATGTGGAGGAACAGAAAGAAGGCGGTGGATCATTGTGCAGGGGGAGGGGCAGAGCGGCTCAAGATCAGTGCAGCAGAGGTCAGGTCAGCAGGTGGAGGGCGGTGGTGAAGAATTCGGCTTCTGCTCTGAGTGAGATAGGGACACAGGAGGTTTGGAGCAAAGGCACACGGCGTTACTCCTCCCTCTGGATGTAGGTGGAAAATCACGATGGGAAGTGAACAGACAGGAGCCGTATTCTTTGTAGTGACTGTGCGTGGCCTGTCTCCCCCGCCTCCCCCCACCCTCCCCAGCTAGAACAGGGAAAGGATGATTGTTTTGCTCACAGCACTTAAGGATCCAGACAGTTGTCCCTGCTCTCATGCTAGGTGGTGAGTGGAGGGTCTTAACGGGTTTTCACAGGTGGAAACGAGTTGGAGAGACCTGCGGATTTAGGCCTGTGCCCAATCCCCAGTCCAGGACAGGCATGGCCCTCACAGTTGGTGGGCTCAGAGAGCTGGGGGTGAAGTCTGTCCCTCCCCTGGGCCCAGCCCACAGCTAAATCAGTCAATGACCCCCGGTGGAGCCTAGCCTCAGGTCCTTTAGACACAGTATCGATGACCCCAGATGAGTGAGGCAACTAACCTGAGCTCCGCCCTTCCCCACTTCTTTCTCCCACCTGCCCAGAGTAATCTTTCTCAACCAAACTCCAAACAGGTCCCTCCTCAGCTCTCCAGTGCCCCTGGGGCAAAGTCCAGACTCCTCCAGGCCCTGACCCCGCCGCCCTGCCCACCCCACCCCCATCCTGAGAGAGGCTCTCAATGGCTCAGACGGTTACTGCCTCTAACCTCAGGCCTTTCTCCTCGGCATTTTCACTTCCTCTGGGAAGTTGCCCCGACCCTTGTTCAAGTGACCCGCCTCTTGACTGTCACAGTGCCCTGTGGTCCCCACCCCCCCCCCCCCCACTCATCGAAATACACTTCCCTTTGCATTGGAATTGCCTGTTGACTTCACCTGTCTCCTCCACTTGACTGGGCGAGCGACCCTTCAGCAGAGACCCCGAGTGTTTTGTTCAGAGTCGTATCCCCCCCAGCGCCGGGAGGGGTGCCTGGTCCGTTAGTGGGCACACAGTCAGTCTGTGCGTTTTTCTAGCTGATGCCCGTTTGCTTTGCAAAAAAAAAAAAAAGGCCGTGGCATTGCACACTGTCAGCAGCCACGTGGAGGTATCCATTGCTTCTCTCCGCCTCCGAACTGTGTGCTGCCCCTGGTCAATCCCACGCTCTCTGCGAGGCACCCTACGAGCGAAGGCACCCCCCGCCCCGTTCCGACACCCGAGGCGGTGGCGGTCTCCGAAAGTCAGGTGCCCAGACCCGCGGCGCGCGGCGCCAGAGGGCGCCAGAGGCGGGAGAGCGTGCCGCGCCGAGCCGGCCCGGGCGCCCGAGTCCCGAAGAGGGGTCCCGCCTCGTCCAGGGGTTCCCAGCGCCCCGCCCCCGGCAGCCTGCCGCCGGGCGCCCATGCACGCGCCCGAGGCCCGGCGTCCGCGCGGCCCCGCCCAGCTCCCAGCGCCACGCGGCGCGAGCCCCGCCAGCCCCCAGCGCACCTGCTCGGGGCGGGGCCTCTGGCTAAGGCGCGTCTCGATTGGCGCGGAGGTGACAAAGGGGCGTGACCGGGACGGGCCACGCCCACCCGCGACTGGCGTACTTAAGGGAGTCGGCGGCCCGTCTCCACTCACAGCGCCGCTGCACGGC
>NW_011494610.1:3801461-3801880 GCF_000754665.1 Bison bison bison
TGCGGGTGGAGGGTTTTGCGGTCCCGGCGTGACCCGGCTAGACGCCCCCCCACCCCCAGCTGCTTTGGCCACCATGCCGCGCTCTTTCCTCGTCAGGAAGTCTGCGGGCTCCCGCCGGAGACCCAATTACAGTGAACTGCACGACTCTTCTCCAGGTGAGGGGGCCGGGTGACCGGACCCCTGGGGAGTTTGGGGGAGGCAGGCGAAGGCTGCATGAGGAGAGCACTTGGAGGAGCAGGGGGCTTGGGGACGAAGTCGAGGGGTCAGAGTCGAGTCAAAGAATACAGCCTGGGTGCGAATAATCTCGGGTCAGGTGGGTCCGGGAGATGTGGAGAGGGTTTTTGGAGGGCGGTGGTCTTGGGCTGAGGAAACTGAAACTTAACCAGCCGCAGGGAAGAGGGGCGCCCCTCCCAAAAGTG
>NW_011494610.1:3801980-3805414 GCF_000754665.1 Bison bison bison
TACTTGGGTACTTGGAGACCTGGAAATGACCCCCTTGAGTCGGAGCTAGGGAAGGGGGGTTCTTCCTGGAAGAGCTGGAGGTTGAAGCGAGAGAACCAGGTGACCTGGTGAAGAGGGGCTCAGACTGCACGCGGTCCTGGTAGTGAATCTGGTATTCATCTGATGAGCCCTGAGTGCTAGCCCCGTTCAGCCCCTGGCCCACATCAGGCTGATGTCTGCTGGCTGACTGAGCTCACGCCTGACCTTGCCTTCTTCTCTGTCCCCTGCTCAGAGCTCACTTTCCAGCAGCCCTACGACCAGGCCCACCTGCTGGCAGCCATCCCGCCGCC
Organism: Bison bison bison; assembly: GCF_000754665.1. Classification (NCBI taxonomy): domain Eukaryota; kingdom Metazoa; phylum Chordata; class Mammalia; order Artiodactyla; family Bovidae; genus Bison; species Bison bison. The sequence continues at coordinate 3,802,310 of NW_011494610.1, forward strand.
CGAGGTCCTCAATCCCACCGCCTCCTTGCCGACACTCATCTGGGACTCTCTCTTGGCGCCCCAAGCCCAGCCCATCAGCTGGGCTTCTCTCCTGCCCCAGGAGATCCCCAAGGCTGGCGAGCTGACCTCCCTGTCCGACGAGGACAGCGGGAAAGGCTCCCAGCCCCCTAGCCCACCCTCGCCGGCCCCTTCGTCCTTCTCGTCCACTTCAGCCTCCTCCTTGGAGGCTGAGGGCTATGCTGCCTTCCCAGGCTTGGGCCAGTTGCCCAAGCAGCTGACCGGGCTCTCCGTGGCCAAGGACCCCCAGTCTCGCAAGGCCTTCAACTGCAAATACTGCAACAAGGAGTACATCAGCCTGGGTGCCCTCAAGATGCACATCCGGAGCCACACTCTGCCCTGTGTCTGTAGCACCTGCGGGAAGGCCTTCTCCAGGCCCTGGCTGCTGCAGGGCCACGTCCGGACCCACACCGGTGAGTCCCTCCCCCCGGCCCCCATTCTCCCTGCCTTCCCTGCCAGCGCTTCTAAGATGGGCTTTGCTGTCACTTTCAGATTGTGGGAACCGAGGCCCCCGCCATCTCCTGACGCCTAGCTTGAGTTCGGGGGGCCTGGCTCTGAAGTTTGGCAGAAGTATGCTATCCTTCATCAGCTAAGCACTTGGGCTGAGTAGATAACTTTTACATGTCCCTCAGCAGGCTCAGTTCCTCTCAGCCAAATGGGTTGGAGCTGGATATGGGAAAGGTATAAACAACACCTTGCTGAGATTGGAAGCCAGGTGTGAAGGGGCCCACCCTGCTCCACCCTCCCCTAGCCCACCCCCACCCCCACCCTAGCCAGACAGGATGTTGTCAGCCTGCCCACCTGCCTCCGCTCTGAATCCTGCTTTGGGATCCTCCCGACTTTGGGCTGGCGTTTCACCTCCTTTAGCCTCTGTGTCCTCATCTGTGAAATGAGCATAAAAACACCTTGTGAGGTTTTTGTGCCAGTTAAATGAGACACCTGGGACAGAAACTACTTGGGAAAATGCTTGAGACACGACCCGCAGGCACAAAAATCGTTGGTATTTGTTCTGCTCCCAAGCCGTGTTTCTTTGAGTACCGGATTTAACTCTCTCAGCCTCTCTGATTATAACTTAATCATACAGAGTGGGTTACTGCAGTATTGTAGAGGGGGCAGTCTAGGTTCAGTGGCTGCCTCATCACTTGATAATGACTTGTTATAGTATTATGATGGTTCTCAGACCTGCTTTCCTCACCCCCACTCGCTGCTGAACAGATAAACTTAATCCCATCATGCAGGCCCAGGAACTCCTTTGCCAGCAGAAAACAATTAGGTCTTGGCATTTCAAAAACTGTAATGCTAAATGTGTAGAAACTTGTGAGATAGAACCTGTCCTAGCCTTTAGCTTTACGGAAGTGCAGAAAAGGTATCCATTCCACCTTTTCAGAGCGTGAATGGGGGAGGCCTCTCTGCTTGGGGCTGCTCTTCAGAGAGAGGGTTCAAGGGTCATGACTGTTGGTTTTGGGGGTCAGGCTGGCCAGGTTGGAGTCTCAGTTCTGGCATTTCCTGGCCCAAGGGCTGACCTGTGAGCTGTGAGGGTCAGTGAGGTGGTGTGTGAAGCCTGGCATTTTGCAGGCATTATTGATGTCATTCCTCCTGGGTGGGAGGTGGGGGGCGGAGGCAGGCAACCTCCAGAGCTTGCAGCCCATGTCTGCAGTTTCTTCTTGGTGCACAAAAGCCCTGATTTTAACATGTAAAGGCCCAACTGCCTAGCCTGTGTCCTCGGTGGCTGCCCAGCGACGGGGTCTCTATTTGGGGGCAGTGGAAGCCCTTCGATGCTCCCCTTAGCCCCCCAGCTTCTCTCCCTTCCCGTTCAGACATTATTTTCATGTAAAGGCATGGCCCAGACACACAAAGCCTGTTGAAATGCACCAGCGCCATCCTCCTCGCCTCCCATTGTGCGTCTTAATGGTGCGCCCGGGAGGCGGGGGCTGGGGGCTGGAGCAGGTGCGCGGGGCAGCGGTGCCCAGCACCTGTTCCGGGTCGCAGCTGCCGGCCCGCAGCGTGTCAGGCCCCTTTAATCCAGGGAGTATCGCATGTACACTGCCCCCCTCGGCGGCCTTTGTCCCCTCCGGCCTGGTGCCCATTTCACACTCCAGGAGCACCAGAGAGATGTGGCCAGGCCAGGGTGGGGGCTGGAGGCCTGCGAGGCCTCCTGCTTCTGCACACAGACCTCCACCCATCCCATCCCATCCCATCCCATCCCATCCCATCCAGCCGGCCTCTTTGTCCAGGTTCGTGTCTAATCACACGTAACATAAAGATAACGTTCGATGAGCGCCGGAGGCGGGGAGGCACGCGCTCTGGGCCTGTCTCGTCACCTGTGTCGCGGCAGTCAGTCCAGCAGCCGCCCTGAGCGGCCGTCCTGACCCCGTCTCAGCGGTGAGCAAACGGAGGCGCAGAGAAGGGCGCCGCTTGCCCAAGTCCCAGCTTTATAGGCCGGAGTCAGGGCTCCTGCGCCTCGCCCAAGGTGGGCGAGGAGAAGCGGGGAACCCAGGCACCTCATCCGCTTTTCCAGGTCTGCAGAGCCCAGGCCCTGAGTTTTCAGAGCAGGGTGTGAATGAGGAAGAACTTGTAGGACTCAGTCATCAGACCCTTTGGGCCTGCTATGCAGAGGCGCGCCAGTCATGGCAGAGCAGGTTACACGGGCGTCCCTTCCCCAGTCCTCTGGCCCCGGCCCCACGCTGCTGGTGGCCCTGTTCCTGGTGGCCCTGTCCCAGGAGACTGAGCCCGTGATCGCGGCTCCCCTGTGGGCTGCAGACACCTGGCTTCTGGACCCCACCCACCCATCACCGTGCAGTGCCCCCAGGCACCCACGAAGGCTGCTGGCATTCATTTATTTCCAGCACCGGGATTTAACTAGGGGGCCTTGGCCTAGGGACACAGGGGAATGGGAGGAGAGGAGAATGTGTTTCTGGGAAAAGAATATTCAGTATTAAAGAACAGTGCCTGGGTGGAGTTAGAGGCTTGATTAGTATTTATTTAATGAGTTACTCTTCTGGCTTTATTTGGGAAACACAGCCCCAAGGAAAAGCGAAACAGCATTTG
>NW_011494610.1:3805514-3808543 GCF_000754665.1 Bison bison bison
TTCTGGAATGTGAGTTATAGTCTCTTGATTGGGGCAGGAATTATGAAAAACTGGTGAATGGTATTGTCTGGTGGTGACTGAGGAGTCAGGCTCTTCTGAGACCTTTTTTTTTTTTTATTGAAAAAAGATTTGCTGTCCAAGCACTTAAAGCTCCTACTGTGTATCCAGCCCTGAGTGCAGGCTCTTCCCAATACAGCCTGGGCAGCCAGGTGGCAAGAGGGCCTCAGGTGGGATTCTTTTTTAAAAAGTCACAAGGTGAAAAGATTTCTGTAGCCTCTTGGGGGTTCTAGGCCTTGGGTTGGAAGCTTGGAATGGAGTCAGGGTGGGGAGGTTCCTGCCTTCGTGGGGCTCTCTGATGGGGGGACAGACACACTTGACACTTTCTTGAGTGTGATCCCAGTGATGGGGAAGCAGTGAAAAGGAGTGACCGGGGGAGGGGAGGGGGGCTTTTAGGCTGACTTTAGGAAGGCAGTACAGGGGTGGTAATAAGAAACACCCATGTCAGCCTCCTTAACTAAGAGGCAGTCTCTGTAGTGGTTAAAACCAAGGGCGCTGGAGTCGGGCTGCTTGGTTCTTGCTGAGACCCTGCGTATTCCCTGTGCCTCAGTTTCTGCGTCCCTAAACTCAGGACGAAGGTGGGGTTCAATGAGATAGTGGGAAGTGCTTCCACCATCCCTGGCACAAAGCGGTCAGCAAACACGGCCGTCACTGCCGCGTCATTGTTCAGCACGTCTGCTGGCAGGGCAGGAAAAGTATTTGATTCAGTCTTCTCTCAATTACCAACCCCTGTGTGTGGGGGCTGAATGGCTCCATTTTACGGATGAGCAAACGGAGGCTCAGAGAAGCCCGCTGACTTAACTCAGGGCCACACGGTGGGAAGCGGCAGCGCTCCTTGCCGAATCCAGACCTCTGGTTTCTCTGGGTCACGGGAGCCCTTCAAGGTTGGGGTGAGCTGGGTGGCAGAGGTTGGGGGTGGCTGGGGATGTCAGCAGACATCAGCTGTTCTCCCGAGTGACTGCGCCTCCATCAGCCCCTCCTGTCGTCTCTCCCCAGGCGAGAAGCCCTTCTCCTGCCCCCACTGCAGCCGCGCCTTTGCCGACCGCTCCAACCTTCGGGCCCACCTCCAGACCCACTCGGATGTCAAGAAGTACCAGTGCAAGACATGCTCCAGAACCTTCTCCCGAATGTCCCTGCTCCACAAGCACCAAGAGTCGGGCTGCTCGGGGGGGCCACGCTGACTCCTGAGGCTCCTTCCACCTCTCTGGGCCTTCCCTGCAGCCCAGAGGGGCCTACCCCCGCTCCAGAAGGGAAGACCCTGCCTCCTGGGCACTGCCACAGAATCCCCTCGTGAGCTCCACCGTCGGGCTGGACCCTGGGGACTGTTTCCTGGTCTTCTGGATGCCTTGCCAGGCTCAGAGGGGCAGGGGCGCTTCCTGCTGGGGGGGGGTGGCTTGCCGCAGGGACCCCTCCTGGCAGCCGCTGCTCCCAAGGTCCGTGGAGCTGGCCTTTCTGTGCGGCTCTGTGACTCCAGAGCTGTTTGGTTTTTGGTTGCAGCTGCTCGGAGCTCGGGGACAAGAGCCGGCAGACTGAGGAGAAGTTCCCGCCCCACTCAGGGGGCCCCAGCCTGCCCCCCAGGGACCCCCAGGCTGCCCCTCCAGGAGGAGTGCCTCACTATGCAAGCGGCCACCCCCAGGTGCCCCGCGGCGGTGCCCCCTGATGCGAGGACCGCATCTGGACCCCAGGATGCCCCCCGGCCTGGGCAGCTATTTCAGCCTCCTGTGTGTCATGGTGGCACCTGTTTCACGGGCAATTTAACGATGTCTCCAAAGGGACTGTGAATAATTGCCTTCCCTTGTCAGGGGCCCGAGTGGGGCGCTCCGGCCCCACCACTGTGTCTCCCAGAACTATTTTCGGGGCCCAACAGGTGGGCCTGGGAGGAAGATGTTTACAATTTTTTAAAGGTACACTGGTATTTATATCGCAAGCGACATTTTGTACTAAGGAAACGTTTTGTATAGTTATATGTACGGTTTATTGATATTCAATAAAGTGGTTAATTTATATATAAAAAGTCTACCTGGTTTTATAAATTATATATAATTTATATATAAAAAGTCTACCTGGTTTTACCGCCGCAGGAGTGTTTTCAAGGGCCTTCGGGGAGGAAGGACGGGGCAGGGATGCAGGGAGCTCGAGCGCTCTGGACGCCCACAGTCTTGGCTTTGGCCCTCTGGGTTTGCCGGGGGACCTTGTTTGTGCAGGTGGGTTTTCCTCGGAGCGTGGACGTCCTGTCCGATGTGGAGGTCGGGAAACACCTGCGGGCCGGTGGGCAGTAGGGCTGTGCATGCAGGGTCCTTATCCTCTCTGTGGCCCTCTTGTTCTCAAGCCGACCAGGCTCACGGGGAAGGAAGCTGGCTCCCAGGTCTTATCAAGCAGGCCTGCTGTGGGGCCTTCCCCAGCCCGGCAGGTCTTCTGGAGAGGGCGCGGCTGCTGCTCCAGATGAGAGTGGAATGCGGTGAGCCAGGAGGGACAGAGGATGTCCTTCCTGTTTCCAAGGGCTCCGGGCCCGCTCTGGGCTCCCTGGCAGGCCCACACCTCCGTCTGGCTGCTGGGTACCAAATGGCCTTTGATGCGAGGAAATTGGCTGGCTGGAGCCGGGAGGGTGAGAAGCCGGGCCAAAGGGTAGGGGTCATTCTACTTCCTGCTCGAGGACAGAACGGGAAGGCAGTCAGCACTGCGTCCCGGGACTGAGATAATCGGTGACCTCACCTCTGGGGCCCTCCTGGGGCCGGGAGAAAATGAGTGTCCTTTTTGCGCACAAAAGGTGCTGAAGGTGCCAGTTTCCTGCGGGGAGCTGAGCGGGGCGGGCGTCGCAGGCGCCCCGGAGCCCCAGAGCCAGGCCGGGGGTGGGGGAGCTTCGTGTTCCAAAGGAGAGATGATTCTTTCTTCTAAACAGGAAATGGTGACCCGCAGGCCGGGAGCAGCCCTTAATGACTTGCAGCTTTCCTCCCAAAAGAAAAAAAAAAAAG
>NW_011494610.1:3808643-3816160 GCF_000754665.1 Bison bison bison
AATCGCCAAATTGTAGCTGGCCTCCCTGAAGGGAAGTCAGGGAGTTGGGGGTGGGTGAGGGGTGGGCATCAATGTGCTGAGGGCCTACTGTGTCCCAGGTCCCTGGGGGGCGTCCACCTACCCACAGTAGGTGCTGACATGTGGGGGATGAAGAACCGTTCTCACACACTCCCCGAGGCGTGGGCCTCATGGGAACCCCCAGCCTGCATTCAATCAGGGTGCACCAGACTCCCCTTATCCCGGGAGTCAAGAACCAGGCTCACGCGCCCTTGGCTCGCAGGCCCTGGAGCAAAGCTCTCCCCGTCTCAGACCCCTGGAGACTCTAGTTTCTGCCTCTGGAATAGGGTGATGATAGTGCTTTCCTCCCCTGAGAGAAAAGGATGTCCACGCAGTGGGTTTGGGTGAGACCCGCGTGTTCGAGGCCCCGGGGTTACAGCCCGGAATAGATAGACAGTCCTTGGGCTCAGGGAACTCATGTTTTAGCGGGGGAGACAGAAAACAAACAAGTGACTAAATAAACAAGCTGCTTTCCTACAGTGACCTGCCAAGATGGAATTAAAGAGAGCATGTGCTTCAGAGCGATGGGGTGGGGCGCCCTCTGATAAGGCCCGGAGAGCCGGAGCCCAGAGCCCGTTCCAGTGGAGACCTGGAGGAGGCAGCGAGTGCAGAGGCTCTGAGGCTGGAATGAGCTTGTCCCCCTGCTGAGAGGGGCTGGGGGACCCGGTGAGGCTGGAATGAGCTTGTCCCCCTGCTGAGAGGGGCTGGGGGACCCGGTGAGGTTGGTGAGAGGGTCCATGTCCTGCAGCGCTCGTGTGGGTGGCAAGGAGGAATCAGACTCCGGTTGAGCCCCAGGGCAGGCACAGAGGCTTTTAAGCGGAGGAGTCCTGAGGCCTGCTTTTCTTTTACACCGATTCCTCCCATCCTGGTGGAGAAGCCAAGTCAGAAAAGGAGAGAAACTAGAGCTGGGAGCCAGGGAAAGGCCCAAGACAAGAGGGATGACGCTGAGCCGGCCTAGAGGGGTGGAGGCCTCGGGGAAGGTGGGGTTCAAGAGTATGTGACGGCTGGGCCTCTAGGCCTGTGCCAGGCATACCTGAGTGCTGGTGGGTGCGAGTTCCTAGGGGTTTTTTTAAAGGAGATGTTGGACTGGGTGGCGGGAGTGGGGATCAAACGGTTGACGGTTCTTCTGTCCTGATGTGGACCCGCCCCCACTCAACCACATTTAGCTAAGGGAAAAAAATTACATGCAGACCATGCTCCTTTTTGTGGGAAGAAGGGTGGAATTGAGCATGGTCTGCATTCTTGTTTGTATTTGCCTACAGAAACTCGGGGAGGATTTATAATAAAGCAATCAAAGCCTGGGTCTCTAGGGGGGTATAGGGCTGAAATGGGGCGGATAGAGACTATTAGGAGAGAGAAGGGAAACAGGTGTTTCAGATTTCTTTAAAACTTTTTATTTTGAAATAATTTCAACCTGACAGAAAAGTTGCAAGGAAAGTACAATAAACTGGAATCTTTCCATCAGATTCTTCAGAAAAACATCTTATCAAGTTTGCATTTTCTCTGTCTGTCTACACAGGTACACATGCCCACTTTTTTTTTTAACCATTTGAAAGGAAGCGGTAGAAACGATGCCCTTTTGCCACTAACTATGTGAGTGGATATTTCTTAAGGACAGGAACATTCTTTCCTATGACCACAGTTTAATGATCAAAATTGGGAAACTCAGCATTGGTGCAACGCTATTATTCAATCCACGGTCACAGTCAGGCTTCCCCAACTGTCCTGGTGATGTTCTCCGTAGCGCTTTGGTGGGTGGGGGCGGGGAGCGATCCAGACCTCCCGTTAAGTTTCCTTGTCTTGTCTCTTCAGTCTCTTTTTCTGGAACAACTCCTTCCTTGGTCTTTTGTGACTGACGTTTTTGAAGAGTTCAGGCCAGGTCTTTTCACGCAATGTCCCCCAGTTTGGACTTTCCTGATGCTTCCCGTGGTTAAAATCTGGGCTGTGCGCTGCGGGCAGAACAACAGCAGTCGGGCCATGCCCTTCCCAGGGCAAGTCACCACGCGGCACATGACGTCAGCCTGTCCCATTCCTGGTGATGTCACTTTTGATCACTGGGTTAAGGTGGGTGAAGTTCCTCTTTCTCCCTTTTTGTATTTAATCTGTATCTTGCGGGGAGATGTTCCAGGACCATGTGAATATCCTGTTACTCTCCTTAAGCTTCCTCCCAAGAGGTTTAGCCCTCGCTGGTGATTTCTGCCTAAATCAGTTATTACTATGCTGGTTGCCAAATGGAGATTTTTCTAGCTCCATCATTCCTTCTATTTTTACTGGTTGGCTTTCTACTGTAGGGAAGAACTGCCCTCCTCTGGGCAGCAGCTCAGAGCTGTGGGTTGGGAGAGCTTGGGTGGGGAACAGAAGGGGCTGGCCAGGCCCTTAGATCCTCCCCTGGGTTTTTCTTTAAAACGAGTCCAGGAAATAAACTGGCTGTAAAGCCAAACTCCGTGCGAGTGTCCAGGCAGGCAGGTCTGGGGCCAGGGCCACCTCTGGGCACATCTGGGCCCCATTAGTGATCCAGTGGCTTTCTCATGGATGTCCCTTGAGCTGGGATGGGGGCGTGCTCCAGCAAACAGAGATCTGGGTCCTTGCCCTTTTTTTTGATTTCAAATGATCAATTGCACAAATGTTATGGGGATTTATTCTTTCATTTAAAAAAAAATGAAAAGAGTAGATATGAGGCTCAAGGGATGTGTGATCCACAGACCCCACCCTGATGCCCTTACTGTCTCCATCATGACTCTGAAGTGCCTAGTTGACATCTTTCTAGGTTAAACAAATAAACACATATATTCACATGCACATATGGCTCCAATTTCACTCACAGGAAAAGCCAAAGCCCTCGCTTCGGCCCACAAGGGGGGACTGCACCATCCAGACCCTCCCCTCCCCACACCCCCCTCCTTCTAGCCGTGAGGGACCCTCGGCCACCCCAGGGCCTTTGCACTTGCTATTCCTCTGTCAGGAAGACTCAGCCCCCAGAGAAGCCGCACAGCTGGTCTCCCCGCCCCACCGCTCCTCCTCACATTCCAGCCCCCGCCCTGTGCTTTTATTTTTCTCTGTAGCGCTCATCGCCATCGCACTAACCCAAATATTTCACTCGTCACAGTTCTGAGTGTCTCCCCCACCAGAATACCAGCTCCGTGCAAGTGGAAAACGGAGTCTGCTTTGTTTACTGTCCAGTCTCTCTCACAGGAGGAGCACACCCAGTGAGACCTTGCTGAGCGAGTGATGAACACGTGTGTGTCCCTAGGAAATACATCATTGCCACCATCCTTATGGGGCACTTCCATGACTCTGTGCTGAGTACCTTGCATAGACCGACTCCCTAAACCTTCACAACAGACCTGAGAAAAACGAAACCAAGACCCAGAGAGGTGCAGTAACTTGTCCAGGGTCACAAAGCAAGCAGATGGCAGAGCTTGGATTGACATCCTGATTTTTTTTCTTTTTAAGAACATTTTTAAAACAATGTTTTTTTAGTATCGATGTTTATGTGTTTGTTTATTCTGCTGTGCTGGGTCTCGGTTGTGGCACACAGGGTCTCCCACCTTTGGCGTGGCATGCAGAATCTCAGCTGCGGCCTGCGGGATCTTCAGTTGCTCTGTGTTAGGTCCAGTTCCCTGACCAAGGATCGAACCCATGCCCCCTGCGCTGGCAGCTCGGAGTCTTACTCATTGGACCACCAGGGAAATCCCAAATGCTGAGTTCTTTTATCATTGTGGTCATTTTGTTCTTTCTCCCTTTGGGTGGGTGTAATTAAAACTTTTTAAATGGAAGTGGAACATAATCTGGGTCTCTACTTACTACACTTGCCTGTCCAGACTGTCTCGAATAGATGGTCCCATTCTGTTCTTTAACGAGTCTTCTGTTAATAGAAACCTCAACATCCATCTCCAGCCACGTAGATAGCCAAAGGTGTGTGTAGATGGGGGCGCGGGTTAGGACCAGGAAAGGAGAGTTCAGTCTCCGTACGGCCCTGTGAGGTGGAGTATGCTGTGTGGTCCCTGAGGACTAGGAAAATTTCCAGACTAGGAGCTCCATGAGGGCAGGACCACCCACTTGGCAAGAGGTTATTTGGCACAACCTCCTTCAGTACCCTGGGCCTGAGACCCACTCTTTGTGCCCACAGTTGGGTGATATATTAGTTTCCTATGGCTGCCGTACAGTTCCCAGGTGGCTCAGAGGTAAAGAATCCCCCTGCCAGTGCAGGAGACACAGGAGAAGTGGGTTCGATCCATGGGTGGAGAAGATCCCCTGGAGGAGGAAATGGCAACCCACTCCAATATTCTTGCCTGGGGAACCCCATGGACAGAGGAGCCTGGTGGGCTGCAGGGCCCATGGGGTTGCAAAGAGTCGGACACATCAGAGTGACCGAGCATGCATGGCTGCCATAAAAAATTACCACAAATTGGGTGGTTTAAAAAGAAAAGAAATTTGGGACGTCCTCGGTGGTCCAGTGGTTAAGACTCTACGCTTCCTGGCTGGGAAATTAAGATCCCACATACTGTGTGTGATGGCCGGGGCCCGAGGGGAACCCAGAAGTTTATTCTGCCACAGTTCTAGAGGCTAGAAGTCCAAACTCAAGTGTCACCTGGGCCATGCTCCCTCCAGAGGCTCTCGCTATTTAGTCTGACTCTTTTGTGACCCCACGGACTATAGCCCACAAGACTCCTCTTGCAATGGGATTTCCCAGGGAAGAATACTGGAGTGGGTTGCCATTTCCTCCTCCAGGGGGTCTTCCCAACCCAGGGATCAAACCCATGTCTTCTGCACTGACAGGCAGGTTCTTTATCACTGAGCCACCAGGGAATCCCAAAGGCTCTAGAGGGAGTATATCCTTCCTTGCCTCTTCCAGCTTCTAGAGGGAGGCTCCTGGTATTCTTGGCGCTCCTTGGCTCCTTGCATGGCTGTGATCTCTGCCTCCTTCTTCATGTGGACTTCTGTGCCTTTATTCCTTTGAGGGTGTGGCACTCCCCTTCTTCTGAGGGCATCAGTCACTGGAGGTAAAGCCCACCCTAACCCGGTACGACATCATCTTAGTTTCATTACATCCACTTAATAAAGAAGTGAAAGTGAAAGTGTTAATCACCCAGTCCTGTTCGATTCTTCGACCCCAGATGTAGCCTGCCAGGCTCATCTGTCTGTGGGATTTCCCAGGCAAGAGTACTGGAGTGGGTTGCCACTCCCTTCTCCAGGGACGAACCTGAGTCTCCTGCATTGCAGGCAGAGTCTTTACCATCTGAGCCACGAGGAGAGTCTTATTTCCAAATAAGGTCATATTTACAGGTCTGGGGTGGGTGGGACTTAAACATCTCTCTCTCCCTTTTTTTTTTTTTGGTGGAGGGGGGATATAATTTAACTCCTGACAGGTGATTACAGCGAAGGGTGTGGTGAGTTTTTCTCAGGGCCTGGAATGGATCTGGGAACTTTTTATTATTCAACCAACGAACTCAGAGGGACAGTTGGGAAACTGGCCTGGAGGAGCGGGACACTAGGGAGGAGACTTGGGGAGCTGGATTTTGTCTCTGTGGTTCTTGGAAAATAGAAGTCTTTACACAAAAACTCTGCCCTCCCTTGGCCTCAGAAGTGTGAGAGGGGCTAGGAGCCAGGAGGGAGGGGTCTGCTGGGATTAGGGCCAGGGCCAGGTAAGGAATTTGGGGCTTATCATGGAAAGCGTCTGTCTACAATGCGGGAGACCCAGGTTCGAGCCCTGGGTTGGGAAGATCCTCTGGAGAAGGAAATGGCAATCCACTCCAGTACTATTGCCTGGAAAATCCCATGGACAGAAGAGCCTGATAGGCTACAGTCTATGGGGTCGCAAAGAGTCGGACACGACTGAGCAACTTCACTTCACTCGTGAGGGCATGGGAGGGTTTGAGCAGGGGAGAAGCCTGAGTGGATATATTCTTTGGGAAGATCCCATGGGAAGTTGTGAAGGAGCAAAGCTGGCAGTGCCGGCCCCCTGGAGGGGGTGTAGATGAGGCCGAGGAAAGGGTGCAATGGGGAGACGTTTGGGATGGGGAGGGGCCAGGACAGGCCTGTCTATAGACTTTTCAGCAACTGAGGGAAATAAAGACAGCGAGGCGAAGAGCAACCAGTCAGGCAAATAATAACAACAACAACACTAATAATAACACCAGTAAACATCTCATGACGGTTCACTGTCTGTTTTGCACAGGTTACCTGGTTTCATTTGCACAACCCTAGGCCATACACGTATAAGGTTCTAGAGCCAGACTGCCTAGGTTCACACGTCTCCTCCATGGCCTGCCTGCTGTGTGACCTGGAGCATATTGCTCAACCTCTCTGTGTCCGTTTCCTCCTCTGAAGAACAGCCCCTCCTTCTGGGGGCTGTTGAACAGATTAAATGAATGAATACTTATAAATTGCTTGGCCTGGGGCCTGGCATAGAGGAAGGCCTCTGTAAACACTGGCTATTATTATGCCCATTTTACAGATAGAGCAATTGAGGCTCCGAAAGAGTATTTTTCAAAGGTCACATAGAGGATCGTCCTAATGATGCTGGCTCTTTTGTGTCTCCTGGCCCTTATTGAAGTCTGAGTCCTGACTCCCAGGGTCTGGCATCCTGTGTGCATCCTGTGTCGCCTGGAGCCTGGAGTGGCCAGGAGGCAGGGTCCGGCGGTGCTGAAGCCCTTCTGTGAAGTCTTGTGTCCCCTACCCCGCTGTGGGACAACCTGCAGGGGCCTCAGGTGAGCCACAAGGGAAGCGGTGAGGGCAACAGGTGCTGTCAAATCTGACTCTATTTAGCTGGTGCTATCAGAGAAGGCAATGGCACCCCACTCCAGTACTCTTGCCTGGAAAATCCCATGGACAGAGGAGCCTGGTGGGCTGCAGTCCATGGGGTCACTAAGAGTCAGACACGACCGAGCAATTTCACTTTCACTTTTCACTTTCATGCAATGGAGAAGGAAATGGCAACCCACTCCAGTGTTCTTGCCTGGAGAATCCCAGGGACGGGGGAGCCTGGTGGGCTGCCATCTATGGAGTCGCACAGAGTCGGACACGACTGAAGCGACTTAGCAGCAGCAGCAGCAGCTGGTGCTATGGCCTTAAATGGGCTTCCCAGGTGACCCAGTGGTAAAGAACCTACCTGCCAATGCAGGAGACATGGGTTCAATCCCTGGGTAAGGAAGATCCCCCCACTCGTGTATTCTTGCCTGGAAACCCCATGGACAGACAAACCCGGTGGGCTACCGTACGCGGAGTTGCAAAGACTTAGCACAACGGCCGAGCACACACACGCGCACATGGCCTGAAATACACATTTTAGTGGTGCTGAAAAGCTAACAGCAAGGAGAAAGGAGCACCATGTATCACTTAAGGTGGGTGCTTGGGGCGGGAATCCCCCAAGGAAACCCATTTTTACCTTGGGGAAATGACCTGGGGCTGGGCAGGGAGTTTCCTAAGAAGCTTGGTCCTTGCCCTGTGGGTCTGAGTGC
>NW_011494610.1:3816260-3827175 GCF_000754665.1 Bison bison bison
GGTCTGAGTGCCATCGAGGCCTCACTCTGTGATCCTAGATGAGTCCTTGCCCTTCCGAGCTCTCCCTTTGCACATCAGCAAACGTGCTCAACTCTTGGCCCAATCCTAAAATAAAAGGGACAGAAACGCACTCCACCCGCACTTTGCAGAAGAGCGGGACACGGCAAACAACCCCAGTGCCCAGCACAAGGGGCCCATGTGGCATCCTGAGAACTCTGCAACCGCTTTATAAATGTCCATGCAATCTTTAAAATAGATACGTGCAGATGGGGCTTCCTCAGCGGCTCAGAAGGTAAAGAATCTGCTTGAAATGCAAGAGACCTGGGTTCTATCCCTGGGTCGGGAAGACTCCTGGAGACGGGAACGGCTTATCCACTCCAGAATTCTTGCCTGGAGAATCCCATGGGGTCGCAAAGAGTCAGATGTCACTGAACAGTTAACACTTTGTGTAGGTAGCGTGTGGACTGAGAAAGAAAAATGTCTGACGTCTGACAAGCACTTTAAATATTTCTTGAATGATGAGATGAATAGAGGCATGGTTGGTTAGTTTTCACTGAGTAACTGTTGATAGGAAGGAGAGAAAGAAGAGAAAAAGAAGGATCTGTAAGATGTGTACCCACGACCCAGAGTGATCATCTCTGCGGGTAGGTTGAGGTGCTGGAAAAGAGGAGGGCATTTTATTGTACATAAAGTTTAACCTTTTCCAGTTCAGTGTTATCGTTGTTTCCCTGATGAGCATCTCTCTCTCTTTTTTCAATAATTATTTATTTGGTTGTGCTGGGTCTTAGTTGCGGCATGTGGAGTCTAGTTCCGTGACCAGGGATGGAACCAGGCTTCCTGAATTGAAAACGTGGAGTCTTAGCCACTGGACCACTAGGGAAGACCCCTGATTTACAATCAATCAATCAAAATTTTCACAAATAATCCAGATGTTCACAAGTTGATATGAAAAGGAGCCGATGCATAAAAATGTTCTTTCATCTTTTTCCGACTTTGCCTTCATAGAGAAGGACGGATGTGCTCTGGGGGTCAATGGGGGAAGGACGGATGTGGTCTGGGGGTCAATGGTGGTTCTCTGAGGATGGCAGGTTTGCTGGGGTTTCAATTCCCTTCTTCATAGATCTCAGAATTTTCTATAATGAGCATGTGTTTTTCTTTCTGAACAGAAACACACACACCCACTCACAGAAGAGCAGCATTCAAGAGTTGGCGATGTCCCCGGGGTGAAGGAAGTCACGCTTGATGATCCTGTCCACCTTGTCACTTACCGAGGGCTGCAGGGTGATGCTAAGTGCCGTCACCCGTCCCGGGCACCACAGTGGGCTGCACTTATCCTGTGTGTCTATGGGCAGCCCATCCTCCAGCCCCAGTGGGGCCGTTGCTCCCCGAAAGTGTGGATGGGTTCCCTGCGTGGCTGTTTACCAGCCATGAGTTGGTCAATCCTTTGAGTGAGAGAGGCAGAACCTGGGCTCAGGAAGTGCAAGGGACTTTCCCAAAGACATACAGCTGTGAGATCTCTGGCGGCACCAGGATTTTCTTTTTGCCACGGCTTTAGAGAGACGCAACTCACTTACCATGCAATTCATCCACTAAGGGGTACAATTCAGTGGTTTTTAGTACATGCACTAAATTGTGCAACCAAACCCACCCTCTAATTCCAGAACATTTCATCACCGGAAAAAGAAACAGCCACTCCCCACTTCCCCCTCCCCTGGCCTCTGGCGACCACTAATCTGTTTTCTGTCTCTATGGCCTATTCTCGACACATACAGATGGATCATACAAATAAGCATGTGTCTTTTCATGACTGGCTTTTTTCATTTAGCAGACCATTTTTGAGGTTGATCCATGCTGTATCGTGTCAGTATTTCATTCTTTTCATGGCCCAGTAATATTCCACTCGATGGCCATGAGTTTGAGCAAGCTCCGGGAGACGGTGATGGACAGGGAAGCCTGGCATGCTGCAGTCCGTGGGGTCGCAGAGTCGGACACGACTGAGCGACTGAACTGAACTGAAGATTCCACTGATGGATATACCACATATTGTTTTTCCATTCATCTGCTGGATGGACATGGGTTGTCTCCACTTTGGGGCTCTAATGAAGAGGGCTGCTGTGAACATTCCTGAGCAGGTCTTGTGTGGACCACAGCAATCTATGGGAGAGTCAAGCTGTACCACATCCTCGCCAGCATTTTGTTATTACTGGTTTCTGTTTATTATTTTGGCTTCCCCAGTGGCTCAGTGGTAAAGAATCCGCCTGCAATGCAGGAGTCTCGGGAGATCGAACCCAAGGTTCGATCCCTGGGTGGGGAAGATCCCCTGGAGGAGGGCATGGCAACCCACTCCAGTATTCTTGCCTGGAGAACCCCATGGACAGAGGAGCTTCTCAGGCTACAGTCCATAGGGTTGCAAAGAGTCAGACACGACTGAAGTGACTGAGCACACATGCGTTTGTTATTTTTGCCACTTTAGTGCATAAATATGTGTATGTATGTAACTGACACGCAGCCGATACGTAATAAACTGCCAAATATAAAGTACACCTTTTGATAAGTTAATCTCTTGGGAAGTAAAGGGGTTTGGGGTCATGTGGTAATTCTGCTTAGGCACCAGGATTTGAACCGAGGTCAGCCCTGCCCCAAGGCCAGGGTGATTTCTGCCGGTGGGGCCCACCGCCTTGGGGTGCAGAGGCTGAAATGTCCAGTGGGCCTCAGCTCTGACTCTGCCATCTGGGTCTCTTCTCTCAGCAGAGGACAGGTCCGCAGAAGGTCTGGAGCTCCAGGGACCAGCCCCGGCAACTGGAACTCGGTCCTGCCTGCACAGAGCACCTATTGTGCGCCAGGCCTGGTCCCAGGCGCTCCTGCTGCAGGAGCAAACAGAGAGGCTGCTGTCTATTCTCAGGGAGCTGACAGTTAAGGGAGGGGAGTGAAAGGGTGCAGGGTGCCATGAGAGGGTGCCAGCTTAGGGGTGTGGGGGTATTTGGGGAGGCGTCTCAAGATGGCAAAGAAGAGGAGTGAGCCGGGCAAAGAGAACCTGAGTGGGAAGAGGAAGTTGCAGTGGAAGGAACCTCCAGTGCAAAGGCCCTGGGGTCAGAACGTGCTTGGTATGTTCATGATGTGGTTCAGTGTGGCTGGAAGGGAAAGAGATGGGAGAGGGCGTGGGAGAGGCGGGCAGGGACCGACCCCGCAGGGCATTGTGGGCCAGGTGTTTGGATCTTATCCTAAGCCATGGGAAGCTGCCAGGGGATTTTATGCGGAGGAGAGACTTCCCCTTGGCTGTGTGTGGGAAATAGACTGAGGGGACTGAAAGGAAGCAGGAGACAAGAGGAGGCACCTGCAGGCAGCCGCTTCCGCCTGGGGAGTCAGCTGAGGAAGGCCGGGTGGGAGGTGCGGTCATGCGTGGGCTGCCCGGGGTCGGAGAGCCACCGAAAGAGGGGACAAGGCAGAGGAAGGATTCTGGCACGACTGGCTGGAAAAGAGGGCTGGTGGAGAGAAGATGGAGGAATTCTTCAGAACCCTCTTGTTGGAGCCTCCCCCAGCCATGTCTGCCGGAGCCCGTCCCCCGACCTGCCCCACTTCCGTGTTCCTCCCGCCCGAGGCCTGACCTCCATGGCTCCCACGAGCAACCAAGTGGACAGCCCCCTGCACGCTATGGACCTCCCCACCCAGCCCCGCAACTCCCTCCCTGGGGTCCCTCCCCTCGCCTCAGTGAGTTTCCCCCACCAGCCACCAGCTCTCAGAGGGCAGGACTAGCAGCCAGTTCGGGGCCCAGGACACAGCAGGCTCTCAGTCAATAGGTGGTGAATTAGTTAAAGAAGGCTGTGGATGACCTTGGTGCAGAATATGGCACTAGGGAGCCACAGAGGAGTTTGGAGGAAGGGAGGGTGAGTTCTCACTCTCCCCCTCCTCACCCAGGCCTGAGGAAGGGCAGAGGCTCTGCGGGATCTTTAACCAGGTGGAGCAACCGGTTCTAAAGCCCTTCTGTGAAGGTTATCACAACAGCCCTTGGGAGATGCCAAGGCTCTTCCTATCACATCCCTACTTCACGGATAAGGAGACGACTCCCAGAGGGAGGAGGCATTTGCCAAAGTTGCCCCTGGGGTGATAATGGCTGAGCAAGCATTTGAACCCAGACTTGTCTGACTATATAGGTCCTTATTTAATCTTCTTTGTCCTCAGAAAGCTTTTTCAGGGGCTTCCCTGGTGGCTCAGTGGTAAAGAAACCACTTGCCAATGCGGGAGATACAGGTTCAATCCATAGTCCAGGAAGATCCCACACGGCAACTCAGCCAGTGAGCCACAGCTGCTGAGCCTGTGCTCCAGAGCCCAGGAACTGCAACTGCTGAAGCCTGTGGGCCCTAGAGCCCATGCTCTGCACCAAAAGAAGCCACCACAATGAGAAGCTCCCACAGCAGCAAAGACCCAGCACAGCCAAAAATAATAAATAAATAAAATTATAAAAAGTTTTTTCAGAAAAATAAAAATGTAAAAGTTAGCAAAAAAAAAAAAAAAAGGCGGGGGGGCCCAATTGGGTGGGAAAGAATTCCTCTAGGTAGAGAGGCCCTTCTAGAACATTCCAAGCATTAATACAGACATGTGTTAGCACCTGTGTTTGGTGGCCTCTACGAAAGAGACCTGAGGGCTGGATTACAAGTAGGACTGCTGCAGACATGGACAAGTCTTTGCGTGGGCATCTGTGTTAATCTCTCTTGCGTGAATGTATAGGAGTGTAATTGCTGGACTGAACGATGAGCATTGGCTTAACTTTCTAAGAAACCGTCAAACCATTTTCCAAAGCAGCTGCAGCAGTTTGCCTTCTGACCAGCGGTGTGCGAGGGTTCCAGCTCCCCCAGGTCCTCACCAACGCTTGACACGGGCACTCTTTTAGATTTTAGCCACTCTGCAGTTTACTGGTTTCTCACCGTGGTTTTAGATCGCACTGAACCTCTTTCCACACTTACTCACAATCCATAGATCTTGATTAGTGAAGATATACAATAGTCAAATCTTTTGTCTGTTTTAAAATTTGTTTCTTTTCTTATCAGATCTTGACAGCTCTTTTATATTTTGGATTCAAGTTCTCTATCAGATACATTTGGCAGATAGTCTGAACAAAGAGTTGTAACATATGCTGAAAACACTGGCGGGCAGTTCTGTTGCTATCATTTCATCCCTGTGGCTTAATGTGCAAGTATTAGGATTCAAACTTCAGCTCTGCCACTCCCTGGCTGTGTGACCTTGGGCACGGGGCTTCTGTCTGTGTTCCAGTCTCTCCATCTGTGTGGTTCCTATGAAGGTTGAAAACTCGAAAGCAGGTAAGCGGGCATGGGTTAAAGGCTGGAAAAAATTAGGTATTATTATTACTATTATTTCAAGCAAAGTCAGACAAGTTCGATGGAATATCGTGTTTTCGATTTGTTGTGGCTGCTGGAGCTGAGGGAGCTGGTCTGGGTCTGAACAAGCGTGGTGATGGGGTGACCCTGCACCAGCATCACCTTGGCCCGTCTCACGGGTCCTCTTTCTTCATCCTCACAGCAGCTCTGAGCGATCAGAGACTCAGCACGTCTGACCGAGATGGAGCTGAGACCAGGGTCCCTCATGGCCTCACCTGACTCCTGTGGACCGACATCAGAGCTTGGCCATGAGATCAGTTCTGGGAGAGTTATGTCTCCATTGTGGCCGACTGGGGGCCAGAAGGGGTGACATGTTGGGACTCAAAATGTAAGTGAGAGTGGGGACTTCCCTGGCAGTCCTGTGGCTAAGACCCCCAGTGCCGAGGGTGCGGGTTTAATCCCTGATAGGGGGAGCCAAGATCCTACACTCCTTGCAGCCAAAAAAACCAAAACAGAAGCAATATTGTAACAAATTCAAAAGACTTTAGAAATGGTCCATATTTTTTAAAAAATCTTAGAAAAAATATTAGTGAGAATGGGGATGGGGTGGAAGTTGATGATCAAAGGTGAGACCGAGCATTGGTTAAAATAAGTAAAATAAGAGACTTTTTTTGGTTAAGATTCTGAGCTTCCATCGAAGGGGGCGCGGGTTGAATCCCTGGTTGGGAACTAAAATCCCACATGCTACACGGCACAGCAGGTAAATAAATAAAATTTAAAATACAGAATAGAGAAAACTGTAGCTGTGTCCCTCTGGTGTAGTAAAGATGAGAATTATTTTAAGAAACTCCTGTGTCACTCACTCACACACAAGCAAAAGCGTACAATGGCCCTGCTTGTCCTAAAGAACTAAGTACTTTTCTCTGAGTTGTTTTCAGTCACTCTTGCCTGACTTGCCAATATGTGAACATGTTGTCACTGTCACACCTCGCCAGGGGTATGAACAAGATGTGTGTTTCACTTTACTGGTTGCTTCTAAAAGTCATCATCAAACATCCACAAAAGCCTGCAGGGCAGTTGAGTGAATATCTTCTTGCAGGCTCTGTTGATTGAAAGTCCTTCGATCACTTGAAATACACACGTATATTTACTACAAAGGAGTAAAACATGGTTCAGTTATAATCATTATTGGGAATACGGCCAACTGTATTAAAAACAAGAAAGTTCAAAGACATAGAGATGAAGCATATAAAACTGATGGTTAATACAAAATCCAAATACAATTGGATGGAGTGTCATTTTTTTCCTTCAGCAAATGATTATAAATAATTAAACGACAGCAACAGAACAGTCACATTAATTCTAATACTTGTACCATTATGTGGTTTGCTAGCTCTCATAACAAATCATAAAATTCATAATAAGAATTTAACCTTTGAGAATGTAATGTATTTCAGTTATTTCATTTCCTCTTTCAGGAGTCTTTTAGGGAAAAAATCTTATCGGGGCGTATTTAGAAAATGAGGGAAGATTTAGGGAAAATGAGGAACCCACAAGACCCTTTGTCCTCGCCAATCAAACTTCAAAACCGTGGACATCCTGTGAGAGCTTTAGGTACATACTTTCCATACTATTTCCTGCCTTCAGGCTACAACGCCATACAAGCAACGTGCTGGAGTTATTGCTATTCATGCAACTGCTTCAGTAGCTGAAAAGGAAGGACGTTTTAAATTTGCCCAAATCATGAATCCTGGGTAAAAGCTCCATCTTGAGAACATATTAGTAAAAAATGTGTCTGGGAATTCATGGCCATGGACCCAGAAAGCCACTGTCCTGCCCATGCGTCTGCTGAGAGAGGCCATCTCTGCAGCGTGGTGCCCTGTGGGAAGGGGTCCCTGGGCAGCTGACGGCAGAGAGAATTTGATCTTCTCAATTCGCTAAAAGTTTAAAATGGACTACTAGTCACTGTGATAATAAAACGGATAGAGGCGTCCCTGGAGGCTCAGGGGTAAAGAACCTGCTTGCCAGTGCAGAAGACCAGGGTTCCATCCTTGATCTGGGAGGATCCCACACGCCGCAGAGCAGCTAAGCCCGTGCTCCACGACCACTGAGCCTGAGTTCTAGAGCCTGGGATCCACAACTTCTGAAGGCAGCGCTCAGCAACAAGAGAAGCCACGGAAACCAGACTCACCTCAACTGGGGAAGGGCCCGAGCAGCAGTGAAGACCCAACACAGCCAAAAATACTTAAATAAACAAAATTTAAAAACCAATGCATAAAAAAATGGACCGACAATTTTAAATCATCTGATAGGATTTTACATTCCCCCTCCTCTTTCAGATGCATTCCATGGTGGTGATACTCAGCTTCCAGAAAACAGAGATTTGTAACTATTAGAAATTTTCGCATTGAGCCAAAATGTATATATGGGGTTAGAGGGGGACAGCATGCAGCTGGTATGACCGACGGGGCTGAAAAGATAAGGAGGACGGGGCAGAAAGGTAGCCCAGAGACAGAGAGCCAAGCGGGGTGGGGAGGGGGCGGGCAGAAGATGTGGCATGAGTAGGGGTCTGAGCAGGGCTGGGAGACAGAGCACGGGGTGGCCGCGAAGACCCGAAAGGGTTGGGAAGGCCGGCTCAGGAGGGGACGGGGCTCCGGAAGTAACAGCTGGTGCAGAGATGAACGTCAGGGTGGGGTTGGATAAAGGCCAAAGATGGGTGGCAAGAAGACCAGGGTGAACATAAATCTGGGAGATAAAGTGCATCAGGATAATCTGTAGATCTGGAGACGGACTGGCAAGGAAGTAAGATGAAGGGCTTAACTGAAAAAACAAGGGCTGGAAAGTGGGGCTCCGAAGAATGGGGGACTAGGAGACATGGGGCACGGTGTGTGTGATAAATGGGGGGAAAGGATTAAAGAGCGAGGTGGAGGGAGTGAGAGCCAGGAAGAAAAAGGGGGCTGCAGAAGACTGGAGCGGGGAGGGGAGAGGAGAAAGAGGCGTGAACCTAAGAGAAGGGACACGGGAGAGAGACTAGCCGAGACAACGTCCCTGGAGAGGCTGGAGCCAAGCCGGAGGGAGGGATGGAGATGAGATGCAGACAGAGGCAAAGACAGAGAAGGGGGAAGGGAGGACAGAGAGGGCACTGAAGGCGCTGGGCTTTCAGCCCCTTTCCTGGGAAACCACGGGAAAGCCTGTCTGCAGGGAGGATGGACAGAAGCGGTGACAGATGACATCAGAGCGAGAGCAGAGCACAGAAGAGGGGGCAGTGGCCAGACAGCGGGGACCGGACGAGGAGAGACAGACCCTTCACAATTGCTGAGAGACACCGGGAGGCTGGGAGGTGCTGTGGAGGGAGGAGCAGGGCGATTCAGGCAAGGTGTTCTGTTAACGCCAGTTGCTCAGATACAAGCGCACGTGCGGGGCTCACTGCAGCAGGACTTGGGCACACTGGGGAGATGGGGCCACTGTGCCTGCCGGGTCACCCACAGGGACACAGCCAAGCTGGGGGGCACGCTGGCCTGGATCCCGGAAGCCAGGACATCGGCAGGCAGGAGGGTCTTGCTGCATGGAGGAGGGGTGACAAAGGCCCGGGGGTGCAGGCGGCCACCAGCTGCGTCTCCTCTGAGCACAAGTGTGTGTGAGGGCAGGAGGGAGGAGGTGGGTGTGTGACGGTGATGGGGACACAGAGAAACAGGCCTGACACCGGCTCACGCTGGCCCGAGCCTTGACCGCAGCTGGAAGTAAAATGCCAATCATGGAGTGTAGCTAGGGGACCCCGGGTGTACCGGGCAGGAAAGATGAGCATGGGAGCTGAGGGATGTGGTGGGGGCGCACTGCCTAATAAATAGGGGAGCAGAGGGAGTAACCCCTTGTGGTCTGAGCCGACAAGGGTCTCCTGAGTGATGGACTGACTCACGCAGAAATCTGGGAGAGGCTGGAGAGGAGCTGGGTGACGGGGCAACTCTCGGAGGGCCGGGGCTGAATTCCTAAGTGATGGGAGTAAAAACCAAACCCGGTACACTGTTGAGCAAAGAGACCAAAGAATGCCTAGGGGAAGCCCGGGGAGAGCAAGACGACTCTGCCGGTTCCCCGGCCGGCACAGGAGGGAAACGTGAACTCGTGCAGTGGAGGGGGTAACAACACAGAGGAGCCTGGCACCATTGGAGGCAGAACAGCTGCCTCTTGGTTCCCAGATGCTTGGAGAGGAGAGAAGCTAGGTGAGATGGACATAGTTTGAGGGGTCAGGGTTCGGGGACCTCCTCATGCGAGGACCCCACTCTCCTCAGATGCAGACATGATTGAGAAACCCCAACCTCCCAGGACACCCGACCCGCCTCTGACAACAGAAATGGAGGGTGGTGGTGGTGTGTGTGTGTGCCCTGGAAACAAATGTGGATATAAACCACGCCGACAGAGATTTACAGACCACGCGTTCTGCTCTGTCTTCTGACCCTGTGAGCACTAGGCACTGGCGGCTCAGACAAGCTCGTCCAGATGCGGCCCTCCTGAGACCACCTAGGTATTACTGACTGCATGCACCTTCGCACGGAGAGGAGCTCCTGGAGGACTCCCACCACTATCGGGGGCCGGGTGCACCCTGCTCTGAAAGCTTCCTCCCTCTGTTCCTCCTCTATTGCCCTGACCAGTCCCACACAGCCCTAGAAGATGGGTATTAAGACCTGGCTGGTCCCACATCTCATCAATGGACCACATCATTACAAGTGTAAGGGACCCTAGTTCAAATCCCACCTTGGCCACCAACCGGCTGGGGGACTTGAGGGGGGCCTCTTAACCTCTCTGAGACTCAATTTCCTCAGCTAGAAAAGGAGAATTATGTAAATTGCTGGACTGGCCAGAGAGGTTGGAAGGAATGGGAAAAAGATAACGCATGAGACACCTCTAGTAAATGATCAAAAAAAAAAAAAATGCTGGCTAAGCGTGCTCCTGCCTCAGGGCCTTTGCACATGCTGTTTCTCCTGCCTGGAATACCCTTCTATTAGCTAATGGAAATCCGCATGACTCCAACCTTCAAAGAGACCTCTCCTGACCATCCTATTATGAGCCATTTCATGCATTCCCCACCCGCCTCACAGAGCCCCTCCCCACCACCTTCACTCCAGGCCCGCTTCCTGCTTGATTTCTCCCCGCAGCAGCACTCCCCATCTGACACTTTATTTTAGGTGTTTATTTGCCAATGTCTGTCTCCCCTACTGGAATTTCAGCCACGGGAGGGTAGGGCATTTTGTGTTTTGTTCACCGCCTTATCCCAGGCTCTAGAACAGTACCTGGCACACAGTAGGTGCTCCACAGAGAAGCCCCGAGCAGTGGACAGGTTCATTAAAACGACCCCACACCCTTCTGCGTGACCCTGGTCAGTTTCTTTCCGCTCCCGGGGCTTGGTTTCCCCCCTTGCAAACGAGGCTCAAGAGAAGCCTTTCCACCTCGAGTTTGCTAGGAGGGTCTCAGGGGATGGGCGGGTTCTGACGCTTTCATGGTCCTGTGAGCAGGACTCCATCAATTCCGGCTGGGTTTTTTGTTGTTGTTGTTTGGTTTTTTTAATGGATGTTTATGAATGTGGAATT
>NW_011494610.1:3827634-3828036 GCF_000754665.1 Bison bison bison
TTGGGGGGAGGAGAGGATTAAATGGGTTGATAGATGCAAGGGTGTCCAGCCCATGGGAAGCCCTGGACAGAGCTAGTAATTTATGGGTACTATTAACTTTATGATTTCATCGGCCACAAGTTGCGGCTGAGGTATTCAGGAGGGGCTGCACATTTTGGATCTGGGGGACTGTTCTCCAACCGCCTGCGGTGAGACCGGAGCCAGGCTTGGAGTCAGGGCCGTCCCTGAAGAGGCCGTCAGCTTAAGGATATGGGCCCAGGACCTGGAGTCTGACACAACTGAGGGCCCAGCCGCAGAGCTGCCACACCGAAGCTTGAGTCAGCCGAGGTGTTGCTGTAAGCCTCAGTCTTCCCGTTTGTCAAATGGGCACGTGGCAGGCACTGGACCAGAGGCTGGGGGAGA
>NW_011494610.1:3828254-3837135 GCF_000754665.1 Bison bison bison
GTAATTAGCACCTTGGGCCCTTAGGGTGAAAGGAGGGGGTAGGGGGAGGAAGAGAAGCAGATGACCTGGAATGAGGGGAACTGCAGAGAGGGCAAGCTCCTGAAGGCCCAGTTTCAGATTGGGACTCAAAGGAGGCAGAAGCAGAGCTCAGAGCAGCCAGATGGCGGCGGCCTATCACCTGCTCCGCCCTCCACCTGGACACCTCCACGGCTCTCAGCCTGCTTCCTCCAGCCTCTGCTCAAAGGTCACCTCCTTAGCCAGGCCTTCCCAGACTACCGTCTAAACACACCCCCTCGCCAGTACTTTCTCCCTGCCCTCTGGCCCTGATTTGTGTCTTGTTATTGTATTATACACCTTTTGGCTCACGTGTTTCTTCTCTTGAATCTTCCACCTCCCCATAAGCCGGAAGAGAATGGGGATTTTGTTCACAGTTGTAGCCTCTGCTCCCAGACTGGCACACAGTAGGTGCTCAGTGAATGAGGACAGTCAGTTCAGTTCAGTCGCTCAGTCTGACTCAGTGTCTGACTCCTTGCGACCCCACGGACTGCAGCACACCAGGCCTCCCTGTCCATCACCAACTCCCGGAGCTTGCTCAGACTCATGGCCATCGAGTCGGTGATGCCGTCCAGCCATCTCACCCTCTGTCGTCCCCTTCTCCTCCACAGTAGGTAGGTGCTCAATGAATGGGGAATGAATGAACGGATGGACAGAAGCAGGCAGTGGAGGACAAAGAAAGCTTCCCCTTTGTTTATGGTGGCTCCTTCTGGCTTGTAGGGGACAGGTTTCCTGAGCTGCAGGCAGGCAGAGGGTCAGGTGAACAGAGGGACCGGGGGCAGAGGGCTCCAGGGCCCACCGGCTGTTCCTACTGCCGGGGCCCTGCAGAGGGAAGCTCGCTTTCAACTTGCAGCAGCAGCCCCCCGCGGCAGTGGGGTGGGCTGGGAGCTGGGAGCCTGCTCTGCTGTCATTGCCACTGGTGAGAAATCTCACACGTTGTAAAGGCCGCTAGGCTCCCTTCTGGCTGGGGCAGCCGGCTGGATCCACCCCGGGCCGGCCGGATGTTTCCCAGGGTCCCCAGGCTGGCGGGTGTATCTGGTGGGGCCTCCGAGACCCTGGGATCCTCTTCCTGGCGGTGGGGCATGGACCCTGCGTTTCCAACAAACAGGATAACATAGAACTCCAGGTGAGCCTGCCTGCGTGGGTTCAAATCCCAGCTCAGCCATTTGGAGCTGGGGGAGCCTGGGCAAGCTGCCCAAGCTCACTGTAGTCCTTACCATAACAAGGTACAATAATAATAAAAATGTGAAATAATATAGTACCTGGACCTGGTTCAGGGGCTCCTGCCTGCTTTCATGCCATGGACCCGGTTTATGTTTCTAAATTTAGATTTCAATTTATAAATTAAAGTATACAGGATTAAAAGGAAACCAGTTATATTGAACTAGTCAAATGTTAGATATGGTGACAGCTGTACTTCTTTGCTAACGAATTTAATGATAAGATGGGGCCTAATAACTAGGGTAATTTGGAAGTTGAAAAGAGGATAAAGACTATTTCTACAACACTGGAGAGGGATGTGGAACTGTTTGTGATTTCTGAGCGACAAAGCCACGGTCCTGCTGAGGTTCGTTTCCCAAGTCCGCCTGTACGGGCAGGAAACGCCACATTTCAGTTGGCTAATAAAGATGTACCTTTCTGGACTTCCCTGGTGGTCCAGCGGTAAACAATCTGCCTGCCAATGCAGGGGACACGGGTTCTATCCCTGGTCCGGGAAGATCCCACAGGCCACAGAGCAACTAAGCCCGTGAGCCATGGCTCCGGAAGTCCATGCACCTAGAGCCGGTGCTCTGCAATAAGAGAAGCCACCGCAGTGAGAAGTCCGAGCCCTGCAACGGAGAAATGAAGATCCAGCACAGCCAAATAAAATAATTAAAAAGAAAAAAAAAGATGTGCCCTTCTTTCCCTGTCCAATTTCTTGGGTCCCTGAGTTCCACTGTGGGCTCCTGGAGGTAGTGGTGAGTGATGAGGTCTGCTGGAGATGGTCCAGGTAGCCAGGAGCCCAGGTGAGTCTGGTGGGGACAGACTCAGGTGTTCTAGAGAAGGCACTGGATAGAGTCCCTGGAGTCTGGGTCCAAATTCAGCAGCTTCTAGGAGGGAAGATGGGGCGGGACAGTAAATGTCCAAGCCCAGCACAGGGGTCTGGGCACTCCTAACTGCTCCAAGGTTAGGAAGATGCTGGAGAGGAGGGGGAAGGGGGCTGTGAAATGGGAGTGGCCATTCTGTGCCTTGGGGCCTCTCTGGGACCCGCGTTCGTGTGTTAGTCACTGATTTGAGTTGGTGTCATCGGGGTTAGGGCAGGGGGGTGTGTGTGTGTGTTTCTGTGGAAGACAGTGGGGAGGGTGCTGGTGGGTGTGTGTGTCAGCGGGTGGGGAGTATAGAGTGATGGCACATGTGAGTCTGTGTGTGGATTTGTCGGTGGGTACGTTGGGAGGGTCAGTTCTGGGAGTGGACTGCGTGTGTGTCACTTTTCTGGGGGACCCTGTGGGAGTTGGAGGTCTCCGGAGTGTTTGGGTTGGGGATCTTTGCTGTCAGTTGGTGTGTGAGAACGTGGGTGCCTTGGGAGGCGGATGGAGGGATGGATTGTGTGTGTGAGCACACATCAGGGCTGGCGGGGGGCGTCCGGTGTGTGTCTGTGTGAGCGTGTGTGGCCCTGTCACCGCCGGCTCCAGGCCCGGCCACATAAACTTCGCACCCCTGCGGGCGGGCGCTGGCGGCCCCGCAGTGGCCGCGCCAGGCAATGGAAAGCAGATGGGCCGGGATGCAGGCCATATGGGGCGGGGGGCGGGGGCGCATTCTTCCCTCCCAGAGCCGCCAGGAAGCCCCCTGCCTGCCGGCCCCCCATCAGGGCGGGAGCTGGAACTGACACAGTAACAAATGTCCCGCAGCCAGCGTGGAGCCGAGGGAGGCGGGGGAGGGTGTGTGTGTGTGTGTGTGCGTGCGCGCGCGCGTGCATGTGTGTGTGAGAGAGAGGGAGATTGTGTGTGAGCTGGGGAGTGACCCAGGAGATGCTGGCTCTGGGGGCGGCTGCCGTGAGAAGCTGTAGCGGAGCCCAGCGCTGTGCACCCTTGGGTACCATACGCAGCTGCGTGGTGCCTCCGTTTTCCCAGGGGGAAAGTTTTCACAGCAGGGTGGCCATTGAGGATGGGGAGTTTGGACCTGCCCTGTGTCTTGCGTCAGGGTAGGACCTCGACTGCAGCAAGTTAAGCAGATACCAATGTAATAGCAGCTAGACTTGATGGAGACAGGACACTGGAAAACGGCGAGGAGCTGGGCTCTGGAACCGGACTGGCTTGGGTCCGAATCCCTGCTCTTTGGCTGTGTGGCCGTGGGCCAGCCACGCCCCCCTGGACCTCAGTTTCTCTTTTGTAAAGTGCAGGTAATGATAACAGTAACAACAGCAGCAGACGCAGCACCTCTTTTCCCTAAAAGATTCATCTGGGTAAGGTGCTTACCGCAGCAGCCAGGCTTGGGGACAGCTTTTCACTAAGTGCCGGTGGTGAGCATCAGCTTGAGAGCCTCGGCAGGCAGGGGGTGGATCTCCTGGGCTTCGGGCCATTTTGCAAGTGAGACCCAGAGAACCAAGGCACTCAGCTCACCTTGCGGAGGGTCACATAAGAGTTAAGGGGCGGAGCTGGGTTCAAACCAAGCCACCTTTCAAGGGGGCCCGGCTTTCCCAAGCCCTGTCCTGTCCCCAGTGACAGGACCCAGCCTCGCCTCCAGGCCCTGCGTGGCCTCAGGCAGCACCAGGTCCAGACTCTGGCTCCCCCCCTCCCTTTTGTGTGACCTTGGGCAAGTGCCTGAACCTCTCGGAGGTTCAGGGGATGATCCCTCCCCCCAGGCTCAGAGATATGTTCTTCTCAAGGCAGGTGCCCTGGAAGTCATCCCTGTGTTCTCCTGGAGGCTGAGATGGGTGAGGGGCATTGGTGGCGGGGGAGGGCTCGGGAGCTGAGGCTGGCTCTGGGTAGCCTTGACCCAATCTGTTCACCTCCCCAAAGGGATATTCTTCCAAGGAGGTTGTCAGGAAGCTTAACAGGATCAACATGTGTTAAGCCCGCCTTTTCTTTTTTTAAATGTTATTTATTTAAAAATTTTTAAATTTTTAATTGGAGGATAATTACAATATTTGTGTTGGTTTCTGCCATACATTAACGTGAACCAGCCATAGGAAGTCCTCCTTTTCTTGAATGTTTATCCCTCGTGGGCTAAACCAACACCCACTCGGCTTCCCTGATCCTGGGTCCAGGGATTTGGGGTGGGGCCAATGCTTCGCCTAGGGGTAGGGCATGTGACCCACCACTGACCAATCAGAGCACTGCATTCTCTCAGCAAATAAGAGGCAGGCCTGGGATTTTAGGTGGAAACAAAAATAACGCAGTGCTTTCTATTGGGGTGGCTGGTTGACTGGAAGCTTGGAGCAGTGGAGTTCGTCTTGCTTCTATGAGTAGAGAGTTTGAATGAGAGTGGAACCAGGAAAAATGGAGGAAAAAACAAGTGCTGAGGATGAAAACGGAATACCTAGATGCCGCTGTGCCTGGCACTATTATGGTTCCCGCTTTGTGGGTGAGAAATTGAGGCCAAAGCCAGGGTCACACAGCCAGGCAGGGGCAGGACAGGGATTTGAACCCAGGCCTAAACCCCTAGACTCCACGGAGCCCTTTGGTGTCAGTCCCTCCCCCTCGCCTGGAATTCTCTCACCCAGGCTCGTTTTTTGAACTCAGCTATTTCTGATCATCCCAAGGGAGAATGTTTCCTGCCTCTGGCAGAAAAATCAGGGGCAAAATGAGAGCCCTGTGGTCTGGCCCTAAACTCAGTTTGGGCAAGCTTGGCCAGATGAGAATTCTTTCCTTCTCTCTTTTTCCTTTCCCTTTTCTCTTTGATTCTTCCTTCCTTCTTTCCCTTTTCTTTTTTCCTTTTCCTTCCTTCCTTCCTTTTGCTTTCCTTTTCCCTCTGTCCTTCCTTCCTCTGAGATAAAACACTGTTTACTCCAGCCCACTCCTCACCTCTGCCTGGGTGACCTCCCTCAGCCCTGCTCCAGGCTGGCTGGCTGCATTAGCCCCCGTACAGCAGCCGTCAGCAGCCCGCATTCAAACGCGGACCCCAGGACCTCACGGATGCAGGTGTGTTTGCACACGGGGTTGGGGGCAGGGCGGGTGGCGGTGAACACCCGGAGGAGGTTTGGTAATTCATAGGACACATCCTGAGCGTGCCCTCGGAGGCCCTTGAAGATCAAGGTTGAAAGTTACGGGAGAGGGGCGGGGGCTAGGGAGCTACCGCCTCTGAACTGGAGTGGACTGAGGCTGCGGCCCTGAAGGAGGGGCCCTCCTAGTCCTTTGACTGGATTCAAGTGAAGTGAAGTCACTCGGTCGTGTCCAACTCTTTGCGACCCCGTGCACTGTAGCCTACCAGGCTCCTCCATCCGTGGGGTTTTCCAGGCAAGAGTACTGGAGTGGGGTGCCATTTCCTTCTCCAGGAGATCTTCCGGACCCAGGGATTGGACCCAGGTCTCCCACGTTGTAGGCAGACGCTTTACCGTCTGAGCTACCAGGAAAGTCTGTTTGGATTCAAGTTCCACCTCTACTGATTTTTCACCCTGGCGGCAGCTGCCACAATCTCTTTGAGGCTTGGTTTACTCATCTGAGAAAAGGGAGATTCGAAAGAAAAAAGACTCAGTATGCGCTGAGCTGTTAATGTCTACAAGGCTCTTAGCTTAGCACTCTGCATGGAGAAGTGCATTAAATCCTCCCAACCCCAGGAGGCGAGTACTGCCATCCTTGCTAATTTTTCAGAAAATGAAACTGAGGCTCAGAGTGGTCAAGTGACTTGCTCAAGGTCACACAGGGTGGGTGGCAGAGCTGGGACTTAAACCCGGGTATCTGGCTCCAGACCCCGTGCTCTTATCAGTCCTGTATCAAGTTTTAGCCTCGTTAGTGTGGTTCACTGTTGTGCCCCCGTTGCCTGGCATATGGTAAGTCTCACTGAACATTTGCTGAGTGAATAAATGATCACGCATTGAAGGGAGCTGACCCATTGAAAGGTGCTCTGTAACGGCTCATTCTCCCTCAGTGTGGGTGATGTTGAAGCAGTGCTAACCCTCGTTGGGAGCCTTGGTCCTCTCGCCCTGCTTTGAGTAACAGGGAGAGTTAACAGTCCTCCACTTAGGGTTATCACCAGGGTCCTGTGAGATAACCCTGGGACACCGATCCCCACAGCATGAGCCGGTTTGAGCAGCTTCCTAGTCTCTCTTTTTTTTGGCCACCCCACACCACATGTGGGACCTTGATTCCCTGACCAGCCGTCGAACGTGGACCCCCTGCCCTGAAGGCAGAGTCATGACTGCTGGACCACCAGGGAAGCCCCTCTAGTCTCTTCTTCACTCTCGTTTCCTGGTGTGACCCTGTCTGCTTCATGGGCCACAGGGGGCTCCAGCTAGTGCCAAGCACACAGTAGGTACTCAGAAGAGGAGCACAGATAGATCTGAGTGCTTGCTGTGTTGTTGGGCTTTTTAAACATCATCATCTGACCCTCCTTTTCCCCTACAGCCAACCCCCAAAATGGGGCTCAGCACCTGGCCCCTCCGTTTGCTGAATGCTTGAATGAAATGCCCAGCTCGCTGGCTGCGTTGGCAGAGCGTGTCTGGAGCAAGCCCCGCCTGCCGCCCACGGTCTGCCTGCTCAGAGCCAAGCCTGGGTTTCCACATCTGCTGGTGCTGCCAGGAGGTGAGCGGGCCTTTGGGGAGGCAGTTCCCGGCCGTGGAGCTGGGGATCTGTGGGAAGCCTGCCAGGGGAAAGAATTTCCTCCATAGAGTTAAGCTGGGGCTGAGTAATTCCTCGGCCCGCGGCGGTGGCGGGGAGGGCAGGCGCGGGGCCGTGGGACTCACCAGCTCCAGCCCAGCCTGGAGCTCTGCCAGCTGTGGCTCTCGGGCTCCAGGCTCTGCCCCCAGTGTGGAGAGAAGGGTCCCGGGGGGGTCACTGTCAGCGTGGACGAGTCCCTTTGCCTCTCTGAGCCTCGGTTTCCTCATCGGTAGCAGGGGAGGGTAGCTGTCCCAGCCTGGTGGGGTTATTCTGAGATTCAGGCTGGGGTGTGTTTCAGGCTTGGAGGATGGGGGCTGTCTGGGGGTGCAGATGGCCCGCCTCAGGAGCGACAGCCCTGAGGGCTTTGGGTGAATCACTTTGCTCTGCAAGCCCCGACTTCCCCCCATGGTCTGGGCCTGGGATAGATAGAATGTTCTCAGAGGCAGGAACTTCTGAGCCATCAGTGAGACAACAACGGCAACCATAGTAATAATGCCTGTGCGTTTCAATCACTGCTTCATCTGTTTATTCTTTCAGCTGATATGCTTTAGCTCCGTTCGTTCGTTCAGTGAACATTGGTGAATACATTTTGTGCCAGGCTAAGGTGGCCAGATGTAGCACAAATAAAAACGAGATCCATGACAGCTACAAAAGACCCGGGACGCCCAAGTAAATTTGAATTCCAGAGAAGCAGCGAGTCCTTTTTTTTAGTGTAAGTATATCCCCTGCAGTATTTATCAGGGTAAGTATATCCCACACAGTATCTATCAGGGTAAGTGTATCCCGCGTGCTATCTATCAGGGTAAGTATATCCCACGTGCTATCTATCAGGGTAAGTATATCCCGCGTGCTATCTATCAGGGTAAGTATATCCCGCGTGCTATCTATCAGGGTAAGTATATCCCGCGTGCTATCTATCAGGGTAAGTATATCCCGCATGCTATCTATCAGGGTAAGTGTACCCGTGCAGCCCCACGGCAGGCCCTGTGTGAGGCATTTTGCTCACATGCCCCATTTCTTTCTCACACAGCCCTGTGAGGTGAGAGCTATCGCTCGCGTTGACCCACGAGGAATTGGAGGGTCAGAGAACTGTGTCCACCTGCCTGTGGACATCCTGACTGAGGGCCCAGACTCGAGACCTGGGGCTGGGGGGGCCTTCAGTAGAGCCCCGCTGACTCGCTCACCCCCTACTCACTTCCTGGAGAGCAGTTTCAGGAACACAAGACCAGATTGGTAACTGCATAGCACTTTCTCCCTGCCCCAGATGTCACCTGTTGGGGAAAATCCCTGTGGGTCCCCCAGGGCTGGAGGGCTGTCATGGCCATGATGTGGCTGGGGAGCTGGAAGGGCCGCACCCCCAAATTGTGTGGGCAGAATGGGTGTCAAAAGGGAGGGAGACAGATGGGGCCATAGCCCCTAGTCAACAAGCAGGGACTCATGGACACCCCAGGTGAGGCCTGAACCAAGAGGGGACCCCTGGAGTCAACCCTGTCCCCAGCGCATGCCCTTGGGAAGTCTTAGCCCCTTTTGGGCTGAACCCCATCTACTCTGCAAAGAGGCATTCATTCATTCACTCACTCACTCATTCATTTATTTATACTTTACTTCTGCAGATATTTCTTGAACACCTGCTCTGTGCCAGGCACTGTTCTAGGCATGGAGCATGAGGGGGTACATCAGAACACAAGAGACACCAAAAGCCTTGCTGTCGTGGAGCGGATGGTTTCACAGGGGAGACAGACAGTAGACACATAAAAACACAGTTTCAAGTGGGAAAAGAACGAAGATGAAGCAGGAGGAAGTGACAGAGGGTGGTGACTGCTGGGGACCCCTTGAGACAGAGCAGTCCAGGAGGACCTCCCCGAGGAGGTTACAGCTGAGAGGAGACAGGGGTAATGAGAAGCGGCTGGCCCCAGACAGTTACAGGGAAAGGGCTCCTGGCAAAGCCATCAGCAAGCACAAAGGTCCTGAGATCAGAGCACGCCAGGTGACTGAGAGAACATGTTGCTGGAATGCAGTGAACCGGAGGGGGC
>NW_011494610.1:3837235-3839052 GCF_000754665.1 Bison bison bison
TGAGCAGGCCACAGTTAGAGATCTGCTTGGCTCCCTGAGTCACCTCCTCCAAGCAGCCTTCTCTGATGACCTTGGCCGAACTAGCCCTCATTCATTCTTTCTCACAGCACTCACCGCTCTGTGGCATCCGAGTCTCTGTGTCGGGTGAACAGGGACGCACTGTCTTTCTTTGAGCATAATTGCAATGTCAGCTGGGTAGCGTTACCTACTGGCTACCACGTGGCATGGAAAATATGGCCACAGGACCCAAGCGTGGGTGCCGTTGATGGATGACAGGGAACACAGGCCCTGGGGTTTGTGGACTGTAGTTTTGACATGATTTAAGCTTCACAAGCCAACTCTGGAACCCAAGCCCTGAGTACAACGAGATTCTCTTGAAATAAGTTAATAATCCTGGCTAACTTTCCCTGGATGCTTACTGTATGCCAGGCACTGGGCTAAGCACTTTGTGTGAGTGGTAACAGACACATAAAATTTACCATTTTAACCTTTTGAAAGTGTGCAGTTCAGTGGCATTTAGAGCATTCATGGCGTTGTGCAATCACTACCACCATCCAGTTCCAGAACATTTCCATCACTCCAAGAGGAAACTCTGGACCCATGAAACAGTCACTCCCCGTTCCCCCCTCCCTCTAGTCTCTGGAAACCACTAACCTACTTTCCGCCCCTGTGGACTTGCCTGCTCTGTGTATTTCACATGAATGTCTCATACGATGCGTAGTTTTTTGTGTCTGGCCCCTTTCACACGTCCATTCATGTTGTAGCATGCATCAGTACTTCATTACTTTTTACTGCTGAATAATAGTCTATTGTA
The DNA here is from genome assembly GCF_000754665.1 of Bison bison bison. NCBI lineage: Eukaryota > Metazoa > Chordata > Mammalia > Artiodactyla > Bovidae > Bison > Bison bison. The sequence goes on from NW_011494610.1 coordinate 3,838,050, forward strand.
TGGATATACAGGGCTTCCCTGGTGGCTCAGTGGTAAAGAATCCACCTGCCAATGCAGGAGACACGGGTTCAATCCCTGGGTTGGGAAGATGCCCTGGAGAAGGAAATGACTACACACTCCAGAATTCTTGCCCGGAGAATCCAACGGACAGAGGAGCCTGGCGGGTTACTAAATCATGACTTAGTCGGACACAGCTTAGCGACTAAACAACAAATGGATATACCACGTTTTGTTTATTCATTCATCAGCTGGTGGACATTTGTTCCTACTTTTTGTTCTGTTGTGAATAGTGTTACTATGAACATTTGTGTACAAGTTTTCATCTGAACATCTGTTTTCAATTCTTTTGAGTATATACCTAAGAGTGGACTTGCTGGGTCATGTGGTAATTCCATGTTTAATTTATTGAGGAACCGTCAGCTCAGCAGTTTTTAAAGCATCCATGACCTCGGGAAATCCTCAAAACAAGCTAATGAGGGAGGCTGTGCCTTGCCCCCATTCTGCAGAGGAGGAAACTGAGGCTCACAAAGTGGAATTCATGAGTCAACTTCACACTGATGAGAACTGATGAAACTGGGAGAGAGAAGGAGAGGGAGGCCAGGGCTGCCTCTGGTCCATCTACAGAGGAAGCTGAGGAAAGCGGTTAAAGGTGGCATTTCTCTGTTGGACTTGCTAGGATGTCGTTCCCCCTTGATTCTTCCTGGCTGTGTGTCTTAGGGCAAGCTGACTCACCTCTCTGGGCCTCTGTTTCTCCATTCAGGGGTGTTTAGGGCAGAAATTCCCTCAGATGGTAGCTATAAGGATGGGAGAAGCCTACCCCTGCTGTTATCATTAGGAATGTTGTGATGCTCATGGCTTTTCAGACACAAGGGGAAGAGATTTCTCCAGGCCTGAGATCTCATGCTTTTGGTTTGAGTGAGGCTGGGGGGTGCAGAAGGGAGTCGGGGACTCCCAGAATCTCCTCTCCAGAGAGGCTCCGGGGGGAAAGGGGCCCCGGGGGGGG
>NW_011494610.1:3839152-3842088 GCF_000754665.1 Bison bison bison
GAGGCTCGGGGGGCAACGGGCCCCGAGGCTGGAAGGGCTGGGCCCAGGACGGGAAGCGGCGTCCACCTTCAAGTCCCACATCCGCAGTGACGCTGGATGTTTCGGACGGGAAAACAGCACGCAGTTTTCCAGAAATGCTTGGACGCCGCCTCATCAGAAGAGAACATAGCCTGGGTCCATCACGTCCCCAGAACCACGCCGCGTTTTAGGCCAGAAATAATAATAACTCGGCTTGTTACGTGGATGCCAGCGAATAAAAAAATCTAACCTGAACATGTAACTCTAACGGGATGTAAGGGGTGACTGAGAGATTTCACAGATGAGCTTTTAATGCGGGCTTGGGTGGGGGGTCCCCGAGCCTCTTGGTTGAACTCAGCACAGACTTGAGCTAGCAAACTCGGGGAACCACGGGAACGTTTGCTAAGCACTTGCTGTATGCATCGCCTCAGTCCACCAGAAAAACGACCCCGAGAGGCAGTTCTGTTATACACCTTTCTGTGCAGATGGGGAAGCTGAAGTCCAGAGAGGTGGAGACACCAGCCCCAGGCTGAACAGCGAAGAGGCTAAGCTGGGGCTTGAATGCAGACAGCCAGGAACCGGATGGAGCCTGCCCTCTGACCCACCACCGCCTTCCTCGGGGAAGGCTGGGAAAAAATGTTTCGTGTTCTGCAAAACTAAGTGACCGTGTCCGGCTGAGGTCACTGGCTGACGGGTGGGAGGTTGTTGATGAGGAAATGGGGAGGGGGTAAAGGCACCCCAGGAAGCACCCAGTGTCCCTTTTGCTGGGTATTTTCCTTCCTGGACTCTGGGCCTGGCTGTTTCTTGGTGAGTGTTTGTGGATTGAGGGGTTAGCGAGAGAAGGGAGACCCCAGTCCTGGTGCTAGGGGGTTGTTGGGATCCAAGGTCAGGCCTGCAGCCCAGGGTCCCTCCTGTTTGGGAGGTGCCCGGGGAAGTGTGTGGTCTGTCTACGCTCAACCCAGCCTCTGCCCTAGACTTGCCAGCTGGGCACCAAGGCTGCCAGCACCGTGTTCCCAGGGTGCCAGTTCCGCTTTGTGACTGTGGCGGGCATCTCAGCGTCTCTGCAGCTCAGTCTCCTCCCCTGGAAAGTGGGGATAACCCCCCACCCCGACAAGCTGCCGGGAAGGTTACATGGTTGGGGCCGCCACCGCTGCCGCCAGAAGGAGTCCACGTAGAGTGTCTGCCCGGCCCAGGGGAGGACTCCCCCGGCCAGAGCACGGCCGGCCGGGCGTCAGGCGGGAGGGCCCCCGGTGTCGGCCAAGGCTGGCTCCTGCCCGGCCGCCTGCCCGGACGGACGTTGGGGGAGGGAGGCCCCATCCCGCCAGACTCCTGAGTCACCGTTTCCCGGCGCTGCCAGCACCGCGGGCCGGGGGAGGGGGAGGGGGGGTGACCGAGAGCTAAGATCCCAGTTGTGGACGGTTCTCGGGGTGGGACCGAGAGAAAACCCTCTGTCAGGAGCAAGTCAGATACAAGGGCGTCCTGGGGTGTCAGGGCGAGATCCTCGTACCTCCCTGGTTTACAGGCAGCAAACTCGATCCCCAAATTTCCTGAGCCCCGCCCCCCATATGTGCACATACTATACGCGCCTTCATGAACTTCTTTCTCTTTTTTTTTTTAAAGTTAACTAATTAATGTTATTTTTGGCTGTGCTGGGTCCTCCGTGCCCCTCAGGCTTTTCTCTTGCAGTGCAGGGGCTTCTCGTCGCCGTGACGTTGTGTAACACAGGCTCGAGGGCGTGCGGGCTTCAGCAGTTGCGGCTCCCGGGCTCTGGGGCCCAGACTCAGTAGTTGTGTTGCAGGGGCTTAGTTGCTGCGCAGCACGTGGCACCTTCCTGGACCAGGGATCGAACCTGTGCCTCCTGCATTGGCAGGTGGCTTCTTTACCCCTGAGCCCCCAAGGAAGACCTTCTTTCTGTCTCTTGAATTTGTAGATTCAAGAGACTGAGACTCAGGGTTCCAGCCTCAGGGACTTTGCACTTGTTCTTCCCTCTGCCTCAAACACTCCAAGGGACTGGCTCGACCCCTGGTCAGGGAACTAGGATCTTGCATGCTGCGTGGTGCAGCCGGGAAAAAAAAAAAAAAAAAAAAATACAGTGGGCTGTGGTAAGTGTCAGGAAGGAAGAATCAGGCACAGGTGGTTGGAGCCAGGATGCCAGAGGGAGTGGCCTCCATGTCGGTTGGGTGGGGAAGAAAGGTCTCTTTCAGAAAGTGGTGCCACAGAGTTTGAAGGAAGTTAGCCTGGGGCCATGTGAGTATCTGGGGAAGAATTTTAGGCCATGGGAATAGCAGGTGCAAAGGCCCTGAGTCAGGACATGGCTGGCAGCACCAAGGAGCAGCAAGTAGGCCAGTGTGGCCGGAGCAAAACAGGCGTGAGGGGAGGAGGTCAGTGGGGCTGGGGTGGGCAGGTGAGCAGGCCATGGCGAGGATTTGGCTTTTGCTCCGAGGGAGGGGGGAGCCCCGGGAGGGTCCTGAACAGAAAGGGCAGCAGAAGTGGGGTGACATGGTCAGATTCCAGGTAGATTTAGGGGGAGAGCTGGCCTGTCTCCGAGACACATTAGGGAGAAGGCTAGGGAGAGAGGGGTGCCCGGAAAATGCTTGAGTTGGGATCAGACAGGCAGGCAGGGTGCCCCTGTGTCCCTCCTGTCCTGATGAGAGGCCCAAGCATTGGACCAGGACCCCACCCCACAAGGGATCCGGGCTTTCAGGGTCAAGCTCGAATCTGTGCTGGGCAGCGGGCAGCTTCTCACTGGTCGGCATTTCCCCAGGCGGGGGATGACCCTAATTCTCCTTACCTTCTCTTTCATGATCAGGAGGCTAACCAGGGCCTTGGTCGGGTCTGGGAGGTGGCTCGGTGGAGGGGCCTTTCAGAGCCTTGCAGCGGGGAGAGGTGATGCAGAAACCATAAGCGTGGGATAGAAG
>NW_011494610.1:3842188-3847129 GCF_000754665.1 Bison bison bison
GAGGTGATGAAAAAACAATAAGCTTGGGATAGAAGAGGCCTGTAGCCAGCTCAGCACCGCCACCCCCCCAGACACATACACAGACACACACGCAGAGACTTCGTGTCTTATCCCTCTGGCCCTGGCTGCCCCCACCCCCAACACGATCAGGACCATGGGATCCTGTCCAGAGCCTCGGCCAGTGAGTCAGCAGGAATCACCCCAGACGGGAGCCAGTGCCCTGGTGCCCAGACCAAAAACCACACCTGACCTGTCCAGCTGGGCAGGAACAGGGACCAAGTGGGCGGAAGAACCCCCCCGGGCAGGATAGCTGGGGGAAGACGGTGAGCTAAGACCCCCAGACCCAACCCAGCTTTCGGCCGCCTGCCCCCGAGGGTTCCCAGCGGGGTCTAAGTGATGGTTTGAGGAGGGTCTTGGCTGCTCTGTCCAGCGCCGCTGAGGCCGCGAGGGAGGCTGTCTCCGCTGCCTTGTGTGGGGCTGTCGTGGTGCATCCTGTCCCTTTCGATGCACTGTCTGTGTTCTACTGTGTGTTGCAGTCTGTTCCAGGGCCTTCCGTCCTCTGTGTTCTTATTGTTTGTGTTCTTATTGTTTGCTTAGTCAGGCAACAGATGTATATTGGGCACCTACTGTGTGTATGGATGTGAGAGTTGGACTACAAAGAAAGCTGAGTGCTGAAGAATTGATGCTTTTGAACTGTGGTGTTGGAGAAGACTCTTGAGAGCCCCTTGGACTGCAAGGAGATCCAACCCGTCCATCCTAAAGGAGACCAGTCCTGGGTGTTCATTGGACGGACTGATGTTGAGGCTGAAACTCCAATACTTGTCACCTGATGCGAAGAGGTGACTCATTTGAAAAGACCCTGATGCTGGGAAAGACTGAGGGCAGGAGGAGAAGGGGACAACAGAGGATGAGATGGTTGGATGGCATCACTGACTCGATGGACATGAGTTTGGGTGAACTCCGGGAGTTGGTGATGGACAGGGAGGCCTGGCGTGCTGCGGTTCTCGGGGTCACAAAGAGTCGGACACGACAGAGCAGCTGAACTGAACTGAACTGAACTATGTGCCAAGCAGTGTTTTAGGTTCTTGAGTTACAACTTTGAATAAAGCAAGATCCTGCCTGAAGGAGTTCATAAAGAGACTTGTTATTTGTTCGCTAAGCTGTGTCCGACTCTTTGCGACCCCATGGACTGTAGCCCGCTAGGCCCCTCTTGTCCATGAGATCTCCCAAGCAAGAATACTGGAGTGGATTGCCATTTCCTTCTCCGGGGGATCTTCCCAACCCAGGGATCAAACCTGAAATCCTGCATTGGCAGGTAGATTCGTTACCACTGAGCCACCAGGGAAGCCCTTATAATACTAGACTGATTTTAGGCAAGAATACTGGAGCAGGTTGCCATTTCCTTCTCCAGGGGATCTTCCTGACCCCGGGGTTGAACCCACATGTCCTGCACTGGCGGGCGGCTTCTTGGTCACTGAGCCTGGGGACAAACGAAAGAGCCGCGTCAGGTTGTGGTGAGAGGAGTGGAGAGAAGTGGGAGACCAGTGACGTCGTTGTAAACCAGAGCTGAGTGCGGAGGGGCCGCCTCAGCCGTGGGCTGGAGCACGGGCCGGACTGGCCTCACAGAGAGGGTGCCGTTGGAGCAGAGACCTGATGGGGCTGAGGGAGGGGGGACCCCCTAGCTATCTGAGGCTCAGAAAGAGGATTCCAGGTGGAGGGAACAGCAAGTGCAAAGGCCCAAGGCAGGACCGTGGCCGAAGTGTTCCGGAAACAGCCAGGAGGCCAGTGTGGCTAGAGCAGATAACCAAGGGAATGTTAGGAGAGACTAGGTGGGAGAACAAGTCTTCCATGCATTTCAAGCAATTTAAGGATTTCCAAGAATATTTTTGCTTTCTCCAACAGATTTATAGCAGCAAACCCCCACCGTTGGAGATGCATCTGCCGGTATTCTGGGCCAAGCCTTTGCTGTTTGGGGCCTGATCCTGCCAAATGGTCTTCCTGCTGCCTCCCAAGCTGGACCAGCTGTAACAGGGCCTGGGACTGGTTCATCCCTTCCTTCACTCCTTCCTTCATCCCTTCCCTCATGTATCCCTTCATTCCACCAGCATTTACTGAGCTGGAGTAGTGAGGAGGGAGACAGATGCTATCCCCACCCCGAGATGCTCAGAAGTCCCAACGGAGAATCCCAGAAAAAGCTGCAAGCACAGGCTGCCTGTGAAGAGGGAAGTAACACCCACCCTAACCATAGCAGTGAGTCCCTGGGGCCCATCCATTTTCTGAGCCTTTACAGGAATCAGCTCATTCATTCTTACAGCAACTCTGATTGTCCCCACACAATCAGAGTAGGGAAGTCTGGGGAAGTCAAGGCGCAGGGGCATAAGGAGGAGGATGGGCAGAACCAGGCTTTGTCCTTGGGTACTAGGTTCTAACCCTGCCCTCCCAAGGCATCCCACTGGTCATCAGGTATAGGGAGAGGGGCCTTATTGTCCAGTTCATCCTGTTGTTAGGTGTGAAAGAAAATGTTGCAATAATAATTAGTTAGATTATTAATACGATTATTAATTAATAATAAGAGGTTGCAAGCACAGCGTGGGTATCCACTGTGAGAGGAGGAGAGGGCAGGGATGGCTGTGGGGTGATGTCACACGGGCAGGCTGGGGGCCATTGGAGAGGCTTCCGGGTAGAGGCCGATGCCAGGCCGGGGGGAACAGGAGCGACAGAGCCCTCGTGGTGCTGGTGGAAGCCTGGATCCGCTGGGGTGCCCTTGAATAGCAGGTGCCTGTGTGAGTGCGTGGGGGGTGTGTCCAGGTGTGGTGTTGTGTATTTCTATCTGTGCATCTGTCTTGTGTGCCTTCTTTGGGGCTGTTTGTGCTTCTGTCGATGGCACCCCGCTCCAGCACTCTTGCCTGGAAAATCCCACGGACAGAGGAGCCTGGTGGGCTGCAGTCCATGGGGTCACGACTGAGCGACTTCACTTTCACTTTTCACTTTCATGCATTGGAGAAGGAAATGGCAACCTACTCCAGTGTTCTTGCCTGGAGAATCCCAGGGACGGGGGAGCCTGGTGGGCTGCCGTCTCTGGGGTCGCACAGAGTCCGACACGACTGAAGCCACTGAGCAGCAGCAGCAGCAGTACTTCTGTCATTGTGGGTCTGACTTGATCTGAGGGCCCCCAGTGTTTGATCTCTGTCTGTCAGCTGAGGCCAGAGGGGAGCTTGCTGTGTGTCCAAGAGAAGTTCCAGGCCCCTCTGTGTTCAATTCTCCAGGGCCGGGCCTAGGGAAGGACACATGTGGTGGAGGCCTGGGACTGCCTGAGGAGAGCCAGACCAGGGCAGGGGAGGCACTGTCCTGCCTGCAAAAGTCATTGCTCACCCCCACCTCCATCCCACCCGTCTCCTGGCGTCTGTCAGGACCTTAATGGATAAAACATCCTGCCAGTGCTCAGGCCCTGCCCTCCATCCTGAGACCAGCGCCAGCTATGGGCGAGTGGCTCTGGGCACCCGTGGGTGGAGGGGCTGGTGTCAGAGTTGGTCTACTGAATCCCAGAATGTGGCAGCTCTCAGCAGGCCAGGGGCATTATGGAAGACTTCCTGGAGGAGGTGGTGGGGCTGGAAACTGCTGGTCTGGGAGTCAGACACCTGGGTTCAAACTAGACCCCTCAAGATCAGTGACTGTCATCTTGGTCACATCTGTGTTCCCAGCTCCCACTTCGGAGCCTGGTACACAGGAAGCACTCAATAAATTTTTATAAAATGAAAGAACAGAAAGCAATAGCTCTAGAGAGCGTCTTCCCTATGTAAGAACTGTGAACAGCCCTAAGCTATGCTATGTCAGTCGCTCAGTTGTGTCTGACTTTTTGCAGCCCCATGGACTGTAGCCTGCCAGAGTCCTCTGTCTATGAAAATCTCCAGGCAAGAATACTGGAGTGGGGTGCCATTTCCTTCTCCAGGGGATCTTCCCAACTGAGGGGTCAAACTCGGGTCTCTTGCATTTCAGGTGGATTCTTTATTATCTGAGCCATCAAGGAAGTCCGAACAACGCTACGAGGTCCATTTTAGTACTGTCTCCCATTGTATATATGAGGAATCAGGCACAGAGAGGTTAAATCTTTTGCTCAAGGTCACACAGCTGACAAGTGACAACTCTGGGTTCAAACCCAGGCATTTCTGCAAAGCCTGGTGTGCGTCACTCGAAGGGGTCAGCGTCTGCCTCTCTCCTGGGATTGTGAAGGCCACAGAAGCGGAGCTTGTCTGTTTAATCCCTGCTTGTATATTTCACCCTGGCACATAGTAGGTGCTCAACAAATATTTCTGGACTAAAGGAAAACAGCCCTGTCTCTCTGAGTCCTCAGAGAAGTCACTTCTCTTTGAGCCCCAGTTTCCTCATCTGCGGGACGGGGCAGTTTAGATGCTGGGAATCCGGGTTCTCCCAGAGCCGTGTCTGGGTGCGTAGAGACTGCCCTGCAGCCTCTCCAACCCTGGACCCCAGGGGTGACCACGCTGGTGGCCCCAGACTTGGCAACTCACCCCAGCAGGCAGGTGGAGGGGCTGGGTCTCTGGGCCCGACCCAGGGCTGAGAACCTTCCAGGTCCGAACAGGATAGGACCTGAGCTCATACGTCCGGCCGCCTAACAGGTCTGAGTTTCCACTGGGTTAAGCAATGCCCCACCGCACCCCCAAGAAAGGAGATCGGAGCCCTGTTAAGTGGAACAGCTGCTGAGTGCAGGGTCCATCCTCTGAAACCTGGCCACTGGCCCCAAGAGGTGGGGCGGCAGGGCTGTGCCCATTTTACAGATGGGGAAGCTGAGCTTCTCAGAGGGCCAGCTGCTCACCCAAGATTCCAGAGCCCAGATCCTCCTGTTTCAGGCCCTGTCCTCTGCCTAACCCTTCAAAAGAGGGAAAAGCATGAGAAGGCTCCCCCGAGAGCCGGGGGGGGGGGGGG
>NW_011494610.1:3847229-3848201 GCF_000754665.1 Bison bison bison
GGCCGATGCCCCTCCAGATAGCAGGGAGGGCAGGCTCCACCCTCTTTAAAGGCCCCTGGTCTTTTGTGACCCAGGAGCAGCTCAGCCTAATGTTCAGCTGAGAAAACTGAGGCCCACCTTGCTCTGTGCAGTGAGCACCCCTCTTGCCTCCTCATCACCCGGGCCTCCCCATCCCTCAGACATCCTCCCCTCCCCCGTTTCCTCCCCACTTGGACGCTCCTCTTCTTCCAGGTTTCAGTCCAAACCTCCCCTCCTCAGAGCGCCCTGCAACTGACCTCACTCTGAAGTCCCTTTCATTTGTCACCCTTATCATGTCTGAATCACTGGGTTGGTTTCTTCCCTAGCTTGTTAATTCTGTCTTCTCAGTGGAAGATCATCCCCCGAGAGCTGGCGTCTGTCTCATTCTGCTACATCTCCAGACCCAACCGAGGGCCTGACAAATCCATATCTGCTGAACAAGTGTTTTTCAATGAATTTGGACCTGGCTGAATGCCTGATAGGTTTTCAGCCAAGGCTGTAGTGACATTTGATGGTCCAGGGAGGGATGACTTGGAAGAACAGGGAAAGCATACACGTCGGGGCTCTGGTCTTGCTTGCTGTGTGACCTTGGGCGAACACCCTGCCCTCTCTGAGTCTGGACGGCCACTGTCCCAGCTGGAATAAAGGATGATCAGAAACTGCCCCCTGGGTGGCTGGGAAGCCTCGTAAACTGTGAAAATTGGAACTGGGCTGCCCTCAGCAGGTGCCCACATGCTCCCCGCCCCAGCACCCCGAGCTTCCCCAGCTGGCCAGGGTCAGTGGAGAGGCAGCCCGCCAGACTGTGTGTGTGCTTGGAAGGAAGGAAAACGTGAATTGGCTGCTCTCTCAGGCCAGGGCACAGGTCCGCCTGCCCTGGGTCACAGAGCTCAGACGGGGAGCCGGCAGGATGGGGAGCAGGCACCCCGGGGCCTCCAAAACCATCCGTGGTCGTGG
>NW_011494610.1:3848643-3850742 GCF_000754665.1 Bison bison bison
ACTCCTCTGAGCCTCTGTTTCCTCATCCATAACGTGGGGCTGAAACTCCTCTGTGCACAGCATCTGTGCCTGAAAGTCTCCCAGGCACATGTGAGGGTTGGGGGCGGGGGGCCCTGAGGAATGCTCTGGGGCCTCAGCCTGCCCACCCTCTAACAGACTTTATCATTGTTTCACTGAAGAAAAGGTTCCTGGGCATCATCTGGGGACACAGGAGTGGGTGGGACCCATGAGGACCCTGTCCATGGGGAGAAGAAGGCAGAAGACCCACAGGCAAAAAGAATGAGCCAGAAAATTGCAGGAACCTCCCTGACAGTCCAGTGATTAAGGCTCTGAGTGTCCACTGCCGGGGGCATGGGTTCGATCCCTGGTCAGGGAACTGAGATTCCCTGCAAGCCACACGCTGGGGCCCAAAAGCCCTCCAGACAGTGACACAGGCAATGAAGAATTAAAGGAAGGCGGTGTTAGAGGGTGACGAGGTGGGGGCTGCTTTAGATGGGGATCGGGGAGGCCTCTCTGAGGAGGTGACCAGGGCGCAGGGGCGGCTTGGAGGAGGAGCAGCTCCAGAAGGGCTGGTGGGCTCCAGCTGGCCGGCCCCGCGGTGGGGCAAAGGGCCTGAGATGCGGCGAGAGCTCAGAGCTGCTTAGCCTTTGCAGAGGAGCTGCCGGGAGGCCCCTGTGTGAGGGGATCTGGCCTGAGGGGACCCTCCCGCCCTGTTCCCAGGGGTCGAGGCCAAGGGGCAGGGCAGGGGCCAAGCTGGAGGAAGTGGGGCCAAGACCCCCGGCGGGTAGCCTCTCGGGGGACTGCCAATATCCAGAGTGCCGGTGACAAGACCCAGTCCCAGGCGGCAGGAGGTGGGGGCCTGGGCCTCCATAAACAGCCACGGCTCGTAAAGCTGATCAAAGCTGCGGGCCTGTCCTAGCCCGGGCAACTTCCTGTAGGGCCCGGAGCCGCCCAGCTTGTGGGAAGCAGCCTCTCTGGCTTGCTCAAGGGTCTCTGTGTGGTGGAGGACGGGTCCCGAGCTGGTCCTGGCCTCATTGTCCCCACTCTCCTCATCTGTGGGGCTCAGTGGAACCTCTGGGCAGCCTGTTTCATTCTGCGTCTTTGACAAGAGCTCAGCCCCTGGAACCGAGGATCTGGGAGTCCGAGCCCCAGTCCTGCCACTGTGTGACCTCGGGCAGTGAACCCCCCGCCCCCACCCTGACAATTCAGTCCTCAGCTTTCAAATGGGGTTAATGGTAATATCTGGGCTTCCCGGGTGGCACAGTGGTAAAGAATCTGTCTGCAATGCAAGAGGCTCAAGAGACACAGGTTGGGCTCAGTCCTTGGGTTGGGAATATCCCCTGGAGAAGGGAATGGCCTCCCACTCCAGTACTCTTGCCTAGAGAATTCCACGGACAGAGGAGTCTAGCGGGCTACAGTCCACGGAGTCACAGAGTCAGACACGACTGAGCAGTCCACGGAGTCACAGAGTCAGACACGACTGAGCAACTGAACATGCACACATGCAATGATATTAGCTGCTTCAACATCCTAGAGCCCGAAGTTTAATGATGTAATTTATAATGAGAGTTTCTTGCTCATCTAAAGATGACTGTAACGATCCTCAGGCACCCCAGCAGAGCAGCTGTATCCCAGGGAGCAGGTTGGACTGAGGTTTGTGGGGCAGAAAGTGAGGGTCTGAACCCCTCCACTGCTCCTCCTGCACGGGTCTGGGCAAGGGGAGGCCTCAGAGGCGAGGATTCCCAGCTTGTCTGGGCCACACCCCGCACCCTGAGAGAAGCAGCACTTCCCAGGCCTCGGGCAGGGCCTCCTGGGGCCTGGCCTGGCTCTGGAATCTCAGGCGTCTCACCAGCTCTCTGAGGCTCTGTTTCCTCAGCAGACAAAGAGGAATGAAAATCCCCTGGAGGATGAAAACAGACCCAGGGTTCTGCCATGTCTCCCCAGCTCCCCTCCCGGTCCGGCCAGATCCCTGCCTGCCAGGATTATCACAGTGACCTCATCCGAGGCTCCCTGCATCCCACATCATCCCCTTGCATTCCCTTTCATCCCCCTGAATCCCTCCCGCATCCCCCTACAGTCCACCCTCTGCCCGAGAACCC
>NW_011494610.1:3850842-3850988 GCF_000754665.1 Bison bison bison
CCAGTCTCACCACATAAAACTACTGAAGCCTGTGCTCAGACTGCCCTTATCAGCTTCTAACACGCTGTATAAAATACCGATTTATGTGGTCTGTCTGCCCCGTGAGCATGTCAGCTCCATGAGGGCAGGGTTGTTTTTTTTTTTTT
>NW_011494610.1:3851088-3852076 GCF_000754665.1 Bison bison bison
TTTTTTTTTTTTCTGTTTTGCTCCCAGTTATATCCCCTGTTCCTAAAAACAAACGGTTAATAAGTGTTTGTGGAATGCGTGAATGGATCCTTGCTCAGCTCTGAGAGGCAGGCGCTATTGTTATTTCGATTTTATGAAGGAGGAAAGTGAAATTGAGCAAGACAGGAAGTGGGTGAGTTGCCCAAGATCTCAGACAGCTGGAGTTGGGGTGATAATAATAATAATAACCCAGCTAAGACATAATTGAGCTGCTACTATGTGCCAGGCACTGGGATATTGGAATAGAGGCAGAAGGTGAAAGCCAGGCACATGGGAAGTGCTTTATGTGGGATGACTCTTGGAATCCTCAGTGGGACTCTCTGTAGTAGGGATGGTTAAACCCACTTTACAGATGAGGAAACCGAGGCTCAGAGGGATTAAATAGCAGGTCTCTAACAACAATAGAGACAATAACCCGTTTACCAAGCTCTGCTTTGGGCACTGGCTTCATATCCGGGATCCTTCACCTGTACCACGCCTTCTATTATACTTTACCACAAAGAAACCCACTTCTGAGAAATGCGGTGATTTGGCACTGGTTGTAAGTCGGAATGAGAGTTTGGGCCCATTTCCCAGGTTCTTCTGTCCCAGGACATGCCTGGCACTGGGAGATGGAGACGCCCAAATACAGAAACCCATTACACGTTCAGTGCCTCAGAGCCTCCCTGGTGCCTTAGTCTCCCTGTGTCTTTAGGGTCTGTCCCTAGTTGGGACCCCGTTTTCTTAGGAGGGGACTGGAGACGTGGTAGCAACTCTGCTGTGTGACCCAGGGCAAGTGGCTGTCCCTCTCTGAGGTGCCAGCCTCGACTGACTGCATGGAGTCACAGTTTGCTGACAAGGGGGTTCTGGGCTGGGAAGGAGTGAGGACTCATCTTCCAAGGCCGGGCAGCGGGGAGCACCTGTTTTCAGGAGGTAACAGCCACCTTCACCCCTGCGCCAGACCCATTCC
>NW_011494610.1:3852176-3858210 GCF_000754665.1 Bison bison bison
TCCCCGTCCCACGCGCCCCCTGTTAGAGCTCTGCAAGCCCCCAAGGGGTGGGTGCAGCCCTGACCTCCTGGCCCATCTGCCACTATTCTGAGAGCCTTAAAAAAACCTGTTTTTTAATTTATTTATTATTTTTGGCCACCCTGGGTCTTCACTGATGCGTGCGCTTTCCGTATGGTGAGCGGGGGCTCCAGTTGCAGTGCTTGGGCTTCTCATTTCAGTGGCTTCTCTGTTTGCGGCCCTTGGGTTCTAGGGTGCAGGGACTCAGTAGCTGTGGTTCACAGGCATAGGCATGTGGAATCTTCACAGAGCAGGGATCAAACCTGTGTCCCCTGCATCGGCAGGTGGATTCTTAACCACTGGACCACCAGAGAAGTCCCTGGCTGTCTTTTCTCAGTGGGAAAGAGAAGTGATTAATCAGGGCACACGCTCCAGCCACCCCTCTACCCACGCCAGTCAGCATCCCTATCTTTCTTGAATGTGCGTCCTTCTACCTTCTCCCGTGGCATGAAATCAGTGGCTGCCCCCCTCCACCCCCATGATCCGTTCTCCTGACATTCAGTCCCTGTGATTCAGGGCTCTGCCTCTTGTGCAAATTGAATACCAGTTGGGAAGTGAGGTGCAGAGAGGTACCCTGCTGTGGTTCCTGAGCCCAAGGAAGCTAGAGCATCTTTCGCAGAGGGCTGCAGGGATCTTTCCGAAGGCCTCCCCGTCATGCCCTCGCCTGGGGTGACGATGGCTCAGTGGGTGGGGCACACTCTGGGTGCCCGGTTCCCTGTCTTACAGGAGGAGGAGCTCGCTTCGGGCCACAGCCACCTGCCTGGGGTCACATGGCCCGGAGGTGGCAGAGCTCTGTGACTGCAGAGCGGGAGCCTGAGGCCCCAAGAGGGGAAGGACCTTGCCCAAGGTCACCCAGGCCCTGTTAGGGTCTAGATTCCCCACTGAGGCTGAGCCAGAGCTGCTGGAGGCGCTGGAATCCCAGGCTAAGCTTTCCCACGGCCCTGGGATGGGGGTGGGGGGACTGCCTGGCATTTCCTGTTTGGGCAGGACCTGAGTGGGGAGACTTCCCGTGGCCCTCCCTGCTCTCAGGAAATAATCCGGACCAGGGGCCTGGCCCCTGTCTTCCCCAGGATGCAGTGAGGGGCAAAGGCTGGGAGGGGGCTCCTGCGTTCCAGGCCTTCTCTCCCTCACTGTCTGTGTGTCCCATTCCTGTCTGCCCCCCACCCCCACCCCATCACTCCACCCCCGAGTCTCTGCATCCTTGGGAGTCCCCATCCTTATTATCCAATGAACAGATTCAGCAAAAGTCCCAGGCCCTCAGGAGTCCCAAGGCCATGACCCCAGAGGATCACTTCCCCCTTTCTGAGCCTCAGTTTCCTCCTCTGTTAAATGGAGTCATTGTGGGGATGGAATCAGAAATGCTACCTCAGCACTTTGGGAACTCCGCTGCCCGGAGGGAGGGCGTCATCAAGGTCCTGACACTGACCTGGCACCCGGTTTCCCAGACGGAGAGCTGAGGTCGAGGAGGTCAGGAGACCCATGTGAGGACACAGCCAGCCGAGGCTGCTCCAGTGCCCTTTCCCGAGAGGGCCACAGTGTCAGATGCTCTGAGTCCAAGCCTTGGGCCTGCCATTGCCTGCCCCTGTGGCTTCGGGCAGGCCACCCAGCCCCGCTGAGGCTCAGTTTTCTCTTCAGCAAAATGGGAGGAACAAACCTGGTGGTGGGACTTAATGGGCTAATGAAGCATGGAAGCCACCAATGGTGCAGCCTGGCACCCACAGCGTCTCCTTCTGGAGAGGGGGCTGTGCCAGGGCATCTTAGCCCCGTCTGGGGGGCAGGGAGGGTTCCTAGATGGGAAGAGTCGAGAATGCAGCTGGGCTTGCCGGGGCAGTGAGGACTCTGTGAGAGAAGGACCCGGGTCCGCTGCGTCTGGGCCCTGCTTGCTGCTGCCGCTGCTCTCTGTTCCCGACCTGGCGGGGCCTCTGCTGCTTCGCTCCCCATGCTCATGGTGCTGCTCTCCGGCCACAGGGGCCCCCTTCTGCTCCTCCCTCCTCCAGCTCACTGCAGCCTCAGTGTTTTGCACCTTCACGTCTCTCCCTGGATCACCTTTTCCCGGTGTTTTTCCACCAGCAGACGTTTTATTTTTAGGTTCTATCATTAGAATCTAAAACCGGACCTTGAATATTTTAGGCATTTAATAAATATTAGGTCCACGAATAAATGACTGGATTTTGATTTTTGATCTCATACAAGAGTCTTTGTGTTTTAATAGACCCGTTCAACCCGTTTACATTTATTGTTTACGGGGCTGTGTTTGTGTCATCCTGAACTTTGTTTTCTGTTGACTGAATGATTGCA
The DNA here is from genome assembly GCF_000754665.1 of Bison bison bison. Taxonomy (NCBI): domain Eukaryota; kingdom Metazoa; phylum Chordata; class Mammalia; order Artiodactyla; family Bovidae; genus Bison; species Bison bison. The sequence goes on from NW_011494610.1 coordinate 3,854,532, forward strand.
TGAATGAGTGAATGAATGAAGCAGAGAAAATTCTAAGTTGCTGGGGTGGGCTGAAATTGGGGCTTCTTCAATTTACCCTGGGTCATCCAGGGTAGAATGGACGTGGAACTGACCCCAGGTGACTCACTCTTGTAATCATTTATTCCACTGCCCGTGGCCCCCAGACAAGGGCTTATCTTCCGTCTCTCCCAGGCTTCCCTCTTCTCTTCCCTCCACCTCCCCCCAGGACATCCCAGGGTTTCGGTTCTGGGTTCTGGAGCCAGATCTGTGTGCCCATCTCAGGTCCCCCATTCACAGGGGGCATGGCCTTGGCTTACCTGCCTGAGTCTTCCTTTCCCCACCTGTAAAATAGGGGTCCCGGTATCAGCTTTCCACGGCGACGGTTGTTGGAAGGATTAAATGAAAGAACTTGGGTCAAAGGGCTCAGCACAGCACCTGGCTTACTGTAAGCGCTCAGCACGCCTGAGGTTTTATTATTTTGTTACTGTACCTCAGTTTCCTTCCATTGTGAATGAGGCAGCCTGTCATTTCCTTCTAAGCACTCAGGGTCCTGCCTCCACGTCCAGAGCTGGAGGGCTGTTGTGTCTGCCCTCTTGTCTCTGTCTCCCTCAGCCCGAAGGTCATCTTCCAGGACTTGAGGGGGTCCCCAGAGGCCTGACCCACCCCCAGGAGACAATGCAAGTTATAAAGAGCGGTTCATTCCTTCCCTGTGGCCGCACCAGCGTCATCCCATCACACAGATGAGGAAACCGAGACTCACTGGCTCATTTAATCACCAGAAGTGCCCTGAGCACCCCCTGTGCTCACAGCCGAGTGGGAAATACAGGGAGAATACAACTCACGGTGACCTAGAGCCTCGGTGACCTAATTGGGAAGGAAATCCAGGGAAGAGGGGGTACACGTCCATGTGTGGCTGGCTCGCTTCGCTGTACAGCAGAGACTAACACAACATTGTTAAGCAACTATACTGCAAAAAAAAGAAAAGAAAGCTTTAGATCAAGTGCCTCGCCCAGCCCTCTAAAAGGCTCCCGGAGAGTGATCCGACACCCCTGTCTGTTGTCAGGGGGACTGTTCCCTTTCCGCAAAAGGAGAAAGCCAGGCCAGAGAGGGCCATCTCGTGCGGAGCCACCAGCTTCCCAGGGTGGGGCAGGCTTCCTGCCTTTGCCGGGCTGCTGCCCCTGCTGGGAAGGGAATAGTCTTCCTCGCGGTCGCGGGGATCCGGCTCCGTGTTCAGGGCGTCACTTCCTCAGGGACCCTTCCTGGCTGGGAGGGCAGGTCCGCAGCCCAGGGCTTCCTCTTGTTTAACGTGTGTGCGTGCCTCTCACTCCCACGGCTCTCCCGGCGGAGCGAGTAGTGGGCGTGCTTCCCCGGGGGGCTCTCCCAGCCCTGGGGTCCAGCCACCTGCAGCAGATGCGTGGCCGCTCCCCCAGCTGCCGTGTTTGCAGGATGACCGCGTGGATGACCGGCATCCTCTCTAGAACGTCAGGTCTGCGAGGACGGGCATCTTTGGCTGTTCCCTTCACCAGTGGGTCCCGGTTGCCCGGCACATACTAGGTGCTCAACAACTATCTGTGGAGAGAAGGCAGGAAGGAAGGAGAGAAGGGAGGGAGGGAGGAGGGAGGGGTTGCAGTCCGTGTGTCCAGCTTTTCATCTGTTCGTTCAGCAAGTACTTATGGAGCGCCAGCTGTATGCGGTGCCGACAGCACAGGTTCCTGCCCTCAGGGTGAAGACTCTCTGGTCACTGAGCAACTGTGACGTCAACTGGTAAAGGGGAGGAAAGATGGAGCCAGACAGGCTGCCGGGAGGAGGGGTCAGCCGACAAGGCAGGGGCAGGCCCGGGGCTCCCCGCCCCACTCTCCCCCTGATGCCAGATGCTGGGCTGTCGTAACTGCGGGCAGCCCAGGTTGCCAAACGCCACCACAGCTGCGTCACTGAGAGCCTGGGGGGGCCCAGAGGCTGGGGGGGGGCAGCCCCCTTACCCAGGCTGGTTTCAGCCCCCAGGTCAGCCAGAGCTGGGTCAAAGGTCAGCCCCGTATCCACGCTTAGTCACTCTCTGCAGTGGAGCTGCGTGGCTACGTGCTGCTGTGGTTTGTTTTCAGCTTGCACCAGGAGTTCAGGAATGAGGCGTGAGCATCCGTATCCCCACCTCCAAGAGAGAAGCGAAACACGCCGAGGCCCGGGGAGACCTCAGGGCCTCCCCCACACCCTCCCTCCAAAGGGGCCTTCATCCTGAGCTGGGCCTTCAGGACCCTGTGTGTGATGTCACAGTGTTACCTTGCTGACCTCTGTGTGTCCCTGGGCAGGTCACTTAATCTCTCTGTAAGGTGGGGGTGATAAGAGTCCCTGCCCTGGAGGCCTGGTGGGAATAGATGAGCTGTCTGTCTGTGTCAGGCTCCCACGAGGGCCTGGTACACAGTAGGTACCACGTAAGCGCCGGCTGTGGCCCTTACTGTCCTGAGCCTCCAAAAGAGGGGACAGAGCGCCATCGCTGGTGTGAGGGTCGCTCAAGGTGGGGCCAGTGGCCACGTCAGCAGCTGACTGTGGCGTGGTGGCGCTCAGGTGTTCCGGTTTATTCCGTTCCCCTTCCTGCTGGGTTCGCCTTTCCCACCAGCTCTGAGAACCCGGAGTCACCCTGCCCCAGCCCCAGGCCTGGAGACTGAAGGATGGGTCTGTGGAGCAAATGAAGGGGGCTCAGTTTCCTCATCTGTGCAGTGGGTCTTGCAGGCCCAAAGAATGAGCAAGTGCCTGAGGACAGTGGGCGCTTTGGGAACCCGTCTGTATCTCCTCCCCTCCCAGCTGTCCTCCTTTCCCCCTCCCCTGGGGGACGGCCCGGACCCCGCCCACCTCAGAACAGGCGTTCTGCCCACAGACCCGGGCTCCCCACCGACTCATCTGTTCATTCATACCTTCACCCCGTCAGTAATTTGTTTTTTTAACTTTTTGGCCGCACTCCACAGGATGCGGGATCTTAACTCCCCGACCAGAAGCTCCCCTGCATTGGAAACACCGAGTCTCAACTACTAGACCACCAGGGAAGTCCCTCAACAACTTTTTTGAGCACCTACTAAGCTCCAGTCTGCAGGGATACGGAAATGAAGAAAACAGGCAAAAATCTCTGTAGATACTCTGTTAGTAGAGACAGCCATCAGAGATAGTGTGAGTCAAGCTAAGATTCTTAGGGGCCCACGTTGTTGAGGGTGCGTTGTCAGGGGAGGCCCTGCCTGCCTCAGTCTGGGCACTTGGGGAAGGCTGTGCTTTCAGACCAGAGGATGTAGCCAGGTGAAGAGTGGGGGCAGGAGGGGGGAATGTCCCAGGGGCCAGGACTGGCCCCTGCAGGAGGTGTGGGAGTGGGCATGGCAATTCGGGGACCCACCTCTGGCTTGGCCTGGATGGGGGGAGGGAGAGGGAGGGCAGGGGGGAGCTGGAAAAGGCCTGACCTGACTTAGGTTTTACCGTCGCTCCGGCCACAGCATGGAGCCGGGACTGGGGGAGCATAGTGGCCGGAGGCGGGCAGATGGGAGGGGAGCCTGGAGTCCTGTCTGCCTGTCAGAGAACAGGAGGGAGGTCAAGTAACCCCGGAAATAGGCCCAGGATGTGGCAGCTGAGGATTCCTCCCTTCTTCTGGGGACCTGGATCAGGCATCAGCATCACCTCCACCATCACCTCCAGCATCACCTCC
>NW_011494610.1:3858310-3858416 GCF_000754665.1 Bison bison bison
ACTTGGGCAGTGGCCCTTGGCCGTTGCACGGCTCACTCCTGTGTCTGGCCAGGCACTTCCGAGATGGGACCTCCCCGCAGTTCCACGTGGCGTGACGTCCCACGAG
>NW_011494610.1:3858516-3861995 GCF_000754665.1 Bison bison bison
AGAAGGCAATGGCACCCCACTCCAGTACTCTTGCCTGGAAAATCCCATGGATGGAGGAACCTGGTGGGCTGCAGTCCATGGGGTCGCTGAGGGTCGGACATGACTGAGCGACTTCACTTTCACTTTTCACTTTCATGCATTGGAGAAGGAAATGGCAACCCACTCCAGTGTTCTTGCCTGGAGAATCCCAGGGATGGGGGAGCCTGGTGGGCTGCCATCTATGGGGTTGCACAGAGTCGGACACGACTGAAGCGACTTAGCAGCAGCAGCACCAAGATGGAGATAGCCCAGTGGTACATCACCGGTCACCCGTCAAAACCACCAGATCCATCCAGAAAGCAGAGGGAGGGGCCGGATGGTGAAGGATTTTGGAGCACAGGCCTGGGAGGGAGCCCGCCTGCCGGGGTCTGAGTCCCACCTCTGCCAGGCACAGCTGTGTCGCACTGGGCAGGCGCCTTGACACGCCATGCCTCAGTTTCCCCATCTACAAAATGGGGATTAGAGCCTCCTGATAGGATCACTTCATCTTTCTGACGCATTCATTAATCCATGTAAAGCATCTGGAACCATGCCCAGCACACAGTAAATCCTCTGGAAACCTTTGCTACCATTATTATTATTGTGAACATTATGGTTATTATTCCTCGGCAAAGTGAAAGTCACTCAGTCATGTCCAACTCTTTGCGACACCATGGACTGTAGCCCGCCAGGCTCCTCTGTCCATGGAATTCTCCAGACAATAATACTGGAGTGGGTTGCCATGCCCTCCTCCAGGGGATCTTCCTGACCCAGGGATTGAACCTGGGTCTCCCGCTTTGCAGACAGATTTTTTGCCATCTAGTGGTAGAAATATGGATTAATCCAAGGGAGAAGAGGCAGGCCCAAATGTAAAGTGGGCTGCCAGTTGTAGAAAAAGGCAAGAAGAACAACTAGATTGTGTGCGTAGACGCTCGCAGCCTCTCAGGAGACCCGAGACTCTGCAAACACTGGGTTTGTGCAGGGGGTACGGGCTCGCGGGCAGCGGAGAGCCACCCTGACTTTTCACTCCATGCTTTGCACCCTCTGTGCTGAGTTCCGGGTGTGTTTTCCTCTGTGTGCTTGCATGTATATTCAAAACCAAACATGCCAGAAAGCAATTCCTTGAGAGGCTCCCTCCACGAAGGCCCTGGCGCCCCCACCACCCCACCCACCCCCACGTCCTGGTCTGTGTGTGGCCCAGTGTCGCCTGGTTTTCAGAGCTCTAGGCCTTGGAGCAGGTCCGAACTGGAGTGCCCTGCAAGAAACGGGGCTCCTCAGAGACCCCCAGAGCGGCCTTGGCTCTGGGTGGTGCGGGGTGTGGGGGCTGGAGGGGGTGGTCCCAACCCGCTGATGAGAACTCCAAACGCTCCCAGCCCCGGGGCCGCTAATCGCTTCCAGATTGGCCAGGTCAGGGCCAGGGCCCCCGCCGCCCGGCTCCATAAACAGCCCGTCGCTCCAGATGGCGGCTGGCTCCAGCCTGGCGAGCAGGTTCACGGGGGACTGGGGGGCCGCAGCAGGTGGAGGACCCCCGCCCGCCTCGTCTCGGGGCAGGGAGGCCCCGCCCGCCCGCCCCGCTGCCGCCTTCCCGGCTGCCTAGAGGCAGCACGCCGGGCCAGGAGTGGGAGTTCAACCCATCCCTCAGAGGAGAGAAACCGAGGCCCTGAAGGGGCCAGGGACGGTCCCAGCTTGGTGGTGGACAGAGACGTGAGGATCTGGGGCTGGGCCTCCTGGGTCTGCTCGGCTCTGTGAGTCCAACGCACAGTGGCGCTGCAGTAAAGACCCAAATAAGGAAATGGGGAGAAGAGAGGGAAGGAGGGAGGCACTCTGGCCCCCTGGGTTCAAATTCTGACTCTGACTTTTAGTCCCCGAGGGAACCAATTATTTCTGCCTTCCGAGCCTCAGTTTTTTCATCTGTGAAATGGGGATGGCCAGAGCGCTGACCTTGGCAATTGCTTGAACAGGGACCTGGCTCTTGGGGACGGCAGGGCTGTATGGGCTGTGTACGTTGCAGGCACTCTGCTCTGTCTCTCTCTCTCCCTGAGCCTCCTTCAAGTCCTGCTTCCCCCCGCCCCGCCCCACACCCCCACCAGAGAGCATGGTGGCCTCCTCCAGGAAGCCTCCCTCTTCTTCGACTCAGACTTCTCCCTGTCTGCAATGCGGGAGACCCAGGTTCAAGGTCAGGTACTGAGCCCTTCCTGTGGCCCTCCCCAGCTCCATGGCATGCCTGGTACCTGTGCTGTTTGCCCCTCTGGCAGGTGAGGACATCGAGGGTCAGGAGGTACCTGTGCTGTTGCCCCTCTGGCAGGTGAGGACATCGAGGGTCAGGAGGTACCTGTGCTGTTTGCCCCTCTGGCAGGTGAGGACATCGAGGGTCAGGAGGTACCTGTGCTGTTGCCCCAGCCCTTGCCCCCTGCAGGTGGAGAAACGGGGGCACAGCGAGGGGCTCACTGCCAGGAAACAGCAGAACCGGGTGTTCTGGAGGCTTTGCCGGGCTCAAAGTCAGGAAGCCTGGCCACTTCCTGCCACCTGTTGGCACAGGAGCTGAGGACCCAGGCCTGCTGGCCCCAGGTGGGTCCTGGGTCATGCTCCCCAAAGAAAGGGGTGTGTGTGGAGCCCTGGCCTGACGGTCTGCCCCACCGCCGCCTGGAGCCCAGGCTGGCCCCGATGTCCCTTGGGTGGCTGGGCAGAGGCCTTGCCCGCTGCCCAGGGACACAGCTCCTAGAGGGCCAAGGCCCCCAGTTGTCCCCATCTTAATCCTGGTATCCATCAGAAAACACCCTGAGTATAGCTTTGTTGAAAGAGGAGGCATAAGATCCATCATATATAAGCCAGGCCAGGCACAATTCTCCACAGTTAACTTAGGGTAACTTCTTTTTTCATTTAATTTTTTGCCTGTGCCACACAGCATGTGGGATCTTAGTTCCCCACCCAGGGGGAACTGCAATGGAAGAGTAGAATCCTGACCCCTGGGCCTCTGGGAATCACCCAGGGTAACTTCTTTAACAATCTGGGGGAGGCACCCTTATAATTTCCATTTTACCGAGGAGGCTCAGAGAGGTGGAGTACCTTGCCCAAGTGCACACAGCTAGAGCTGGGCTTTGCACCCAGGTCTTTTAGGGCCAACACACACGCTCTCTACCACCGTTCCCCCTCCCAGGGCAGCAGTGAGCCCAAAATGAGCTCGGTGGACACCAGGCACATAGTAGGTGCTTTCCCCCGGCCCCGCCCCCCCTCTCCATCATCACCTGATGCCTGGATTCACATTTTGGCCCGGGCTGGAGGTCAGTGGCCTGTTCTGCCTCGTGCTGGAGGAATGTTCGCGGTGGCCGCGGCCGGGGTCCGAGAAGAAAGGCGGCCTTGTGGGCGAAAGGTGAGCTGCGGGGTGGGCGCGGGGCTGTTTACCCAGAGCTGGGCGTGTGGCTCGGGGTGGCGCCGCTGTCAGCCGCGCCGGCTGCCCCGGG
>NW_011494610.1:3862095-3862427 GCF_000754665.1 Bison bison bison
CTCCCTCTTCTTCGACTCAGACTTCTCCCTGTCTGCAATGCGGAGACCCAGGTTCAAGGTCAGGTACTGAGCCCTTCCTGTGGCCCTCCCCAGCTCCATGGCATGCCTGGTACCTGTGCTGTTTGCCCCTCTGGCAGGTGAGGACATCGAGGGTCAGGAGGTACCTGTGCTGTTGCCCCAGCCCTTGCCCCTGCAGGTGGAGAAACGGGGGCACAGCGAGGGGCTCACTGCCAGGAAACAGCAGAACTGGGTGTTCTGGAGGCTTTGCCGGGCTCAAAGTCAGGAAGCCTGGCCACTTCCTGCCACCTGTTGGCACAGGAGCTGAGGACCCA
>NW_011494610.1:3862527-3864206 GCF_000754665.1 Bison bison bison
GCCGGGGGGGCCGCTTGGCTCCAGCCTGCGGGCTCCACGCCCCGGGCCTGCAGAAGCCCGGCGAGTGGGCTGGGGCTGCGGTGCCCAGGGCTGCCTCTGCCCTCCCGCCAGCTCCTCTGCTCTGCTCAGGGCCTCCGGGGGCCCAGATGGAGGGTTACAGCCCCCTTGTTCCAGGAAACTGAAGCTCCGGGAGCAGTCTGGAGGGGTGGCAATGCAAGAAGACTTCTTTTAATTTTCTGCATCCCTGGGGCGAGAGGTAACCGACAGAAAACAAAGCACAAAACTCAGTTCAAGTCAAGCGGGGCTAAGGGAGTAGCGCAGTGAGGACACTCGTGGGAAGGATAAATTGCAGGTTCAGGATGGCGGTTCCTGTGAGCCAGGAAGAACATTCTCTCACTGGGTCCCAGTTCTCTCCATATTTTCTTTCTTGGGTTGGGTGGTAGGGATGCTATTCTTTATATTTTCTTTGTTCGCCTGAACTATTTTGTATTCATAAAAAATAATAACTGAAGGGAAAAAGGAAAAGAAAAAGCCAAGTCTTCTTCCTGCTTCTGACCCTCAGCCTGCCCCTGTTAAGAGTGTCTTCTGGTACTTTCCAGGGATTGTCTGAGAATCCACAAACAAATCCACATTTCTCTTCTTTCCTATTTAGCTTTTGTTTTACAGATAGTATCAAGGGCTTCCCAGGTGGCTCAGTGGTAAAAAATCTGCCTGCTGTTGCGGGAGATGCAAGAGATCTCTGGGTCAGGGAGATCCCCTGGAGGACGACATGGCAACCCATTCCAGCATTCTTGCCTGGAAAATTCCACAGACGGAGGAGCCTGGTGGGCTACAGCCCATGGGGTTGCAGAGAGTCAGACACGACTGAGCACACAGTCACGACGTACATTGCAGCACTGAGCTGTTTTCACGTAACGATGACATTCCAGGAACCTCCCTGTGGCCATGGGAGGTTCTTTTTTACAGCTGTGTAGTGTTCCCCCCAGGGAAGGCACTTTGGCTGTTTCTCCAGGCTCCCCGTGATGAACTCGCAGGTTGTTGCCTGTTATCACTACCACAGACCACACTGAGGTAGACCCCAACGCCATACACGTCTTCCGGGACTTAGGCAAGTGTTTTCGTGTTTTTCAGGCAAGTATTTTCTAGGTGATGAGCTCTTAGAAGAATCCTAGAGGAGTCCTATTTTCTCTTCTGAGAGTCATGCTCATCTGCCCTCCCTGAAGACTGTTTCCTTGAGTCTGCCCACCAGCAATGGTGCTGACTAGGAACCCGAGACCCAGAGCCAGTCAGCTCTTCTGTGGGGGGAGCAGGGAATGGCTTCACAAGGAGTCTCTGGTGAAAAACCAAGCCAAAACCTCCCTTTCTGGATTTTGTTTCTCTTTGACTACAAAAGAAAAACACATTCTTTTCAGAAACCTTAGAAAATAAAGAAAATTTAGGGGGAAATAAATTAGAAAAATAAAGCCTGCCTCCACTCAACCCCCACCCCCTTCCCCACGCAGCCAGCCACTGGGGGGCTGGATACAGACCAGGGTTTGGGCCCCGGTTGAGCTGGCTTCCTCTCTATCCCCATGCCTGACTTGCTGTGTGACCTCAGGCAAGTCACTCAGCCTCTCTGGGCCTTGTGTCTTCATCTGTAACTGGGGCTCCCAAGGGTGCCAGTCTTGAGAATCAAATGA
>NW_011494610.1:3864306-3879889 GCF_000754665.1 Bison bison bison
GTTGTGGCAAGTTTCCAGGACTTTTGGGGATCTTAGTTCTCTGACCAGGGATCGAACCCATGTTCCCCGCAGTGGAAGGGAGGGTCCTAACCGCTGGACCACCAGGGAAGTCCCCATTCCTTTGGGCCCACAGCCCGATGACACCCAGGACCCATGTGTCCAGACCCAGCTCCATGCCCACCCACACAGATCCCACAGCTCCGTGCTCCCTGCTCCTGCTTCCAACTAGACCCGAAACCCACGGCTGCTCCCTGACACCCACACCCACCAGCAGACCCCTCCTCATGGGTGTCCTCACTCCCTGCCTCGCTCCCTGACCATCTCCGCTCACAGGCCGACAGCGGCGATTTGCCCAGCATCCACCCCTGCCCCGAGGTACACGCGGTCACGTCTGGGGACATTTTGGTTGTCACAGCTGGCGTGGGTGGCGGCCAGGGGTGTGGCCAAACTGCCTTCCCACTCCCGGGATGGCCCCGTGGCACAGAACAGTCCGACCCCAGCCTTTAATAGCTGAGGATGAAGACCTCGTGTGAGCTCCAAGTCATGTCTGTTCTCCGTGCTCACCTTCCACGGCTCGCTCCCAGCTCAAACGGAGAACAGCCAAAGTCCTTACTGAGGCGGGCGAGAGGCCCTGAGGGGCCCCGTGGCCACCCCGCCCTCCTGCCTTCCAGCCCTCTGCTGCAGCCGCAACCAGCTCCTCCCTCTTCCTCGGACCCTAAGGTGACCTCACACCACAGGCCTTCCCTTTGCTTTTCCCAGACTTTTAACATTCCCTCCTCCCCTCCCGACTCTCTGTCAAATGTCACCTCCTCCAGGAGGCCGCCCATCCTGATCTGCCTATTCGATATCTGCCACCCCCTGAACCTTCCTGCCTTCTTTTCCCTTGGCACTGGGTCCTGATACTTTACTGATTTGTCTGTGTCTGTTGCTCTGCCTAAAACGCAGGCTCCACAAGGGACAGACGGGGCTGGCTTCCTTACCACTGAGCCTGCGACACAGCCCCCACCAGCGCACAGCAGCTGTTCAATACAGGCTACTGGATTGACCAGTGGGCTCAGCCTCACGTCAAGAAGGCTCAGGACTGAAGAACTGATGCTTTTGAACTGTGGTGTTGGAGAAGACTCTTGAGAGCCCCTTGGACTGCATGGAGATCCAACCAGTCCATCCTAAAGGAAATCAACCCTGAATCTTTATTGGAAGGATGGATGCTAAAGCTGAAACTCCAATACTTTGGCCACCTGATGTGAAAAGCTGACTCATTAGAGAAGACCCTGATGCTGGTAAAGATTGAAGACAGGAGGAGAAGGGGACGGCAGAGGACGAGATGGTTGGATGGCATCACTGACTCAATGGACATGAGTTTGAGTAAGCTCCAGGAGATGGTGAAGGACAGGGAAGCCTGGCGTGTTGCAGTTCATGGAGTCACAGAGTCAGATACGACTTAGTAACTGAACAACAACAACTCAACCTCCCAAGTTTGTGGTGTCTGGGCGGCGGCTGTGGACAGAAGACCTGGAAGCTGACAGTTTGCCCCTGGAGTGGAGACCCAGAAGGAAATCCCTGAAGCCATGGGCTGGAATCTCCCATATCCCAGCATCCCTGGTTGCTGGTCCCCTCACCAGGGACAGCAGCAGATGGAGGGGACCCCAAAGGCAACTCCCCAACCACTGCCAGCATCTATGGGGCACCAACTGTATGCTCCACTCTAGACTAGGCAATGTAGAGATTGTACTGCAGTGAATTCACAGCCACAGGCTGTCACTTAACCGTCTCACTGTCCCCAGGGTAGGCAGGGTGACACTGGTCATCCGTGTGTTCAAACATTATGAAGCACGTACTGTTACCACTGACTGTGCAACTGCACCTACCTGCCAAGAAAGATAACTCCCAGAGAGTGGATGGGGAGAAAGTCAGTGTGTTTTTCTATCAAGGCTTTCAATGATCATTGCTTGTTTACAGAAAGCATTCTTTTTGTAAATAAATAGACTTGGGGAATTCCCAAGTTCAAAAAATACAACCCCATCATCTTTGGATGCCAGGAGGAAGGGTAGGGGGCCTCGGGAGCCCCAAGGGGGTGCCTCTGGGATCAAGGAGGCTCCCAGGAGAGGGTGAGTCCTAAGCTCAGGCCCCAGGTCTTGTGGGCGGGGACTCAGAACGGGGAGGAGGTTCACTGCCCAGGCCTACCCCAAGGCTCCTCCTCTGGTTGTGGGTGTCCCGAGTCCAAGTTCGCTGGTGGAGTTTATTAGAGCATCTCTTCTGTAATTCGCTGTTTCTGTCTCTCCCCAGCCCAGCCCTGCCTTGTCTGGTCTGCTACTCTGTCCCCAGGGCCTGGGGCACACAGTAGGCATTTGCAGTGGGGTGAATGGTGTCCCTTCCCCACTTCACATCCACCGGAAGCTCAGAATGTGGCCTTATTTGGAAATGGGATGTTTGCAGATGGCATTAGTCAGGGATCGTAAGATGAGATCACACTGCACTGGAGGGATCCCTAAAGTCAACAGCTGGTGTCCTTATGAGTAAAGGACACAGACACACAGAGGCCACATGAAGAGGGAGGCCGAGACTGCAGGGCACTGTCCACGGGCCAGACCACACCGGCAGCCCCCAGGGGCTGGAGTGGCCGGGAGGATTCTTTCCTGGAGCCTTCAGAGGGGACAAGGCCCTGCTGACACCTTGATTTCAGAATTCTCCAGAACTGTAGGAGGATGAATTTCTCTCTTTTTGTTTTTTAAATATGTGTTTGTTTATGGCTGTGCTGGGTCTTCCTGCTGCATGCGGGCTTTCCCAAGTTGCAGGGAGCTGGGGCTACTCTTTGCTGCAGAGTGCAGGTCAGCAGTTGTGGCATTCGGGCTGAGTAGGTCCGTGGCACATGGAATCTTCCTAGATCGGGGATTGAACCTGTGTCCTCTGCATTGGCAGGTGGGTTCTTATCCATGGCACCACCGGGGAAGTCCGAGAATAAATTCTTGTTTCAAGCCCCCAGGTTTGTAGCAGTCTGTTATGGCAGCCACAGAAAATACACACAGATTCCTCAATGCATACAGGTTCCTCTCATGGATGATCATGTGGACAGAGGAAGGAGCCAGGAGCCGCTCAGCTTCAGCAGGTGGTCCGGGGCAGTCACGTATGGCCCCATGACTCTGTGACTGGGTTTGCAGTCTGGGGTGCCTGCTTGGATTCTGGGGGTAGGGGCTGCTGGCAGTGGGTCTAGCCAGTGTTGGGGTGGCTGTGAGGAGCTGTTGAAGTTGGTTGGCTGAGCTGACAAGCAAATCAGGTTCTGCAGGCGTCACCCACTCCCAGCCCCGGAAACTCAGGTCCACTCCCCACTTGGACGCCTGGGGCTGAAGTTCTGGGGACCTTACCCCCCAGCGACACGGATGCCTTTCAGACCCGCTGCAGCCAGCATGCCTCCCCACATCCTGGACACTCTATGGTGTGTCCACCCAAGAGACTTGCGGCACCTTCCCTTAGAGCCCAGAGCCCAGGACGCAGGGAGGGACGTTCTCCACCTGTCTGCCCTTAGTCCCTCTCACTGTGGCCTCTGGAGGTCTGGAGATAGCGGGATGCAAGGGAAAAGCCTAGAACCTGACTCTCTGTTGAGTGATGGGATGGGTGAGTGCTTGTCCCGCCCTGAGCCTCAGTTTCCCCATCTGTAACCGGGGGAACGCTGTCGGCCTCTTGGAAACCGCCATGGGCAGTAGATGAGATGAAGTCCGTCTGGGCGGCCAGGCCACCTGCCCCTAGGTGCCTGCTAAGAGGAGGGGGCCTGTGGTCCAACTCTCCCAGGGCGTGGCTGTCCCTCTGATCCTTTCAGAGTCCAGCCCCGGGCCCGTGGTTCTGTCCAGTGAGCCCCCCAGGCCACCCCACCCCTCAGGAGCTCCATGTCTCCTAAAGGACCAAGGCTTGGCTTTCATGCCCATAAAATGCCTGAAATCAAAGCAGAGCCCACAACATGCAAGGTTTTGAAGTCGGCTCAGGATGGGGGCATGAAATCCCCAGGGATTCGGGCCTTCTCTTGGGATCTGCCATAAAGCAGGGTCTAGGGCCTGGGCAGAAGGGTGGTGGCTGGGCAGAAGGGGCACCTGGCATTTTACCAGCGATCTGAATTCCAACGACGGCTTAGTCGTCCCAAGTTTTGGAGAAGACGACTGGGAAAACTCAACTGAAAAGATCCCTTTGCTTGATGTTTGAGACAGTGAGGGACCCCCTGGTGGAAGGGTGGGGACTTAGGTTCCGAAGTGACAGTTCTGATCCCTGCTCTGACTATTGCTGTGTGACATTGGACAAGTTGCTTAACCTCTCTGTACCTCAACTGCTTCATCTGCCAAATAAGGGATGAAAACTGATCCCTCCCTCAGCCGGCTGGGTGAGGGAGACCCGAGGGGCTTTATGTGACGTGCGGCCCCGCCCCTGGGGCATGTTATTATTGTTTTTCCTGGTGACACAAACATTCAAGTCTCCGGACTTAAGGATCTGCTGAGCCAGCCCCTTCACAGATATGATCTCACTGAATCTTCCCTTGGAGGTGTGCTCCCCCGGCCACAGCTGCGCTCAGAGAGGTAAGGACACTTGCCTGGGCGCGATGTGATATAAACCCCAGTCCTGGCTGCAGAGCCCGTACTCTTAACCATTTCTCTCTGGGAAATTGGACAAGCTAAAGGAAAGAAAGACCCCGCCACCCCCTCTGTCCACACAGCCTAGAGCAGAGTTTCTCTGAACTGGGTACCACGGACGTTGTGGACTGGCTCACTGTCTGGGGTCGGGGAAGACTGTCCTGAGCACGGTAGGATGGTAGGATGGCCTCTACCCATCAGATGCCAGTCGCACCCCCTCTGCCGCCAGTTGTGACAATCCTAATGTCTCCATATGTTGCCAAGGGTTCAGGGACAGGGTTGCCCTGGCCTGAGAACTGGCTGGAGTGAGCGTGTTAAAATACTGGCATGTTTCCTTCTGGATTTTTTTCCCCTGCATTCACACACACACACACACACACACACACGACATTCTTGCCTGCTCCTCAGATTCCAGGACCCCTGTACTTGTCTCGAGAGCCCCGCTCCGGGGTCAGGACTGTAGCAGCTGCAACTGATTTGTGGCCCAGCCACAGAGCAGAGATACTCAGACCCTCATTGGAGCCCCAGCAGCCAGCTGTGTGTCTCGGGTCACCGACAGCCCTCTCTGAGCCCTGGAGGGCGGCCCACGCCCTCCTCCCGCAAGAGGGCTGTGCTGGCCTTTGGGAACTTGGGCTGTCCCCGGCGTCCGGTCAGGGCCGCTGCTTTTGTAACTCGTCTGAGCAGAGCTGTGGTAGGTGCAGAGACCCCCACACACAGCTCTTGCAGATTCATTCCGGCCTGGCAGGCTGAGGTCTGCCTCCCTGGGTCGGGCTCACACCAGGCTCCCTGCTCTGCTGGGACTGAGGGTCTCATGTATATAATTTTGCAGGAAGCACAGGCCTTGGGTATAAATGTCCCAGGACATCAGCCTGCTGGTCTTGGGCTGGGAGTGAGGAGGGAGGGGTAAGAGCACCCCCTGGGGCTGGGTTTGTGAGGGGGTTGAGGGTGGGGGACTCAGGGCTCTGAGTCATGGCCTGTGGTCAGGCTAGGGGCACTGAGGCTCCGGGGCCAGCAATCCCCCCGAGTCACCCAGCATCACTAGCCTCTCCTGCCACCAAGGGGGCCTTCAGGAAGGATGGTGGGAGTGGGGACACCAGGAACTGCAGGGGCTCGTGGACCCTCTCAGACAATCACTTAGACCTCAACTTCTCCTTTCATAAAATGGGATCGATAAGGTGTCCCTGCCTCGTAGGGCTGGGGGCGGTACTTCCATAAATGTGCCCAGCATGCAGAAAACTGGAGTCAAACCTTGACTGTTACTCTTTTCTTTTTAATTAAAAAAAATTATTTATCTGTTTATTTTTGGCCATGCTGCATGGGCTTTTCTGCAGGCGTGGCGAGTGGCAGGGCTGTGCAGCTCAGCAGCTGTGGTCCCGGGCTCTAGAGCATGGCTCCGTGGTTACGGCACACAGGCCCGGTTGCCCTCCACCTGTGGGATCTTCCCAGATCAGGGATTGAACTTGTGTCTCTTGCATCGGCAGGTGGATTCTTTACCACTGAGTCGTGTCTACTATTCTTAATCCTGAGGCCATCTCTCTTTTTCCTTCCCCGGGGGCACAAAGGGAAAACTCTGGACCCTGACTCTGCCGGGTTCAGATCCCAGCTTATGTGGCTCACCCCAAGCTAGTGACTTAATCTCCCAGAGCCTCAGTGTCCCCATCTGTCAAATGGGGCCCCAGCCGCACGGGAGGATGGGTGGGAAGGACGTGAGTTCGGGGGTGTGTGCTCAGGCACTGTGAGCTGTTCAGTCCATGCTGAGTCACTGGACTTGGCGAGCAGGTTGAGTAGCTGATCATCTCTGTGGTGGGGGGGTAGTGGTTGGGGGCAGGCAGTTAAGGCGGTGTGACAGGTTCGAGGCCACGCTGGTCAGAGCTGAATCTCCCTGAGTGGCTCAGAGCTGCGTGACCTGGGGCCTCAGGTTTATCCTGTTACCATCAGAAGACCCCAGGGCTGCGCAGCGGAGCGCTGAGTGAAACGTGGGGTCCAGTCCCGGGTCTGCTCTGAGCCTCACACGAGGCTGTGCCCCCCGAGAAGCAAAGGACGTCATCGCCCAGGTGGGCTCCACGTTCAGGACGGGGACCTCTTCCCGCTTTGAAAGCCGCAGACGGGCTGCAGAGACTTCCCCATCTCTGTCTGTCCTTGCTGACCCCCAACCCGCCCCGGGGAGCTCAGACGCAGGCCCTAAACTCCACTTCAGGGTCCCCCCACCCCGCCCCGGCTGCCCGGACGTGGCTCTCGGCTCAACTCTCGGATGCACCGCGTGTAATGCTCACACCCACCCCTGGAGACCCCCACCAACTGGCTGCCCCTGAGCCTTCCCTGGGGGCAGGAAAAGGCCATTTCCTGGGCTCGGGCCAGGCCTGGGGGCCCCCTCGGCTCCTCCTTTCCCAAACCCCACATCCACCCCTGGAGCCAGCCCCGTCGGTCCCGTTGTCTGAACATTCCACATCTCAGTGAATCTAAGAGGTCAGGGAAAACAGTGAGAGGCGGAAGGTGGGGAAAAGCACCCATTCCCCGATCAGCGGCGCGCTGTCCACGCCTGCCCACTGCTCCCTTGCTCTCCGGGGAGCTCCTGGGGGGCCCCTCCTCTCCTCGCCACCTCCCCACCGGCGGGCCTGCTTCCGGCTCCTCTCTGGTCTCCTGTTCCACCCGTGCTCCCGCGGCCTGCAGGGACTCCGTGAACACCTGGGTCCCGCCCCTCCCACTCCGCACAGCTCCTGCCTGCCTTGGGGCAGAGGGGACTCTCTCCTCGGCCCTGCGCGCTCCGTGCCTTGTCTCCTGGGGCAGCTTCCCCCTCACCCAATCTCTTCCAGCCACACTGGCCTCCTGGCAGTTTCTCCAATGAGGCATGCTCCAGCCTCAGGGCCTTTGCACCGGCTGTTTCCTCCACCAGAAAGACTCTTCTCCCAGGTGCCTGCAAGACTTGGTACCTTTTTCAGGCCTGAATTCAAACGCCGCCTTCTTGGATTTCAGGCTTTCCCTGACTGACTCCTATCACCAGCACCCCTTCTTCTTCTTTCGTGTCCTTCATGGAATTTATCAGCAGCCAATATTCTACGTGATTGAATGTTCACTTGTCTATTGTCCCGCCTTTACCACATGCAGAAGGTCAGTTTCACGAGGGCAGGTGTTTCTGCCTAGTTTATCCCCTGCTGTGGCCCCCCAGCCTAGGGCAGAGCCTGGCACACCATGCTGTGCTGTGTTCAGTTGCTCAGCCGTGTCTGACTCTTTTCGACCCCATGGACCCCGCCAGCCTCCTCTATCCACAGGATTTTACAGACAAGACTACGGGAGTGGGTTGCCATTCCCTTCTCCAGGGGATTATCTCAGCTCAGGGATCAAACTCAAACGTCTCTTACGGCTCCTGCATTGGCAGGCGGGTTTGGTTTTTTTTTTTTTTAACCACTAGAGCCACCTGGGAAGCCCACCTGACACTCAGTAAGTGTGAAAAGTGAAAGTCACTCAGTCGTGTCCGGCTCTTTGCGACCCCATGGACTATACAGTCCATGGAATTCTCCAGGCCAGAATACTGGAGTGAGTAGCCTTTCCCATCTCCAGGGGATCTTCCCAACCCAGGGATCGAACCCAGGTCTCCCGCGTTGCGGATGGATCCTTTACCAGCTGAGCCACCAGGAAGCCCGGCACTCAGTGGGGGCTCACTACACACTTGCTGATGAGTGAACTTGCAAGAGCAGATGCTGCCACGTCCCTGGTTAAGTGAGAAGCTCCAGGGAGCCCTGTGGTTGGCGATCGCCCTATGAACTGTCGCGCACCATGTTCCCTGGAATCCACGGCTGGGTAGGCGTGTTCTCAGCTGGGGTTTGTGGGAAAGGGGTAGCTGAGGGTCCTAAGTGTTTGCAGTCAGATTCCCAGAGTTGGGCGCTTTTCAGGGGCAGGGCGAGAGGGGGAGACACGGGGGCTCCTGGGTCTGGCTTCAGGCCTCTGACCACAGGGTCAAGTTTGTGGAGTGAGAGGGTCAGGAAGCCGCAGTGAGAACAGTGCGGCCAGAAGTGGCCATCTCCTGGCCTGAATTATCTGGGAAGAAAAATAATCGCGTGCCCAAGAACCCACGGCCTGGGCGCCGGGAACCAGCGTTGGGGCTGAGGGCTGGTCTGGGCAGGTGGGCCCCGCCAGAGGCTCAGAAGATCGAATCATCAGCTCAGGGCGACCCTAGGGAACTAGGGTGCAGACTGGGCTGGTGCAGAGGCCTCCAGACTGTGAGTGGCTGGGGTGTGGCGTCAGGGTACGGCCTCTCAGGAGGGGAGACCACTGCTCTAGGCTGGGGTGCCCCTCAGGGAGGCCCCTCCAGCCTCTGGAGCTGCCTGAGCCTCACCTCCTACCAGGTCTGTTCATACCCACCCCCAGGTCCTGGTGGGGGCAATGGGCCAACACAGGGGACCGCTATGCTACAAGCCACAGATAAAACCCGGCAGCCCTCCTTGGGATGGTCCCAGGGCCAGAGCCGGGGCGGATGATGGTGATTGATAGTAATAGTAATAATAATAGCTCATATTGTGTTTCAGCCACTTTCTTGCACTGTCCCGTTTAACCCTCACGTCACGCCATGAGGTGACCACGCTCACTCTTCCCACCACAGCAGTCCTCAGGGGCCCGGGAGGGCTGCCTGCATCCCACTGCTCGCTCCGACCACCAGTACCCTCGCGTACTCGGTTCCAGCTGCACTGACTTCCTTACTGTTCCTCGGTCCCGCCAAGCTCACGCCTGCCTCAGGGCCTTTGCACCTGCTATTCCCGCTGCCAATTCTTTCTCCAATGAGCGCTCAGCTCAGATGTCATTCCTTAGAGGTCGTCTCTGACCACTCATGTGAAGCAGTTCCCACCCTTTCTCCTTTCTACCACATCAGCTCACTGTACAGTTCTTTTTTTTTCTAAAAAAATTATCTATTTTTGGCTGTGCTGGGTCTTGGCTGCTGTGTGCGGGCTCTCTAACTGCAGCAAGCAGAGGCTCCTCTCTAGTTGTGGGGCACAGGCTCCTCGTCGCAGAGCAGAGGCTCTAGGTCACGGGCTCAATGGCGTGGCGCACGGGCTTAATTGCTCCACGGCCAGCGGGCTCTTCCCACACCAGGGATCCAACCCGTGTCCCCTGCGTTGGCAGGTGGATTCTCAACCACCAGTGCACCAGGGGATTCCCTCACTGTCCTGTTCTTATTGCCTTGATTCCGTTGTGAAATTATCTTGTTGATTCATCATTCTGTACTCTCTGTCTCCCATACCTGGAATGACGGCACAGACTTTTCAGTCCATTTCTGCATTCCCAGTGCCTGGCACAAAGGAGACCTTCGGAGACCTTCAGACAGACAGACAGCCGACAGGCAGACAGATGTCCATTCTCTGTGTGCTGCTCATGACTGCATGGGCCAACTGGCCATCCTTCAAGAAAGATGGTATTTCATCTAGGCTGGACCCCAGCCCAGGGCAAAGGTGGGGTGGGGGCTTCTGTAGCCCCCAGATCATTGCCTTCCTCTGGGGACAGGCCTGATGTTCCCAGAACCTCCTGCCAAAATTCGACCCAGGGAAGTCAGATACCAACCCATTTCCCTCTCTACCCCCTACTCCTGGACAAGCCACGTGGACTCTGGACAGTTTCTAGGCCACAGAAAAGGGGGCTCAAGCCAGATTGGGAGAAGACATCTGGGACTTTATAGGGCCTTTTCAGCCAGAGATGGGCCTGGACAATTCCCAGCCAGGCTGAATATGAGGCCAGAGTGTGTGGGGAGAGACCTGGGACCAAGGCGCTGAAACCAGGGCAGAAGAAGCTGGATTAGGGCAAATCCTGGATCTATTCTTCCACTCACTCATCAAGCGTTGCCTCCCCAGTGCCCAGCACAGGGCGTGGTGCAGCACACCCATGTGCCCACTGATCCACCGGTGCAGAGTGCCCATTATGTGCCAGGCACTGAGAGCTGCTACCATGACCACGTGGCACGCCTCTTTTCGCCCCAGGGCCCTTGCTCCCTGGTTCTCTTCACTCAGAACTGTCCACCTTGCCGAGTTCTGGGCACGCAATTTCTTCCACACAGTTGAAGACGTTACCTCTGCAGAAAGGCCCTCCCTGCCCAGGGTGGCTTTCCCATCTTGTTCTCTTGCTGGGATATTTCAGGTATGTGCTTAATCCTTTGAAATGACATTGTAAATTCACCCTGTCTGTTTTGTCTCCTCTATTCCAAAGGCAGCGATTTTAGTTCGCTTTGTTGTGACTCTGGTATAGAAGATCTGCACACAGAAAGAGTTCAATAAATGTTTGTTGAATAAATGAATGAACAAACAAATGAGTGAGAGCCCCGGGATAGGGTTTGGCCCCTAACCCAGAGGGAGGAGGTGACCTGTAACCTGAGGCCTGAGGGAGGGGGAGAGGGTGGGCTGGTGAAGACTGGAGAATGGTTTTGTCTCAATATGCCTTTCTCCAAGGGAAGGTTAAAAGGTAGCTCAGAGGTGGTAAGGTGATTAAAATGTTAAAAGCCTTTAATCCATTGACACCATGAAAGTTGGGATATTTTACTAAATCTTGAAGTCTGGCTTCTGTCTCAAAAAACGTAAAGATATGGCTAACCTGAGCTCTCATTCCAGAGGCAAGAAGGTCAGTTTCCCAGCTTGTAACATCAGCCCCTTGAAGCCTTTGAGTTTGTGACCCCTGAAGCCAGAGGCCGACTTGGCTTCGCTGCAGGACCCCACCGCGAACACCCGGGCTAGGCGACCTTGGGGATGCCTTCTGAATCCTAGGTTCGTCCTCAGTAAAAGTGGGCTGGTAGCGCAGGTGCGCTGGTCCTCCAGGTGTGGGGTTGAGGGTGGACGCGCGCCAAACGCACACGCCCAGATGCCTGCGAGGCTGCTGAGAAGTGGTCCTTCCTGCCCCGCCCTCCGGGCGTCCGTCTGCAGCGCGTGAGCGCCCTCTGCTGGCCCGAGCCGGGGGCGCAGCCCGGGGAGCCCTGGGGCCTGCAGACCTGGAGAGTTGTCTCTGGTGCAACTGGGTGATTTCACAGTGGCTTGAAGGGTTTGCCCTGTGCTGAGGACCGTGAAAATCTCACGGGCACTTAAAACGTTACGTAATGCTTAGCACAGTCCTGTGAAGAGGATATGGAGAGGCCAAGGGCTCTGCCCAGAGCCACACAGCCATAGGTGGACTGGGATTGGCGCACACGACTCCAGGTCATGTGCTGAGATCCGGGGAGAGAGAGAGGACGTGCGAGCCTCTCCTCCGCCCACCCACCCGTGTCTTCACCAGCTTTACCTGTGCCGCCAAACTCCTTACTGGTCTGGTCCCTCTGTTCGCCCTCCCAGTTAGCCCACAGTCCCTCCGTCACTCTGCGAGTTCTCGGCAGAGCCGCCGGGACCCTGCCCTCGTCACTGCCCTGGGCCTGGAGAGGAAGGCTCCGCTCCACTCTGGAGAAGGATTCCTGAGCTCATGGAAACCTTCTCAGTGTGTTCCAGGGACAGCTTTCGGCGCTGGAGGCAGAGATGTGGATGAGCCAGCTGAGCACCGACCTGCATGGTGCCCGTTCCAGAGAGGGAAGGAGGAATCAGTAACCGAATAAATCAGTTCGTTAGGTATGAATACTTGCCAGGAACAAAACAGCATCGGCTAATGAGGACAGCCAGCCCACAGTGGCTGCTCTAGAGGGGCTGGGGCTCTCTCGGGGTGGAGGGGCATACTTGTGCTGCTTGTGGTGGGAGCCCACCCCATGAACACGAGGAAGCAAGTCCTAGGCCCGCGCACCAGACGGGCATGAGGTGGCCACGTTTCGCTTGGGGGTGATGGGTGGAGAGCCCAGGGAGGTGGCACTTGGGATAGGAGGGGGAGGGCGTGAGAACTGGCTTGGGGAAGTTTCCAGTGGTCATGTATGGATGTGAGAGTTGGACTGTGAAGAAAGCTGAGCGCCGAAGAATTGATGCTTTTGAACTGTGGTGTTGGAGAAGACTCTTGAGAGTCCCTTGGACTGCAAGGAGATCCAACCAGTCCATTCTGAAGGAGATCAGCCCTGGGATTTCTTTGGAAGGAATGATGCTGAAGCTGAAATTCCAGTACTTTGGCCACCTCATGCGAAGAGTTGACTCATTGGAAAAGACTGATGCTGGGAGGGATTGGGGGCAGGAGGAGAAGGGGACGACAGAGGATGAGATGGCTGGATGGCATCACTGACTCGATGGACGTGAGTCTGAGTGAACTCCGGAGGCCTGGTGGGCTGCAGTTCCTGGGGTCGCTAAGAGTCAGACACGACTGAGCGACTGAACTGAACTGAACTGAACCTAGTGCGCTGGCGGGCTGGCACACGGTCTGTGCTTCTCGAAGCCCCCGGGGCGACCTAGTGCGCTGGCGGGCTGGCACACGGTCTGTGCTTCTCGAAGCCCCCGGGGCGCAGTGGGTCAGAGCACAGAACGCAGGCCAGCGTCACCCAGCCCCGCTCCGCGTGGTGTCAGGAGGCCACTGGGCCGGCCACCTACCTGTCTTCCACCCTACTCGCCCACCGGACCCTGAAGTGGACAGGCCTCAAGGAGGGACTGAAAACGTGTCCCGCCGACCACCTGGAAGGGCTTCTGATCTGAGCTCTTTGCATCCCAAGGGCCCGCGGTGGCTGGTGAGGGCGGCCACCCATCGCTGCCCTCACCGAGCCACACAAGAGCCATCTGTTTATGCTTCAGATGACCGTCTCAGACGGCGAGGATGCCTGTGTGTGAGGCACTCCTACAAACCAGGAGGGAAAAGGAACAAAGATGACGTAATGAGAGGGATAAAGGGCTTCTCAGCTCGAGAAAAGATACTCAGCATATCACATGAGAAAGTGCACAGGAAGCCGTGAAATAGCACGATTCAGCTCAAAGATGGGCGGGCAAGACGTATGAGCGCAGATAAAGGGAAGGGAACAGAAGGAACCATCTTGTGCTGTTGGCGGGAGGGCGAGTTTGGTACTTCTTCGTTTGGAGGCAGTTTGAAAATGACAAGATTAAAACTGCCCATGTCCTTGGCGGGAGAAGTCTGCTTTTAGGCATTCCCTTGGCGCGGTTGCGCCCGGGTGCGCTGAGGCTGCGGGCCGGGGTGGAACGTCAGGGATGACCTCAGGGTCTCCCGTGAGGCCCTGGTCCCTGGGGGTGGCACATGGTGTCCTGGGCGCTCAGCAGCTGTCCAGGGGCCTTGAAAGGTCCTGTTGGTGAAAGACGTGTCTGGGGGAAGAGCGGAGTGGAGGCCACACGCCCAGTTATGCTAACTGGAAAAAAAATAGAGAGAGAGACGGAGATGGGGAGCCGCTCGACCTCGGGGGCGGGGTCAGGAGAGGGAGGGAACCTCACCTTCTGTTCTGTCCCCTGCTACTGTTTGAAGCACTGTCTAGGTTCCTGTAGTCTCTCTTTGGTGAAAACAAAGTGGAGTCTCCAGCTCAGATTTCTCATCACTAGTGTATGGGCAGGTTACTTTTTTTTTAGCAAGAGAGCTGATGTGGTCTCTGCCCTTCACTGCTGGGGTGGCTGCCGCCTCTGTGCTTATCACAGCTGATCACAACTGTGCGTGTTGTGCCAAGTCGCTTCAGTCGTGTCCGACTCTGCGACCCCGTGGACTGTAGCCTGCCGGGCTCCTCTGGCCATGGGATTCTCCGGGCAAGAATACTGGTGTGGGTTGCATGCTCTCCTCCAGGGCATCTTCCCTGACCCTGGAGGAGATTCCCAGGGGATCTGACCCAGGGATCAGACCCAAGTCTCTAACATCTCCTGCATTGGCAGGCAGGTTCTTTACCACTAGCGCCACCTGGCAAGTTCAAAGTACATACATTGGCCGGGCATCGAACCTGCGGCTCCCTCGTGGAAGGCAAGAATTCTACCACTGAGCCACCAATGCCTTGTAGACAAGACTCTACTTCTCGTCAAACCTAAAATGTTCACTTTTTAACATCGTAACATTTCTGGAACTGGGACATTCCTTACAATCAGTGGCATCTTTATAATTGGCAGCATTTTTTTCTTGGTGGTGCATAAAATAATGGTGCGTCTCACAGAGGACAGGATCTCAGACTCAGTGAAATGTGGGGCTGTTTCTTGGGGACCCTGCGGCCACCCCATTACCCGGCACCTTCCCCCTGGGCCACAGGGGTCCTGCCCACGTTCTGAGGACCCACCACATGACCCTGGGTAGGGCTTCCAGGACTGCAGGACTCCCAGGGCTCAAAGGCCACCAAGATGACAATCTGGGGAGGATAAGGGACAGCTGGTGATGCAGCTTTCCATCCTGAGGCCTCAACTATGGCCATCGGGCTGCGAAGGTGCTCCTGTTCTATACAGGAATAAAAAAACGCGTGTGACACCCTAATGTTGGGAGATCTCACATAAAAATCTGTATCAGAAAGATTACACCTAAAATTAATATAATACTGTAAGTTAACTATACTTCAATTAAAAAACCAAAATCTGGCATTCACTGAGCCCACATTCTCAGGCCGTCAGGCACACGCCAGAACCCCAAAGATGTGGCCAGTGCCTTCCAGTGCCAGGGCCAAGAACTGCAAGGCTGGCGCTGAGTGCTAAGCCCTCCCCTCTTTCAAGGCCACCTGCAGCCACGGTGCTGGCAGCAGGTAACTTCATGGAGCCCCCAGGAGGAGGCCTTTGGGGGTATGTCCAGCTGTCACGCCCATAGCCCAGAGCCATGTGCGGCCCATACAGCCCACCCTGGCACCTTCCTTCTCTCAAATGGAAAGAAGAGATGCTCTCACAAGCTGCCATTCCCTAGAACATTCTCTGCTCGAATCCTTGACGTCAAGACCCGAGTCCTTTGCAGAGTCCTGTGGAGCAGGTGCAGGCCAGGGAAGGGAAATGGACTGAGTGTCCACTTGCCACAGGGGTGAGGGGGTGGGAAGGGCAAGAGGCCCAGCAGGACTGGCTGGCTGCCAGCCAGAGGAGCGGGCCCTCGGCAGGGCCGGGGCTGACCCGACACCACCCATGTTACTGCTTCACAGCCGGACGCAGCAGGGC